>NC_134082.1:121088611-121394784 GCF_000715075.1 Nicotiana tabacum
ACTCGTCATGCATAACCGTTCTTCGAGTTTCCTAAGGTTCAGAAACTATACTTGGTTAGGGTCCGCTATTTCACTGTGCCCGATCCTATATACATCCTTCATTCCTCCCGGGTTTCGATACAAGGGGTCCTTGAGCCTCGATTATAATCATATCGAGTCGTGCTTCCCTTAATTTCCTCATCGGGAAATCGGGAAAAACTCTGCCTTCGATTTTACCCGTACACATATACATATCCAGTTTCTCCATTAGGGTTACCCAATGCTCTTTCTTTTTTGCCATTTTCGACCGTTTGGAGTTCTATTTATTCCTACGTATGTTCATTTTCTTGTAGCTGTAGCATGTGGTTTCTTCCATGTTCCATATATAGCTTTGGAAGAATATATGATGATTGTTGAACATCGTACGTACTTTTGTAGTACAAACCTAGACACAAAATTGAAGCACTACACTACATATCAGTTTCATTATAATCTAGCTGGAGGGTCATTTAAAGTAGCTCTGAAAATGTAAAGATGTTATTCAGCATGTGATTTGGGCGCTAAGTCTTTGTCGTTGCACACAAATATAAGAATTAAAAAGGTTTTATGGTTACATCATCACCTATTTTTATTGATAAGGTCACTAACTCTCCCCACTAGTAGCTGCTCCCCTGAAATTTGCTTTTTATTTTAAGGGATTCTGCCAACCAACGGGCCCTAGCTAGCTGCTCTACTTATCATCCGTACATCCTGAAATCCTACAATCTTTCTCTTTTTCCCCTTTGATATTTTCCTGCAACATGTGTTTTAATTAATTGTGACGGAATGCATACTGATTGGGTCGCATATTTTACGGTGGGCGTTTTAGTTAATTCGTGGTTATTTATGATCTCCTTAGCAAAGCTCCTTTCTTTGTTCAGGGGCCGGTAAAAAAATTTCAACCAATGCCAAGTTGCCGAACTCTATCTCAACAGAAAAAAGAAACTGCAGCTATTGCATATTTGAGCAAATTAAGTTTTAAAGCACTAAGCCACTAGACTTTGTTTTCTCCCTGCACAGCCAGACTTTGTTGACAATTTGTTTTTTCATTCTTCAAACACGAATATTAATTGGGAAAAAAGAGAAATGAAATGTCAAGAAACTGAATTAACTAAAAAGAAATGTCAAGAAAATATTGGATCTAACTCAACAGTAAAAGCTAAATACGAGGATTGCTGTAAAACTTCGATGCACATCAAGGACCGAACAGTTAGATCATGAACAATTTAACATAGGACTTTAATGTTGATTAAATCAAGAATAAGGATGTACTTAAAACTAATTAATAACTATGTTAAGAAAATGAATATTAAGTTCAATTGACTCTTATAACAAACTAATTATTGAGGTGAGGAGTGCCCAAATTTATATAAAGGGCACAACTATTTATTTCCTTCAACTGACGTAAAGCACTATTGTAATGACCCGATAGATCATCTTATGTTTTAGAACCAAATTCTGCGTTTCGAAGCTTTTAGAACCTCAATTTATCCTTCCTTGATGTGCATGCACAGTCCGGGTGTTGATCCGGAAGGCTTATATGCTAAAAACTGATAAAAATAAGAAATTTTGCCTTAAAAATTAATTTGAATTGACTTCGGTCAACGTTTTGAGTAAACAGACCCGGATCCGTACTATGTGCTATGTGAATTTCATGTGAGCGGCGTATATGTGAGGTGACGAGTGCTTATACGCCGCCGAATTATCTGTTTTCCCTGATTTTTCGTTTTTCCTTGATTATTTCCTTCCCTATCTTAGTTGTTATATGCTCTAAATGCTTTCCATGCTTAACTGCTACTTGTAAATTAATACCTTCTCCTATTATTGATGTTAGACCTTCCATAGTTTCATGATTCCCTGGTATTTGCTTAATTGGCTTACTTGCACCTTCTAATTATTGATTACTGGATTGGTGTAGCATTATTCGTGTAGATTTCTATATCGTATAAGGTTCCATTTTGGTTAAGTTTGGCATTTATAAAGGCTTTGTGGTTTGAACTGTTGAGTTGACTGTGCACATTGAGTGTCTGGTACTGATATAGTGGGATCGGGTTGCACGCCGCAACAGGTGTAACAACGGTGGATTGATATGGTGGAATAAGGGTGAATTAGTACTATACGATGGGATCGGGCTGCACGCCGCAACAGGTGAAATAAGGGTGGAGTGATATGGTGAAATAAGGGTGAATTATGATATTGATATTGATATATGATGCGATCGGGTTGCGCGCCGCAACATATACATATTATTTACTGTTGTTGATATTGTTATGGTGAAATAAGGGAGGATTTTATGTTGTCTGGTGAGATCGGGTTGCGCGCTGTAACAACTTATCTTTTGCATTTCTTGAGCTGTGTTGGTTTTCGGTATTCTCATTTGAACTGCTAAGGATTGGTAATTCTGGACAATACTGGTTTATTTCCTGAGGCGGTAGTTATAATTTTTAGTTGACTGCTTCTTCCTATTCCGTATTTCTATTTTTCTGTCATTATTATCTATACCGCGTATAGGTTGTATTGTAGGTGCCTTGCCTTAGCCTCGTCACTACTTCGTCGAGGTTAGGCTCAACACTTATCAGTACATGGGGTTGGTTGTACTGATACTGCACTCTGCACTTTCTTTGCAGATTTTGATACCGGCTCGGGTTGATCGAGATCTCAGATCGGACAGCTTGCGGAGACTTGAGGTATAGCTGCTCAGCGCCCGCAACTCCTGGAGTCCCTTTCTTGTTTTTATTTAGATGTGTATCTTCTTTTCAGACAACTTACTGTTATGTCAAACCCTTGAATGTACTATTCTAGTAGCTTGTGCACTCGTGACACCAGGTTCAGGGATTTATAGCAGATGTTTACAATTTTAGCTTCCGTAATTATACCTTTGGATTGTGCAGTTGAGTCGGTTCTTATTCATTAATAAATTTCAAACTGTTAAAGGATAAATTATTTTAACGTTAGCTTGCCTAGCGAGTGAAATGTTATGTCGTCGTCACGAAACTATTTATTTCCTTCAACCGACGTAAAACATTATATATGTGAATCAACAAAAGAGTCAAATAAGAGAATGAAAGCAAGGGTCAGCTAGTTCGGTTCTGATGGTGAAAGATTGAAAAAAACGACGGTGTAGTGAAAGAAAAGACAAGAAAAACAAGCAGCAAATCATTACGAATGACGGACCAGTACAATAACATGGCTAAGTGGTGGGGGAAGGTGATGTTGGGTGGAACTTGAATAAAGGGAGCATTTTCATTCTATAGCAAAATTAGGTCAGGTTTTGAAAAAAGTGGCCAAGACACACTCCATCTGTCCTTTTTTATCTCCCTTTGTTTCTACTTTTGCTCCTTTTCCCTTTTCACCCATTCGTCTTCTTTTGTGCGGTTTACTATCTCTGCGTTAATCATCACGCAGTCCATTGATCCTACTTGATAGCTTGGTACTCAACTGGTTGTTTTCTAAAAAAAAGTGAATATTTTCTTGAAATTTGGACTTATGTTAACTGATTATATAATCTTAGGATGTAAATTAAATTAATGTGTGGGATAAGCAAGACTCAATAAATATTGGCTCTATTAATAGACGTCAACCCCCCTTTTCTAATTATCAAGAAATTATATTTTATCGTTGAGTACGTAATAATAGAGGTAGATATGGTATTTGATAACCTTTAACTTTGTAGTGGCCGCTAACCGCTTTCCCTGGATTTAGAGGGTATTTGGATTGACTTTTAAGCTGATCAAATCAGTTTTAAGTTCTTTTTTAGCTTTTTAGAGTTTAACAAAGTCAAAAAGTGCTTAAAATGAGTTAAAAATTGTTTAAAACAAGCCGAAAGACCCAACTTATTATTTTTTAGCTTAAAAATTATTTCTAATAAAAAGCCATTTTTTAAGCCAATTCAAACGAGCTCTAGCCTTGTCCATGGCTTTATCTTGCCTTCGATTTGAACTTTGAATGATTTGCTGCACTTTGTAATATCAAGTGTCATATATGTTTTGTATGTGCTAGTCTACTAATCAAATAGGACGTGCTTTGTACACTTGTCCCTTGTAAGAATTTTGGTTTTGTAAGAATTAATTTTTACTATGACCATCGATTAGACCCTCGCCTAAATTGGATAATAGAGACACAATGAAACTGCTGGAAGAGGAACACTTGGACTGGTAAAAATAGAAAGGGGTTGGAGATTTCTACTTAGATCAAAACAAATGAAAACTTTGGTATTTGTCGTTTTCACTCTTCGATGGTTGTAGTATTAACTATATTAGGAATTAACGTAACACAGAACATGACAAGAACAACGCAATTGTTCTATTATCATGAGTTTAAAATCTTTATATTGATAATATAAAAAAATTGTACTATCATATCGTTTTAAAGATAATTGCAAGTAAAAAAAAAATACAGTGTAAGTTGATTATTTTAAAACAATTAATTAAACTACATCGATAATGAAAAGAAATATTTACAATAACCATTTAGGTAAGTTAATCTTCTATTAAATTAAGGGAGATAAGTTACGTATATTGTTTAATAGAATTACATTTGCTATGAAAAATTACTTCTTATTATATATCATATGCAGTATTAACTAATTAATGATGTAAAGAATTTATACAATATCAATTTAAATAATTTGGATCCATTACTAAATTCTAAATCCTGGTCTATATATTGTATATTTGTATTGCAGCCACGAATTCAATTATCTCAGTTGCATATTTCTTTCCTTTTTTTCCCCGTCGTTTTGGTTTTGTTTAACCAATGTAAGAGTTGATATTCCTGACCACCAGCACATTTCCTCTTTTTATTTGTCTTTTTCTGGGTTTTCATCCTTGTTCCCTATGTTTTCCCATTTCTCTTTTTTTATAAGGAATATAATTGTAGATAGCTCCTTACAATATAATATTTGTAACATTAAAAATAAAACAAATTATCCACTCATACATTATATTGTATTTATTCTTTTATTCATTACTTGTATATCAATTACATTAGTTAGTATAGTTAATAGAGTTAGTTAATGAGCTGTCATTAGTTAGCAAGAGTGTTAGTTAGTTATAGTGTTAGTAGATATTATAAATAGGGACATTAATTGTATTTTTCAGTTGAGTTGTTAAAAATGAAAGAACCAGCTCCTTTTCTAGAAATTTCACTCGTGTTCTCTCCTTGTCTATACACTTCGTGTTTCCTCCATTAGAGCTCACACTGAGCTCGTGTCTCTCTCGTCTATCTTTCAATTTCACATTGTATCAGAGCACAAATATTAGCCCTAGAGCCTCGTTGTCTCATATTTTGATTTTTCGCTCATACAACTAGAAATTATTTTGTTGATTTTGGGAGGTAGGGTTCCTGTGTAAAAATCGATAGATTAGTCGATTGGCTTTAGTGATTCGTTTTCGCTAGCAACGATTTCATCTCTGCTGAACTAAATCATGGTCGGAGATGACGAAATTCCGGTAACAGATAAGACAACCCTAGATTCTACAAGTCCGTTGTACATGCATCCATCGGAAAGTGCTAGATCTATGTTAGTACCGGTGGCTTTTGACGGAACTGGCTATAGATCATGGAGAAGAGGAATCCTCAGAGTACTCTCCGTGAAAAATAAAGTAGGCTTTATCACCGGAAAATATAAGAAACCAGATCCTGACTCTGCTACTCTCGGCCAATGGGACCGCTGCGACGATATGGTGACTTCGTGGATCTTAAAGTCAGTGTCTAAGGACCTAGCTAGCAGACAGCCTGCAGTACGTTAATGACGCTAGAGAACTTTGGCAGGAATTGGAAGACAGGTGTGATCATACTAATTGTGCTAAATTGTATGAGCTCCAAAAAGAGATAAATGATTTGAGTCAAGGGAATTTGGACATTACTAGATATTACACAAAAATAAAGAAACTTTGGGAGGAACTCAACACACTGAACATACATGCTAAGTGTGCTTGCAAATACACATGTGGAGCTAAAGAAAACATGCACAAAGCTGAGCAAGACAAAAGACTGATTCAGTTTCTGATGGAGCTTAACGAGGTGTACACTATGGTAAGAGGAAGCATTTTGATGATGAATCTACTCCCAACAATAGTCCTGGCTTTTTCTATTCTTATTCAGGAGGAGAAGCAAAGGAAAGTCAAGCTGAGTAATCACTTTTCAATGGAATCTGTTGCCTTGAATGCAAGTGGGCTAGGAAACAATAATTTCAGAACAAACTATACTCAACTGGGGAACAATAACACAAACAGTAGATATAAGGGGGACGCAGTTCAATAATAGCCTCGGTTGTTCTGTGACTACTGCAAAAGGCCAGGACATACTAAGGAAAAAAGCTACAAACTTCACGGATTCCCACAGAATTTCACGTTCAACAAAGGAAAAAGTATTGCAGGAAATGTATTTGGATCATCAAGTGAAGGTGCTGCAATAAAGGATGATGGAAATGACTCTCAGGGTCAGGAATAGGGTCGAACTATGCACAATTTAACTAAGGAGCAATATGGGCAGCTACTCAGCATCTTGGAAAGCTTTCAAGGAGGAGGAGACAAATCCACAAACACTACCATAAATGGAGGAGTTGTGATTTTGCAGGTATCTCAGCATGCTCTACTTATTTTGACTCTATTAATCAATTGTGTGATAATTCTAATTCAAGTGCTGACTCTTGGATTCTTGACTCTGGAGCCACAAACCATATGACATATAATAAATCACTGTAACCAATATCAAAACTTTAGTTTACCCATACCTAGTTACTCTACCCAATGGATACAAAGTTAAGGTGACACTGATTGGTAATGTAATTCTAAGTCTTAGGTTCGGTCTCAAAAAGGTCCTCTTTGTCCCAGTTTCAAGTTCAATTTAATATCAATCCATTCCCTAACAGTTCAACTTGATTATATTGTGATATTTACCAAATTTGTTTGTATTCTTCTACAGGTCCCTTCACTGAAGAGGCCACGGGAGATTGGTAAGGCCAAGACTGGCATGTACTTATACTGTTCAAACAACTACAACACTGGTTATACTTCCTCTGATTCTTCTACTGCATCTTATCCATGCCTTACTAGTAATAGGTATACTCTGCAGTTAACACATCTAGTTCATTTTCTTTTCCTTAGTTACCTAGCACAAATAAGCCAGATTCTACCATTCCCGTTGCGTCTACTTTGGTTGCTCCATCTCATAGTAATGATAAAAGTAGTTCTCTTCCACATTTGCGTCATTCTGTTAATAGCTCAAGCAATAAAAGTGATTCTTGTTTGTCTGATGTCTCCTCTACTACAAAGAATTTGCTTGATCTTTTGTGGCGTAACCAATTAGGACATGTGCCTTTTGTCAAAATGAAAGGGATTTCCTCTATACCTGTTAACTTTACACCTAAACAACCTTTTCATTGCCCTATCTGTCCAATGGAAAGATAAACCAAATTGCCTTTCCCAGAAAGAACAATATTGATCACTAAGGTCTTTGAGTTATTACACATTGACTTGTGGGGTTCAGATCATGTTACAACACACAACAAATGTAAATACTTCATCACCTTTGTGGATGATTACAAAAGGTCCACATGGACTCATTTGTTGAGCTGTAAAAGCAATGCCCTGCACACTATCAAGGCTTTTTCTGCCCTGATAGAAAACCAATTCAATACTAGTATCAAAACTATAAGAACTAATAATGGCCTTGAGTTCACCAGTCTTGAAGCCACCTCATTTTTTCAATCAAAGGGCATCATACATCAAAAAATATGTTCATATACACTAATAAAATGGTGTGGTGGAAAGAAAATATAAATACCTATTAGAAACAGCCAGGACATTCTTATATCAGTCTAAATTGTCCATGCAATATTGGGGAGAGTGTATATTAACATCTACTTATCTAATAAATAGATTACCCTCTTCATCACTCAAAGCTAAATGTCCATTTGAACTACTGTACCTAAAGAAACCAAGTTATTCCCATCTTAGAAGTTTTGGGTGTTTATGCTGTCCTACCACTCTCAAAACCCACAAAGATAAGTTTGAACCAAGATCTACTTCCCATATTTTTGTGGGATATCCTTTTGGGACAAAAGGCTATAAGGTACTAAATTTGGCCAAAAAGAAAATAAGTGTTTCAAGAGATGTAGTATTCTATAAAAGTGTGTTTCCATTTGCACTATCTACTAGTCCTAGTAAGGTATTCCCTTTCTTTCCTCAAATGAAGTCACATTTATCAGATGATTTTTTTCCTTCCAATGATATATGGAGCATTCCACACTTAGTGAATGAAAATCACCATGAAGTGCCACCAGGGAACTTGACTATGGATGAACAACTGTCTAAATCAGACCCAATGTCACCTCAACCTATTTCTTTTGATAATAATTTCAGAGTTTCTTAATCACCATTGAGCAGTCAAACATCAGGAACTCTTCCTATTGCTGACAGTCCAAATGTCTCAACTCAAGACCAAAACATTTCAACTTTAGATCAGAATAGACCTTCCAGAACCTTGAAAATTCCTGCTTACCTTAAAGACTATGAGTATGCAATTCCTAAACTAGCATACTCACCAAACCTAGTCATCCCCTTCAAATGATAGCCAAAGTACACAATCCTTTTCCTTCACTACTTATATGCCCAAACTTCATCATAATTTGTTCAATGCCCTAAATTCCACCAGTCAGCATTTGATGGAAGCTGTCTCACATGAATGTAAACCTAGTTCATATGAGGAAGCTGCTGTGAAGCCTGCTTGGCAAGCAACAATGAATCAAGAATTCCAAGCATTGTATGCAAATAAGACTTGGGATTTAGTCCCTCTTCCAATTGGGAAGAAGGTAATAAGGTGTAGATGGGTATATAAAATCAAACATAAAGCAGATGGTAGCATAAAAAAGTTTAAAGCAAGACTAGTGGTTAAGGGTTACACATAATAAGCTAGGATAGACTATATAAAAACCTTCTCACCAGTAGTGAAAATGGTAACTGTGAGGGCCTTAATAGAAACATCAGTCAAGAAGGGTTGGCAGGTTCTACAATTGGATGTTAATAATGCATTTCTCCATGGAGATCTCCATAAATAAGTGTACATGGAGGTACCACCGGGTCTGGTTGTGGAGAGATCAGGTTTAGTATACAAAAGTCCCTGTATGGACTCAAACAAACAAGCAGACAGTGGTATGAGAAATTAACTGAAGCACTATGTTCAAGGGAGTACACTCACTCAATGCTTGATTATTCTTTGTTTTATAAGAAGACTGAAGGATCAGTAGTATTTGTTGTTGTCTATGCAGATGATGTTCTTGTCACATGCACTCATCTACAGGAGATTGAGTCCTTGAAGAACTTCCTACACAACACTTTCAAGATAAAGGACTTGGAGAGACTTCATTACTTCCTAGGTTTGGAAGTTCAATACACAGAGAAAGGAGTCTTGATGTCACTGAAGAAATTCACCATGGATCTTTTGGAAGAGTTTTGTTGTATAGATTGTCCTCCTATGACTTGTCCTCTGGATTCTTCTATGAAATTAAAAGTTGATGAGGGAGCTCTATTGACAGATCCCTCATATTACAGGAAGCTGATTGAAAAGCTCAACTTCTTCACTAATACTAGGCTAGACATTGCTTACAATGTACAATGTCTTAGTCAATTCATGCAAAGTCCCAGAGAGCCATATTTAAAGGCTGCATATCATGTCTTAAGGTACTTGAAAGGTGATCCATCCTTGGGAAATTTCCTTAGTAATGATACAGATTACAGAATGAAGGCCTTTTGTAACTCTGATTGGGCTACTTGTTCCCAATCCAGAAAATCAGTCATTGGCTAGATAATATTACTTGGTGACAACCCTATCAGTTGGAAATATAAGAAGCAGTCCACCATTTCCTTATCCTCTGCAGAAACTGAATACAGATCAGCTAGGATGGTTGTTGGAGAACTTATCTAGCTAGCCAGGCTTTTTGCTAAACTCACTGTTTCTCTAGTCTTGCCCATTCCTATATTCTGCGACAGTCAAGCTGCCCTACACATAGCAAGGAATCATGTTTTCCACGAGCGTATGAAGCATATTAAAGTGGACTGCCACTTTGTGCGAGACCAGCTGCCGAAAGGATTAATTTCCCTTCACATGTTCCTACCAATGACCAATTAGCTGACATTTTTACCAAGTCTCTAACAGGAATCAAGCATTCCACACTTCTTGGCTAGTTGGCAGTGAGCCTCTCACCTCCAACTTGAGAGGGTGTTGAGAATACTCATACATTGTATTGTATTTATTCTTTTATTCATTACTTGTACAACAATTACATTAGTTAGTATAGTTAGCAGAGTTAGCTAATGAGCTGTCATTAGTTAGTAAGAGTATTAGTTAGTTATAGTGTTAGTAGATATTATAAATAGGGACATTAATTGTATTTTTCAGTTGAGTTGTTAAAAATGAAAGAAGCAGTTCCTTTTCTAGAAACTTCACTCGTGTCCTCTCCTTCTCTGTACACTCTGTGTTTCCTCCATAAGAGCTCACACTGAGCTTCTCTCTCTCTCGTCTATCTTTCAATTTCACAAAAATAAAAATAATTTAATAGCGTACAAATTAATTCTTTACACATAAAATATATACAGTCAAACCTCTCTATAACAATGTCGTTTGTTCCGAGATTTTTTGACTTTTATAGCGAATGGCTGTTACACACCTATAACGGCATTTGACGTTTAAATATTTTTTGGTTGTTATAGGTAAAAAAAATTCAAAACTCAATTATTTTTCTTTTTTTAATGTTATATATAACAAATAAGAAAATTCTTCAAATTTAAAATCTTAGAAGATATGCATATTTTACTAGGTATATATTGAAGAAAACTAATACATTATTAATAAATTCATTAACTAAACGTACAAAGATTTAAACTCTAAGGCACGCATTTTAAAGCTACTAGGAAAATAAATTCTTTCAAGATTGACGAAAGAACTTTGTAATTGTAGTTGTTTCGTAGATTTCATTCTTACTGATATATGCTTGAATTGACGAAGATTCGTATCCAAATTTTTAGCAAAATGAATCCAATGAAAATATATCATGTGCAGATCTTCAAATCTTATGTCTTATGCAAGATAGAAACTTTGTTCAATGGAAAAGATTGTACGGATATTTTTAGAATTGCTATCAGTAATCTTAAAGACTCTATATAGCTGTTGTGGAGAGATAATTTTACAAAGAGCGTTCTACTAGCTATAAAAATAGTTATTGTTGTTATAGTAGAAGCTGTTATAGGGAGGTAAAATATAACTTAAAAAATCGGCTCTAAGGAAAATTTAACTTTTATAGTGAATGCCTGTTATATATGGATGTTGTCATAGAGAAGTCAGACAGTATAACTTTAAACCCTTTCACCAAACACCACTGTAAAAGATTTTGGAAGAATTACACAATAGATCACTCCATAAGGTGACCTTGCAGTATTTTAGCCCAGTTACAAGTTTGCAAATTTGTAGCCAAATATCAATAAACTCATATCCTATTTTTTTTTCTTTTCTTTTGATTCTCCATATCTTCCGGCATGAAAGATCCTTGAGTTTTCATTCTCCTTTTTTCCTCAAGTTTGTACATACCTATCCCATCTACAAAAATTCAAAAACAGACGCGAGAAACCTAAAATCTCTTCTTCTTCAATGTTAATCTTGTTAAATTTTAAATATGATTTTATGAGAAATTTGGAGTGGGTATTATTTGAACTTATTAGAAATAGTCTAAGTAAGTTGTATACAAAATTTGAAGTCATTTGATGGAGTTTTAGACTAGTTTTGAACAAGAATTGCAGGTGAAATCGTATAAGAAGTTCATCAGAGATGTTTATATACTTTTATATGATATTATACAATTTTATACAAAAAGGTATATTATGTATATAGTTGTATAAAAATGTATAAAGATGTATAAATACTGTAAAAAAATATTGGTGATACCTATGTATATACGTGTAGAAGAAGAAGAAGAATATGTGAGAAATTTACCAAATACATGTAAATAATGTATTATTGTATATGAAAGTTGTTTATATACTGTTATATACTATTTATATAATTTTATACACTATTATACAGATGAATCCTATCAATGGAGCTTCATATGTTCTTCTTTCTTGGGGATCTTCTGAAATTTAACTCAAATCTAGCTTAAATCTACTCCAAATCACTTCAAATTTAAGTTTTGAACTCCTCTTGATGATTCCAATCAATTGGAAAAACACCCAATCCAAACAACTAATAAATCAAAAAACGCAATTTCTGAAATCGAAGCTTTGAAACACCTTTAATGGTGACTTCTATTTTCCAAGTTTATAATCAACCACTGGAATTAGAATTACACGTGGAATGAGGATAAGACTGAGACCATGCCAATACCTTCTTTCTAGTTTGGTGATCCAACAATCAACCAAGTGAACCTCTTTAGTGCAAACACAGTTCTTTCTACTCCATTGAAAGAATGATCTTCATATGACTCCAAAAAACTAATTCTTTATTATTTTTTCTTCTTCATCCAAATAGTGATTATCGGCTTTGAATCTGGAGGAGCGTTGATGAAGAATAATAATGAAGAAAGTTTGGGATGCAAAGTTGGAACACGAGGAGAAGAAGAACAGAGAAAAATAAAAAGAAATTAAAAGGAGTGGGCTAATAGGGGAAAAGTAATTTTCACATTATATACAACCTAGGCCACACTGGGTAAGGGCTTCAAACGTGGGTCATTTTTTGATGGGCTATTGATCCAAGTGATAAGGAGTGTATTTCTCCCAAAGATTTTAGATACGACCTCCATGGTACGAAGCATTACACAACAACCGCGAAGAGTAAATTAAAAGCCGTACTAGAAAATTGCTCAAAGTGCATTAATATTTGACAAAATAGCACGGTATAGCCAGTTTTCGGACTGGTCATTCAAAAATAGCCAGCGTTTACCAAGTCAATGAAAAATAGCCACTATTTTTCTGCAACAGAGATCGGTCCAGCATAATATACTGGAGTTTGGTGCACCTATGTATGAATTCTAGCATATTATGCTGGACCAGTATACTTTGTTGGCTCTAGTATAATATACTAGAGACTGGAGCACCGGTGCTCCAAACTCCAGTATATTATACTGGACCGGTATACTTGCTGGAACTCCAGTATATTATGATGGAGTTCTAGTGTACTTATGCTGGAACTCCATCATATTATGCTGGAGTTCTAGTGTACTTATGCTGGAGCTCCAGCATACTTATTCTGGAACTCCAGTATAATATGCTGGAGTTCAAGTAAACTTATGTTGTAACTCCAGCATAATATACTGGCGTATTTCCGAGTTTTGAACAGTATTTTCGCCCAGATTTATCTTTACATGAAAAATGACTAAATTTCGATTACTTTTTAAACTGGGCTATTTTTGAACGACCAGTTGTAAATCTGGCTCTTTTTTAATTTCTCCCTTAATATTTACAAGTAAAAAACATTACGAATTTGATTGAACTACAATTCACTATATTCCACTATGCCACTATACACACAATCAATTACTAGTCCAGTTCTAAAATTTTCGTGGTAGCTTTGCTAATAGAAAGTTACTGCCACTGCCATATGAAGTGGCTTCGGAGGAGAAGTCGGCAGCGGCGGTTGCATCTCTACAACTACCTTTCCTGGTCGGAGAGGCTGACATGGACATGGCAATGCTATGAACTTTGGTACTTGATCTCCAGGCATCAACACTGCCGGCATATTTGATATTTGGTTTTGCTTCCAATTCTGCAAAACAGAGCAACAAGATAATTCAGATCTCTTTCTTTTTTTTAGGTTATTCAAATAGAATGACAGTTTTTATATTTGATACTTCGAAAGCAAAATAAAATTATTCAACCAAGTAAGCAATATGTACAACTAACTCTAGAGATATTTTAATCTCTTGGAGGCTATTTGGTACATAAGATAAGAATAATAATTTTGAGATAAAGTTCCCATGTTTGGTTTGAGATGTTAATTAATCCCTGAATAACTTTTACACTAAAATGGTGGGATTAGTTACCCCTATTCATGGGATATTCCACCATTATCCCAAACGACATATTCTTGTAGTCATCACAAGTTTTAAAGCTACTTTAATACTACTATGTAATAGAAGCTTTCTTTTTTAATTTTCTTAAACTCCAGTCCAGTAAAATACCAACGGAGGAAGTAATTTGGACTTTATTATGTGTAGCTAGATGAACTCTGCCAGCCGTCGGTCCCAAACCAGAGAAAGAAAGAGGATATATTGCAATGGATTATTAGACGTGAATTCCAATAAAATGAAACGGACACGAAAGATTTATATAGAGCCAACCCAATTAAACTGGAAGTTATCGCTATTAGTCGATTGATTTTGTGTCGTTTGAAGAGGGAGATTTTGCAATCTTATCATGTGGGCTTTAGATTTCAAAGAAGAAGGGTCGTCACCGGCTTCGAGATCCGTACTGTCGGAGAAAGATCGACGGAGAGAGCGGAGTTTGTCCCAATGGTAGCAGCAAGAAAAGATTCCACTCAAGCTGAAAATGATTAGCAAGAGGAGGGCAGTGCCCAGTGGGAAGCCTAGTGAAGGCCGAGATGGATCCGAATGGGAAGGTGCATAATATTGATTCTCCGTCATTCTTTCTGTAACAATAATTCCAACTCTCTCCTTCCAACATTCAATGCTAGAAACAACTTCAGTTTAATTAAAAGCTGGAGCTGCTAAAATTACAATATAAGTAGTGTGAGAAGAAATAGAAATCGGAAAATTGAAGGTGGATTTGGTTTGAGCTGTGAGGCAGATGAGGGCTAGTAGTATTTATAAACTGAGAAGCCTAAAGATGTGTACGTGTAAAGGTACGTCTGCTGTCCGGGCCAATGTACGGAGGAAGTGCTGGGACCACATCCTTTATAAATTATTTTTTGAGTATTCTTTTCTCATAAGAAAAAGCAAATTCGAATCTTTTTATGAAATCTTATGAATAGCTTATAAGCGTCTTCCAAAAAAAGTTCAAGGCATTTTAAGGCCTCGTTTGCCCAATAAAAAATGAACCATAAAAAAATCATTTTCTTTTTGGGATTTTTTTAAAACTTTTTCCGGAATTATTATTTGATCATAAAAATTTCAAATCAAACTTAAAGTTGAATTCCGGAACTTTTTGGAATTCGAAAAACTCTAAAAAGTTATTTTTCACAACTTTCACTCTAATAGACCGTTTGGCCAAGCATCTCGAAAGGCCAAAAGTGACTTTTTTTTCTTTCCCAAAAGTACTTTTTTCCCCTAACTTGAGATGTTTGACAAAGTTTTTTTCTTTTGGGAAGAAGCAGAAGCAGTTTCTAAGAATCAGAAAAAAGTAGCTTCTTCCCAAAAGCAGAAGCAGAAGCAGTTTTAACTTTTCTTCTTACCAAAAATATCCTTAACAAAATATAGTATATACCAAAATAAACATTAAGCATAATACTTAGGATATTAATGTATAAATATTTCTTCTTATTTTTAGGATAGCTTTCTAATATATAGTGACTTCGGGGTGCACACTTTTATATTTGTTGAATAATTTTTAATATATTTAACTTATATTAAAAGAATTAAGTATTTTTTTAATTTTGTTTTCATATTTTACTTAAATAAAATGAAAAGATTTAATTATTGCATGTAGTAACAAAATTTTGAGATTATTTATTTACTTATAATATTAACTATTAACTAAATCTATTTATGTCCTTATTTGTAATTTGATACTTAAAAGCACTTTCTGAAAAGCTTGGTCAAACACAAATATTACTCAAAAGTGCTTTTCAGAGTAATTAGCCAAACACAATTTGATTTCTCCAAAAGTACTTTTGAAAAAAATACTTCTCAAAATAAGCTGATTTCTCCAGCATGGCCAAACAGGCTATAAATCTCTCACAAAAATTCAAATCTCCAATCCGTATTCATGTCCAAACACAACTCCAATTTCTAAATGAGTATTGGACATAAAAAAAAATTAAAGTTTTGTTAATGAAAACTATGAGTGTTATTTAACTTGAAATACTTTTTAAATAAGTTTTTCAATATTATACATTTATTTAATATTAATATTAAAGTTCTATTTCCTCAAAAATTGATGACCAGACTACAAACGTGCAAATAATGACTTTAATTTTGCAAGTGAAGTCATAGCCAAAGACCCAAGATCTACTTTCTGCTTCGTTTTGGTTGTGGAGAATTTGTGCTAAACATGCCTTCTTTTCCTTTTAAAAAAGTACATTCACTTTAACAAAACATATACATGTGAAACATGGGCCGAACTTGATAAAATTCGATTAAGAAGTAACAACAACAACAACAAAAGGAGACTCCACAAAGATTGCGGCAAGAAATTAAATTTTCGGAAGTTGGTTGAACTAACTGATAGGTTTGCAGTGTGGAAACAAGAAAATGGGAAACACCCTTCAGCTGGCAAAGACAATGGAATTCTGTGATGTCCTTTTCCATTGCCGGTTCCACATTCTTGAGTCGTCAGTAGCGTTTTATTGACGTTAACTTGTGTAGTGTATAATCTACCCTCTTCTTAATTATTTCTTAAATTCCTAGCTTGAAAAGGACCTAATTAAGAATCAGAGTGTCTTTTCTTAGGTTTCTTCCTCCCGTGCCCGTCGTTGCCTTAGAGGGAAGATTAGTAAAGTGGGAAAAGAAAGAGTTGTGAATTTGTTCAGTCTGTTATATTGAACTTGAACTTGTTAATACGGTGAATTTGGCAGAAGAAATCTTGTCTTTTGTTAGCATGAAAGTGAAAAGTAGAGACTTAGAGGTCGTTTGGTACAATGGTGAGATATCTCATGATATCTTTTGGGATATTTTATGGGATTAGTTGTCCCACCTTCTATATGGGATAATTAATTTTAAATTTTAGTGTAAAAGTTATCCCAAAATTAGCTGATACTCCAAACCAAACATGAAATAAAGTTAATCCCAAACATTATCCCGAAATTATTATTATCCTTATCCCATGTTCCAAACGATCTAGCCCTTGAAGTATAAATATTTTTCGTATTTACTTCCCAAAGAGCTGTGACACTTTGGGATTCTAAAGTGCACAAGTATACAGACACATCATATCTTCTTCTATTCTTAAACACTACATGAGAAAAAATATAAAAGCACGGGCATAAGGATACGGCTTTTGATGAGTTACAATGTTTCATTAATATCTCCTTATTTTAGAGAACTTTCAGACATTACATATCTAGGGCAAAACTAAAATTAATTACTTAACCAGTAGGGACCATAGTCACCACATTGAGAAAAAGCTTAAGACCAGTGAGTGGACCATTCAAATTTCTTAACCAATAATGTCTCGTCTCCTACATATAACTTAACATACTTAATTCCAAGTCGTACGAGCAATTATCATGAGACATATTTCTGAACTAGTCTGGCCTGACAGTGCAAGCTCGACTCTCTACGTCAACTCTTCCCACCAGCGTTCTCAACTAACAAACGTTAACGCATATGCTATGATAGGAAACACTTAAGTTCCACAATTCAGAGAAAAAAAGATGCTGAATATGGCGAAATAAGGAATTCAAGTTTGAAACGTCTAGACGAAAATTCTACTTATATATTCAATATCTTCTTCTTTTTGGCCCACGATAATCTTATGTTTTCTTTAAATCTTAGACTAAATTATTAGCTAGGATGGTTGACGTTAGACGCGAGAAGACAACCAACAGTCGCTTCCGAGAGTGCGACATTGGCTGTATTCAACTCTATCTTGTATCCCAAAAATACCAACATCTGAAGCCATAAGCCACTTGCCCAATAGGCCCACATCGTAACTGAGTTCATCGTCTACCCTGTTGTCCTAGCTAGGCTTTGGCTGCTGCTTGTGGTACCATTGAAAATGAACATCTTCATATACACACGCATGTCGTCGCAGCTTGAAACAATTAAGACTAGGTTATCTTTTACCTACTTGAGGAAAGGTTAGGAATTAGTCTGATCAGTCATATTCCGAGCTAGTGTTATCCGTTTCAAGATTTCGACCGATTAAATTTGCTTTCAAACAATGATATAATTAAAATTAATGCTCAATTTCTTAGCTGCTTTGACGTAAACGCTTTGGATGCTTTTGTCCGATTGGTCCATACAGTTACAAATGCACTTCTTCCATTTTTTTAGAGTTTATGTTAATGTTATACACTATCAGGATTTCTATAACATCAAATCATTTTTATCTATTATAGCAGCTAACTAAACTGTCTTCTTCTTAAGATTATAAATTTATTTTCATTTAAGGAGATTTACATGCAAATATCTTTTTGGATGATTTAATAGTGTAAATAATTCTTTAGACGGACGACGACATATATAACTTAAACTCTTCTATATAACGCTATTGTTGACTCTCCTCTCCTCTAGTTTAAGAAAGGAAGGAACCTTTTAATATAAGCCAAAAGTATACTATTATAACTTATGTGATGTATGACATTTCAATGGTTTCTACGTAAAAGCATGTCACTAAAGGTGAAATATAAATTTATGACTATACATGACAATTCACACCAAACCAGTTTGTATTTTTACACTCTTATAGCCCGTTTGGCCAAGCTGCAAAAATTAATTTATTTTGAGAAGCATTTTTAAAAAAAAAAAATGTTTTTCTCAAAAGTACTTTTGGTGAGAAGAAGTTTGTGTTTGGCTAATTAGTTTGAAAAACACTTCTAAACAACAATTAATGTTTGGCCAAACTTTAAAAAACTGTTTCTAAGTGTATTTTTCTCAAAAATGCTTCTCAAAAAAGTGCTTTTGGAGAGAAACTACTTTTTTCTGCTTCTCCTCAAAAGCACTTTTTTCCTTCCAAAAGCTTAGCCAAACACCTCAATTTTTAGCCAAAAGTGCTTTTGACAAAAAAAAAACACTTTTAACCAAAAAAAGCTTGCCAAACAGGCTATTAATAAACAAGAAAAACCCTTAGTATCCGAATTACGAAACTGAAACCAAAAAGAAAAAGGAAATTAATGAGAGACATATATCTGTGCCTACACTATGTAAAAGAATGTTTTTTTTGTTCTGGTGACCTCCGCTTATATTTCACTAGTAAACTTGCCGCGCTTCGCGAGGTTGTTAAAGAACATTAGTAGATTTATAGGACAATTATTTTTTAGATAAGATATAAAATGAGAAGTTGATAGATTCTTTTAGAACTATATTTTTCGAACCATTCCTTAAATAGCACTCTAAGCTATTAATAATGTAATTTATTTTGTTTTCATGCATTTTGTAAATATTAGTGGTGGTTAGCAGTGCTAAAAACGGACCCAATCCAAAAACTAAAACAGAGAATTGAAGTTTTAACGACATGTCCATCAGATCAGTTAGATCTTTATGATTTAATGCAAAAATTGAAGTTTGGCACACTGCGTAGTACATGTTCTAATAGTTTTATGATACACATGTATACTCCTTTGTCAATGACCTCTATCATACCACTCTTCAGAAAAATCCCAGATACCAAAGGAATTAGTTTCAATAGCTTAAAAGTACCACAAAAATGTCAGATTATAATGGTTTGTAAATGTGGTTATCAAGAAACGAAAGTTATTTGCACAGTTAACATGCCGAAGCTGATTGTCTGATGGGCACAAAGTCCATTAGGTACTCTAACATTGAAATACTTGTGTAGACATGGTCATTCTTAAATTTTGAATAGTAATTAGGAACAATGAGTTAGTAAATGCAACATCACATTACGTTAGCCTATCACGATAATGTATGCATTTCAACTTTCCCAAGGGGTGTCAATCCAAAATGCTATTGACAGAGCATGAAATCCTTTTGTTAAGCAAATCATTCATTATTTTTTAAACACGTACCATAGTTACATTTTCCAAGCTGATATAGAAATAGAAAGGCATCATAAATTAGTAAGTGTACTGATGGCCAATAGTCCAAGGTCTCATACCAACAAATCAAGTACATACGTAGAACAGAAAAGAAATAAGGAGAAGAGAGTATGAGTTGACTAATGCCTTCTTGATTCCATCTATCATTGTCTAAAATTCTGTGGCTAACAGCTTTTAGAAGTAAAAGTTGGAAAAAAAAACCATTCTACAAGATATCAAATCACATTTTAATTTAATGAAATATTCTTCTTTATATAGAATTATTCCCCTCATTCTACATACTTTATTGCCATTTGAATGCTTTGAATTTTAAAGGACTGAATTAAACTTTTAATTTTTTCCCTCTTTAAATACGATTGAAACATTAAGAAATTATCTTGCAGTTCTCTTTCCAATGAATTCATTGTGTTTTGAGCTGCTCAAGTGCTTTTTTCAGCTGCTGAGACTGCAATATCGGTTTTGGTCTTGTCATTCCAGCACCCTACATCAGATATTCCATATGATGAGAAAACCAATGTCAATTGATAAAAATTAAAGAATTGGAGCAACAATATGCTAATAACAATTAGGTCTATCCACAGTTACATTGGTATTCCTCCTAAGCACGTTAAATAGAAATACTAATCTTCAACTTGTTCTCCCGTATTTACTGATTGTCAATATTAATTAACGCAGAGCTTCTTCCATTAGTTTGACGAAAGTAAGCCAGCTCTTCCCTAACTATGAAGGAATTGCTTAGTTTCTGCTACTTAACAATAAGACCATCTTTCAGAAAATTCAGTAAATTATTCTATTCCTATGGCAAAGATAAAGAAGCCACATAGGATGAGCGGTGTAGGAAAAATTACGATTAATATTTTTATGACGTTGATCCTTACGTCCAAGAATGATAAAATGACACTTACTTTAATTTTTGCATGATGGTGGTTGTGCTGTGTTGAAGGTTCTGCTAAAGACACAACTTCTTTACATATGCTCCAAGTTCCTTGACCCTCTTCTTATGGTTTACATTCTCCACATGAGAAATTGCAGAAGAATAACAGTAATTACTAGCTAATACATTATCAACCTTCTGAGGTGTAATAGATAAATCATAAGCTATCCAACCTTTGTCATATCATTTTGAGTTGTTAGCAAGTGATAAGCAGCAGTGAGGTGCACGCGCAATGACATGGCATTGAATTAGTTTGAGTTGTCCTGTTTCCTCGACGTGGTACTTAAACTAATATATTTTCAAATGCATAAATTCTCTTGTACTAACACTTGCCATATATAAAAATCCAGTATGACATAAACAGGTACCTGAGAGGGCAATACTTGCTGCCAATAATGACAAATTTACCTACTAACATGAAAATTAAAATGTAGAATCCACATTACATGATAGGCAAAATAAGTCTCTCTAACAGTTGAAAGGCGTCACCAACAACAATAAAGCATTTTCCCTAAATGATTCATAAAATAATTAAAACAAAAAGCAGATGAAAATAATACGTAAAGTATAAATGATGAACCAATAGAAGTTCCAAGAGTGTCTGTTATAGGCCCTTGTTTTGCCCTTGGCCACATCTCTGTCACAAAGGTATAAATAATCAAAATATAAGAGGGAATAGGGAATTAATTAACATGATAAAAGAGAAGAAGTGAAGTGTTTCACCGAAGTAGTTAAACACATTCAAGAAGCAGTTGTAATCAGAAAACCCAAATGGGTAGATTAGCGCTCAGAATGTTGACCGAGAGAATCGAGATTTGATGTAGAGAGCGATTCCTGAAACCTGAAAAGAGGAAATAAGTGATTTGATTGAGCAAATCAGTGAGACAAAATTGAACAACAAAGTTGCAAAATTTTACAGAGCAAGGCACATTAGACCAAAAAACATAATGAATCAAATCTGCAAAAATAATCTGAACATCAAAAGACAGAGATGGAACTCTAATGAAAAAGGGAGAAGGGAAAAGGAAAAAAGGAGGATAAGAAGATGCAGCAACAGAGAGGGAAGGTACTACCGGTTGAAAATCTGTACTCTTACTCTGATTTTGAATGGAAAGAAAAGTAATTCTCTATCAGTGGGAAGAAAGTCGTGTCATCGGTTTCGAGAGAGGGTGGAGAAAAAGTCTGCATTAAGTAACATATAGTAATAGTGGAAGGAAGTGATGGCCCTTTATTCCGGCAGTTACGGGGGTTTTGACATGCTGCCACATCATTCCTAGGCTAAGACGGATTAAGAGTCATTTAATTAGACCGGTAATCTCTCAAAAGACTTAAATATAGCTTTTGTTTTATCCTATTATCTAGCTTTGCGTAGAGTTAAGAAAAGTGATTTACTTTGATCTATAATTATAATATCCCAAATCCATCATAAGCACGAGAAGTACCTTCTCTTATCCAACTCAACTCTTTTTAACTATATTTCACGATAGTTCAATTAATACTTTCCCAAATTTCAATTTCAACAAGAGTTCAAGAGATTTTGCCAACCTTTATTGGGAATTTTAAGTATTTGAAGTGACAGTAGAAGAGAAAAGAATAAAGAAAATGAAGTTAAAGTGAGATTCCATAATTATAGGATATTATATACAGGAGAAGCAAAAAGTACTTTGTCTGCTTTCTAAACCCGTCTATTAGGATCACTTTTCTGCAATAGCTAATTAGCTACTCTTACAGAATTGGCCTATCGTGCGACATATCTAAGGATAGACTTTGGCCAACGCGTACAGTACAGAAATTTGCTTTTAAAGATAGCTCTAAGTTATATACATCGTCAGAAATTTTTACACTCTCAAATTATCTTTATATAATATAACAGGTAACTTGTCTTATTTTAAATAGTAAATGATAAAAAGGTTTTCCTATAAATATTTTTTGCGTGAGCCTAAAAAACTATTTACACTTACAAAACTACAAGGAATTTGGATGACGGGTATTCTAGTGATCCGTATAAAGTGTAGACATATAAAACAAGAAAAGAAAAAAGTACTTTACATTTCCGCCACTATGCGCCAGGAATTGTTTCAAGACGACTATACTTTTCACACTATACATTAGATGTGGCGGATCCAATAGTGGAAGACAGAAAAAAGTCTTTAATAAAATTAAGAACATATACTAAAATATTCTTTTCACTTTATTTTCCATTTTCGGAAAGAAAAAAAAAAACGAGACATGGGAGAAATGAGCCATGTGTTGCCCCAGTGCGAGTCCATAACGGATTTGTGGGATTTTTATACAAGTGTGACATAAATAAATAAAAAAAAAGTGACTATTTAAAGAGCGCTATATTTTAACAGAATTTTGACTGTTTAAAGAGCGCTATATATGTATAACGCATGGTTGAGCCGTGCTATGCAGCGCTGATAAGACAGTTAAGCATAGCGCTCTATATAACCGTGCTATATGGGTATAACGCAGTAATAAAAAGTGTTATACTTGTTTTAAATAAACGGTCCCTCCTTCTTCCCACAATCATCGAACCAGACGACCCCATTTTTCTAAACAAAACAGAACGGTCCCCTCTCCCAAAATTTCATCTTAAAAAAATTGTAGCGGACCCCACCCGTCACACAAAAAAATAAGATTGTAGGTCACACATCCTACCCAATCCTTATATTGTTGTGGTTTCCTCATTTCGGGCTCAAAATTTCAATTCATCGACTTTTCGAAAAACATAAATCGAGGTATTCCGATTTAGTTTATGTCGAAACTCGTATAATAATGCATATTAGTTATTTTGAATGTGTTTTCATGTTTTTTTGTGTTGTTTGCGATTAAACTAGTATCTTATTTTTATTCGGACTAAGATATTAGTGTTTTAAAAAAATATTTAAAAATTGAGAAATTATTTTTTTTGTTAATAAAAATATTCATAAATTTCTTTTACTATTTTATATGTAATTTCGTGAATGTAATGTTATTAAAATATATTTGTTGTTTTTATCTAGTTTAGATTATTTATTTGCTTAAAGACTAGTGCCATTTTACCGTAGTAAAATGTAGAGCCTTTTAGCGTAGAATCACTGTAGTTTAAGTATCTATTATATTGATAGATCAAACAAAGACTCTGTCCAATTACAATTTACAAAAATTAATTATTTAATTTATAAAACAAAAACACGAAATTATGAAAATATTAAAATTGACACACATAAGAATTCAGGATAGATTGGTGCTACTAGGCCTCAAATATCGAGCCTGAAACCCATAAGTATATACTCTGTCCAATTACAATTTACAAAAATATTAATTTATGTACAAAAAATTATGAAAAATATTGAAATTGACACACATAAGAATTCAGGATAGCTTGGTGCTATTGAGCCTCAAATATCGAGCCTGGAGCCCATAGGTATATACTCTATCCAATTATAATTTACAAAAATTAATTATTTAATTTATAAAACAAACACATAAAATTATGAAAATATTGAAATTGACACACATAAGAATTCAGGATAGTTTGGTGCTACTGGGCCTCAAATATCGAGCTTGGAACCCATAGGTATATACTCTGTCCAATTACAATTTACAAAAATTAATTATTTAATTTATAAAACAAACACACAAAATTTTGAAAAATATTAAAATTGACACATATAAGAATTCAGGATAGCATGGTGCTACTAGCCTCAAATATCGAGCCTGGAGCCCATAGGTATATACTCTGTCCAATTATAATTTACAAAAATTACGACAACAACAACATACCCAGTAAAATTCCACTAGTGGGGTCTGGGGAGAGTAGAGTGTACGCAAACCTTACCCTTACCCCGAAAAGAGCAGAGAGGCTGTTTCTAGGAAACTCTCGACTCAACAGGAGAGACAATAATATCAGAAATAAAAAAGAGAAAAGACATGTAACAACAAAAGATACCAGAAAGAAAATAACCACAACAAATAAGTGAAAGGACAATAACACAAAACTATGCAAACAACAATGTGAATACAACAAAGGCCGCTAACAAACCTACACGAAACTCTATCAGACTACCCGGTACAAAGAGGGAAGAACTCTCGACTACCCCCTAGCCTACCACCCTAATGCTCGACCTCCACATGTTCCTATCAAGAGCCATGTCCTCGAAAATATGAAGCCGTGCCATGTCCTGCCTAATTACCTCGCCCCAATACTTCTTAGGCCGCCCTCTGCCTCTTTTCGTACCTGTCAAAGTCAACTGCTCACACCTCCTAACCGGTGCATCTATGCTTCTCCTCCGCACGTGTCTGAACCATCTAAGTCGCGCTTCCCGCATCTTGTCGTCCACAGAAGCCACGCCCACTCTCTCCCGAGTATCTTCATTCCGAATCTTATCCAGCCTAGTGTACCCACACATCCATCTCAACATCCTTATTTCTGCTACTTTCATCTTCTGGATATGTGAATTCTTGACTGACCAACACTCAGCTCCATACAACATGGCCGATCTAACCACCGCTTTATAGAACTTACCTTTAAGTTTCGGTGGCACATTCTTGTCACACAGGACTCCAGACGCAAACCTCCATTTCATCCACCCCACTTCATTACGATGCGTAACATCCCCGTCAATCTCCCCATCTTCCTGGATAATTGACCCTAAGTACTTAAAACTTTCTTTCTTGAGGATGACCTGTGAGTCAAGCTTGACTTCTACATCTGCTTCCCCCGTCACATCGCTGAACTTTCATTCCATATATTCTGTCTTAGTCCTACTCAACTTGAAACCTTTAGACTCTAGAGACTTCCTCTATACCTCCAGTCTCCCATTAACACCGCCTCGTGTCTTATCAATCAGAACTATAACATTAGCGAACAACATACACCATGGCAGCTTTCCTTGGATATGATGTATCAGTGCGTCCATCGCTAGAGCAAATAAGAACGGGTTGAGCGCAGATCCTTGTTGTAATCTTATAACCACCGAAAAAGGATCTGAGTCACCTCCCACAGTCCTAACCCGAGTCATAGCTCCATCATACATATCCTTTATCGCCCTAATGCAAGCCACCAGCACACCTTTCACCTCCAGACACCTCCAAAGGACGTCCCTAGGGACCTTGTCATATGCCTTCTCTAGATCAATAAACACCATATGCAAATCCCTCTTCCTATCCCTGTATAGTTCCACCAACCTCCTGATAAGGTGGATAACTTTCGTAGTAGAATGGCCCGGCATGAACCCGAACTGGTTTTCTGATATAGACACCGCCCTCCTTATCCTCCCTTCCACCACCCTCTCCCAGACTTTCATGGTATGACTTAGTAACTTGATGCCCCTATAGTTGTTACAATTCTAGATATCCCATTTATTCTTGTACACCGGAACCATTGTACTCCACCGCCACACATCATGCATCATCTTTGTCCTGAAGGTAACATTAAACAACCCAGTCAGCCACTTCAAGCTTGCCCTACCTGCATATCTCCAAAACTCTACTGGAATCTTGTTAGGTTAGGTCACTTTGCCCCGACTCATCTTACCCATTGCACCCACGACCTCCTCAACCTTAATGCGCCTACAATACCTAAAGTCTCGGTGACTCTCGAAGTGCCCCAATTGCCCTAATATGATGTTTCTATCCCCTGCTTCATTTATAAGTTTATGAAAGTACGACTGCCATTTTTGCCTAATCTGGGCCTCTTCCATCAATACTCGACCGTCCTCATCTTTGATGCACCTCACTTGATCCAGATCGCGAGCCTTCTTCTCTCTTGCTTTGGCCAATGAAAAAAACTTCTTATCCCCACCTTTCCCCCCAAGTTCCTCATAAAGCCGACCAAAAGCAGCAGTCTTAGCCTCTGTGACCGCTACTTTCGCCTCCTTCCTAGCCTCCTTATATTTTTCTCTGTTCGTACTCCTCTGATCCTCGTCGATGCTCTCTACTAATTTAATGTACGCAACTTTCTTGGCTTCCACTTTAACTTGGACAATGTCATTCCACCACCAGTCGCCTCGATATCCCCCATAATAGACTTTCGAAACTCCCAACACCTCTCTTGCTGCCTCCCTTATACAGTCCGCCGTCGCCGTCCACATAGCACTAGCGTCCCCACTACTCTTCCTGGCACCTATATTTGTCAGCCGCCCTTCGAACTCTTGCGCATTATCCTTAGACAAAGCTCCCCACCTGATCCTCGACGGACCCCGTACAAACCTCTTCATCAAAATACTAACATCTATCACTAGGAGCCTATGTTGAGTTTCGAGGTTCTCACTCGGGATCACCTTTCAATCCTCGCACAACCCCCCTATTACACCTCCTGAGGAGGAGATAGTCAATTTGAGTCTTAGCCACCATACTCCGGAAAGTAACCAAATATTCCTCCCTCTTTGGAAACATATAGTTCACGATCACCAACTCAAAAACTCTAGCGAAATCCAACAGTGAGGTACCACCCTTGTTCCTATCACCAAAGCCGAAGCCGCCGTGCACCTCACCATAGGCACCAACAGACAATCCAATATGGCCATTGAAATCCCCTCATATGAATAGCTTCTCCGTCGGCGGAATACCCCGCACCACCTCATCCAGCGCCTCCCAAAAGCACCTTTTTACCTTCTCGTCCAAGCCCGTTTGTGGCGCGTAAGCACTAATGACATTCAGAGTGCTCCCTCCAACTACTACCTTAATCACTATCAATCTGTTATTCACCCGTCTAACCTCTACCATCGGCTCTCTAAGCTCCCTGTCCACCGAAATGCCCACTCCGTTCTTGCCCTTCACGACTCCGGAGAACTACAATTTATACCCGTCTACATTCCTCACCTTCGTTCCTACCCACCAAGTCTCCTGCACACACGCTATATTGACCCTCCTCTTTTGGAGAATCTTCGCCAGCTCTATAGACTTTCCCGTCAACGTCCCTATATTCCAAAATCCAACTCTCAACCTACAGGCTACCTTGTTCTCTTTACCCCATTTGGGCCCCGTCCCACCCCCGATCCTTGCCCTACCCCCTCCCCACCACCCGACCTCCCCGAGGACATGACCCTACTCTGCCATTACAAACCATAGTCTCTATACCTATGAAGGTCTAAAAATGAAACGGAGAAAAAACACCACACAAAACAATAAAGGGAGCAAATAGTAACTACAAGCCCACTAAACTGACTAGACTAGTAGGAAATACTACGCTAATAAAGTAATTAACACAGATGACAAATAAACAAGAGGCGAGAGGTACCAATTCCCATGAATAGAACCTAGAACTCTCGAATTGATATACTCCCGATGCTGCGGAAACTGGCGTATAGCTTCTACTTTACTGCTTGTGCGCTGCACCTCCCAAAAATGATACCTGCAAAATATGCAAACACCCACGGAACCAAGAGAATAGGGTAGCAAAAAACCCAGAAATGAAAACCAATATCTTCTACAAATTACCCTTAAAGCAAAAAATCTGTTTTATATCTTTTGAGATCACAGAAAAAATTCAACAGTAATGGAGTAAGGGCGGCAGCTTCCTTGCCGGTAAACGTGCCGGATTGGTGAAAATACTGAAGGAAGAGTACAAAGAGAATAGGAGAAGTGATAGACGACGAGGACGGTGAGAATCAGATTCCGTCGCATGGTAAAATAACCACAAAGTGTATCGAAAATCCTACAGTACTGTTCTTACTGATTTTCTCAGTCGAATCGGGTCTTGATCGTCTAGGATTTTCTCAATCTATCGGATCTTGATTTGTTTCCGGTCAAATACTTCTAATTTATCTGGAAAGCTTGAAGAATGGGTCCTGCAAAGAATTAGTGAATAGACAATAGAGTAATAACGTCTCTGCAATCAAGAATCACAATATGATGGATAGGTGATGCTCGCCGACGATGCCTTTCCGATGGCAGATAAAGCGACTGAACAGAAAATCTCCGATCGGTGACTGATGCCTTTTTCTATATGTTCTTCAACTGAAATAATCCACTATTCAGATTCTACAACTAATTAATATCAAATATAGCTAATAGTTCAATTCACTGAAGGATCGAATCCCTTTTCTGTAGCACCTGCTAAAGATTCCCTTTTCTTGGTAACTTTACAATTTAAAAAAATTAATTATTTAATTTATAAAACAAACACACAAAATTATGAAAATATTGAAATTGACACACATAAGAATTCAGGATAGCTTGGTGCTATTGGGCCTCAAGTATCGAGCCTGGAACCCGTAGGTATATACTCTGTCCAATTATAATTTATAAAAATTAATTATTTAATTTATAAAACAAACACACAAAATTATGAAAAATATTAAAATTGAGACACATAAGAATTTAGAATAGCTTGGTACTACTGGGCCTCAAATATCGAGCCTGGAACCCATAGTATATACTCTATCCAATTACAATTTACAAAAATTAATTATTTAATTTATAAAACAAACACACAAAATTATGAAAAATATTGAAATTGACACACATAAGAATTCAGGATAGCTTGGTGCTACTAGGCCTCAAATATCGAGCCTGGAGCCCAAAGGTATATACTCTGTCCAATTACAATTTACAAAAATTAATTATTTAATTTATAAAACAAACACACAATTAATATTATATAATTTACAGTAGACGACATGGACGTGCCGCCTGTGTATCCTGGACCTGTCTCCGATGAGCTATTAGTGTTACAGGGCGATCATAGGTCCGCCTACGTATGGGAGGGAGAGCTACTGGCCCAGCCTCTCCACGCCAAGAGAGTGGAAGACTTGTGGGACTTTACGAGGGACAGAGATTTCCATCCCCGTGTAGTCCAGCGCCTGCGGGATACGTGTTTCTATAGGATTTTTGAGATTGGGCGGCTGTAGCTCGACTGGTCTCTGATCATGGACTTGATAGAGAAGTGGCGACTGGAGATGCACACTTTCCACCTGCCCATTGGCGAGGCCACCATCACACTGCAGGACGTGGAGGTTTTATATGAGATTCCTGTTAATAGACTACCATTGCATTGCCTCAGGGTATGAGATATATGTCACATGGCCAGTATTTGGACTTGTTGCAGCAGCTCACTGGTTTCAGGCCATAGGATGAGACTGTACATTCAGGGGCCAGTTGCATGAGTTTGACAGCTATTAGACAACATTTGTAGATCTTGCACCCCGACATTATCGGCGAGACAGATGATCTACATATTCACCGATATACGAGGTTGGTGCTGATCCTTCTTTTTTTGGGGGGGGGGGGGTCTTGTTCCCGAACACTTCGGAAAATCTAGTGAGTTTGCGATTTCTAAATCATCGTCAGCTACTAGATGATTTACCCAGTACAGCTGGGGTGATGCTGTTCTCACTTACATGTAAATGCATCTGTGCCGGGCGAGCATGGGCACCCAGGGCGACATATGTGGTTTTATGCCGCTTCTATAGGTGACAATATATTCGACTACTCTGTTCATTACTTCCAATTCTATCTAGTCAAAATTTATCTTAAACTTTACGTCAACTTTGTATGTTAGGTTTGGGCCTGGGAGCGGTTCCTGCAGTTGGAGCCACCTCTACCACCATTACCTCCGGATGTACCACCTCCATTGTTTCCTCTAGCTAGGAGGTGGGTTCTCCGTCGTGGATATGTACAAAATTATAATGCTCATCATAATCTCCCCCTTTGCGGGGATGTATTGGATATGCTGGAGGGAGCACAGGTAAATGTGTACCTAAACTTACTTGGTATAGATTCACTTGTATTGCGCATACTTACTTTTATATTCTTATTTGATAGTTCATCTGGACGCCATACAGCGACGACTTGATAGGTGGCCTGCCCGATTATTGCTCGGTCGGTCGACTGATTTGGAGCACTTTCGTCCCGCTGATGTGCCTCGATATTGTGGAGCATCATGCCACGGAGCAGGTACTTTGCCAGTTTGGCCGCCCGCAGTATATACCAAGGGGGACTATATAGGAGGCTACACATTATCAACGGGATGATCGTTCCCGGGCGGACGACGCATTTGTATCATGGCTAGAGGCGCAGGTCCATACTTGGGACCAGCAAGCTGCCCTGATTCTGCCCCCACCTTCACAGATCCAGACAACGACTATTCAGCTCTATACGTCCTGGTACCGCCGCGTTACCTGACTTTTTGTTGGGAATCCCATTCATCAAGCTGGTGGTCGGTACGTTCCATACGCCGGGAGGCACGAAGCACTGCTATGTTATTTGGTATTCTTACTTATAACTGTGATATAACGTTCTGTAATTTATATTTTACATGTTATGCAGGCTATTGGTTTACATTTATTCCACCAGTTGGGACTGCAGATGCAGCAGCTTGCCAGCGATCCTGTGGTCGCTTTGTAGGAGTATGGCCGACAGGTGACAGAGCTAGCTGCCCGGACACTGAAACGAGCTAGAGAGGGCGAGCGCTTAGATCACGACCCTAGTTATGTGGCGCCAGAGCACTACCATCGGGGTAGGCCTGTCGCACGCCCGAGGGGACGAGGACGAGGTAGAGCTGTCCCATGAGGCAAGGGTGCCCCACGAGGCAGGGGGTGCCCCACAAGGCAGGGGGTGCCCCACAAGGCAGGGGGTGCCCCACGAGGTCGTGGGGGCCGGCGAGGAGGTGGTCCCCAACAATGGGGCATTAAGGCACCTGTTGAGGCATCTGATGAGGAGGTTGGAGCTGATCTGCCGGGTTACATTCCTCAGCCAGATGAGCATCCCAGCAGCATGCCATCGTACAGCCTTCAGCTGTCGCTGCTAGCATCACAGATGACCCCGAAGATCCAATGTTGTTTACGGGCACGAGCTTCACTGGAGATTAGGAGCAGTTTTTTTCAGGCCCATTGACCGCAGATGAGGATCGACTGACCCGAGACATGGATGGTGGGCGCATGTTGAGTTTTGGCTCATCGTCGTCGGGTGCTTTGGATCTATCACAGGCGTAGGTATGTTTGTATTACTATTAAATTTTAATTTATTTTTTTTTCTTATTGATTTGCCATAAATTAATTTTTAATTTTCTTATTAAGGCTTCATCCCAGCCCGTCACGGAGGCCACTTTGTGCAATACTAAGGACACTACGGATGCTTATATTCAGGAGCCCGACGAGACCATGGTAAGAAAATATTTTTGAGTTAACGTGTACATTACTAATATACATTTTCATATACTAAGCTTACTTATTTTTTTGTAGGTTGCTGATGGACCGATGACCCCTTCTACCGACCCTGCCAATCCAACTGACGATCATGCTGTAGCGCATCCTCATATAAAGAGGCGACGTAATGATGATGATCCTGATAGTGTATCCGTGCGGGAGGGGATGCGCCTCAGGCCAGCGGCTGCATTGAAGCATAAGGGCTGTGGAACTCATCGATTTTCTTTTTTTGTATTTTATGTAAATAACAACAATAATTTTTTATGCTTACATAATATGCGCATTATATTTTTATTACTCCGTTTCTTCTTTATTTTAACACTACAACACAAACACGAACATAGAAACTTAACATAACTTAAATTCAGTACAACTAATGAAAACACATGACACAGAAAACATAAAGATATACTACTACGCTCAACACGTACATGTCATTGTTTCGTCACCACCGCCTAGTATTCTCTGCTCCAACCATTTAAATTTTTCTTCCATCTTATTTTTTTCTTCTTCCACATCTTTGAGTTTCTCCTTCAACTCCGCAACTTCTTGTTTGTATTGTCGTTCATATTCCCATTGTTTTCTAGTCAAATAATGAAAATACTTTAACTTTTCTTTGTAGTATTCCTGCTGAAAGGGTTCATCAATCCATACCTTAAAATTTTAAACAGGTATGTAGGGAATCCTATAAACCTTGTTCATACACATCCAGTAGCGGCGTCCAGCTTCACCATCATCTCAACAGTTGTTCATCATGCATTTTTTGCCGCACTCTTACCTTGGTACATAAAGGGGTTCAGACATTTGTTAAAGCGTAAAAACAATCTTGCTTTTATGAAAATATTTGCTATTGGTTATTGTTAAGCACAGAAAATAACTAGAATGCGCTAGTTATTTATAGGCAAGGCAATACAGAAAACGTAGTACTTAACTGCGCTATATATATTCACGCAAAATGTAGTATTTAACTGCAATATGCTTGGCATGTTAAAGATTCTTTCTGATACAAAAAATCTTTTTCGCAGTCAGTCAGCTTTTCAAAATGACAAAACAATACACAAAACGTAGTATTTAACCGCGCTATACATATTGACTTTTTCTGAAACAAAACAACTTTTTCGCAGTCGGTCAACTTTTCAGACCGACAAGGCAACACACAAAACATAGTATTTAACTGCGCTATACATATTGACTTTTTTCTGAAATGAAATAGCTTTTTCGCAATCGGTCAGCTTTTCAGACCAACAAGAAAAAACACAAAATGTAGTATTCAACCGTGCTATATGTAATCACACAAAACGTAGTATTTAACTGCGATATGCGATGCGTGTCCCTATATATATAGTCACATACTCAAAACATAAAACACACTCACAAATTCAAACCCTAAACTATGGATGACTCTTCCTCTACCAAACAAGCCCCATCTTACTTATCTACTAGCAGTGATGCTTACTCTTCTACTAGTAGTGATAATAAAGAAGAGAATCCTCCAACATTTGAAGTGGTTGTGACTGATTCATGCGTCGACGACAACGATTTGGTAGATTATTATGTCCATTAAACTTTATTTCTTTAACATAAAATACTTTTGTTTGTTATACCTTAACTCCAGAAAATATATATACATCAGTTTTGTATATCTTTATTCAGTTTCATATTTTTCGTAACTTAATAGTAATGCTTTTTTTTTAAAAGTATATTCCAAGAAAAATCTGCAAGCATCTTCCTCCAACATTAGAACACGCGTATCTTTACCATCGTGGCAAAGAGTGGTATGTAAATATGAGTGTTGGTGATCAAAGAAGGTTCAAGGTAGGCTGGAAACTTTTTATGTTGGAGAATTTTATCAGTCGAGGTTTCGTCGTCAAATTTACATTGGTTGATGTTTCACCACTACGTGCTATCTTCAATGTGGATGTGAAGGGAGACGGATATTCTGTTTGTAGTAATCCGTTTTTTACTTGGTACTAGGATGTGTTTGTCTTAATTTATCCTTGTATTATCTTTTATTTCATTTATGTTGCTTTAGTTATGGTTGTTGTGCCTTTTTTTTTCTTGAAGTACTATGTTATGAAATTTCAATCTTCATATTGCTTTGCACAATTTCATTATTGCGAAAGTCTTCAGCCTTGACGTACATTTCCAACAATTTTATCACAATAAATTCCCTGTATTCATCAGGAATCCGCAAAAAATCTCTCAGAGTTTCATCATCTTTGATGTTAAACTCAGAATAACAAGCAAACCCCTGCGGAGTCACAGAATACGGATATCTACTGGTTACTTTAAGGTTCACCGAACGTTTCCTCACACTCATTTTTTTTATATAACAACGATATCAATGTATTGTACTCCATTGTAAACGGTAATTTAACATGATATTGTGGAGATAAACTATACTTTACAGAGTTATTCTCTACTACAACCTCACTCCCCCAATATAATAAAACTCTTATTTTTCGCTCTTCAGACATTATAAAAAATGCTTGATAACAAGAAGAAAGTTTGAACGGGAGTTTGAATATTTTTTGAATGAGTTTTCATAAAATACTAACGCATTTAAATAAGACAATGCCTAGCTCGGGGGCTGAATTTTTTGATGTATAGCGCTCTTTTAAAGAGCGATATACCTATTTGAATTATTGTTATGTCAGCTAAGCGCATGAGACTTATTGGTGGGCCCACAAATAGGTATATCGCGGTACATAACTACGTTATATATATAGCGCGGTTATATAATGCGCTATACATATTCGTCACATCAGGTCAGCATAGTGCTGTTTATTCATGCGTTATACATATATAACGCTGTTTTATACCGCGTTATACTTTAATAGTCAAAATACCGTTAAACTATAGTGCGATATAAAACCGTGTTATATATAGAAATATAACTTTTTTTTAAGCATTAAAAACTTATTTTGAGTCAAAATCAATAACATTTAGGCTCCGGACTCGCCCCAGTGCCACTGCTGTAGTTTTAAAAGCTTTGCTAAATAAGAAAGGACAATTTTTTTACCTCAAGTTTGTTGTATCCAAGTACAAAACATTCTACATATTTATACATCTTGGACAAGACTTTTTGTCTCGTAGACTGTCCAATTTGCTATTAGCACTGAAATTTCTTGAAAAGAAAATTCACAATTTATGCCAGACGGAATCCGAAAAATTAAAGCGCTTGGGCATTGTAATCAGCCATTTCCTCGGTCCATCGATTGGCATTGTACAGATAATTCAACATAGACTTTATGAACTGCACTTTGTTGTTTAGGTATTGCATGTTTCCATATCTGAATAAAATTATAAACACTATAGCAGTACAGCAATTAAATCCCAAAATAGAGCCTCAGGATATTTCGGGATGTGTCGATTGTACGTGTTAGGAGAAGATTTTCTACTGCTGATAGTGCATGCCAACTAAGGTTATCATTGTCTGGATTGTAGCTGAAAGAAACAAAAAAAAGGAGCAAATAGAAAAGTTTGTATTTACTTTTACATAAAGTTTTCTAGACGAGGCGGACAGCAGAAAAAATCTGCTTGCTATTAATTTCAAGGGGAGGGACACAGTGCTATCAACCAAGAACGCTATGCTCACTATTAAGTGGCATTATTGCATGTAAATTAACTAAGACCTATACTTAAATAGTCTCGTTTGTTCCGAATATTTTTAGATGTTATAGCAAAGCGCTGCTATAAAGAACATATATTATAACATAACTTGAAATTTGGTTCCGAAAAAGTTTAGCTTTTATAGTGAAATATTGTTATCTAGGATTGCTGTTATAGAGAGGTCGGACTGTATGTCATCGTTTAAATTATTATAACCTAAGCCATTCCTTTTTCTTTTTATATTTTTGCCGTTATGCAGCAGGCAGCTTATTTAGGACTATCTCTGTTGTTGCTAAAGATGGTAAACGTGCAATACTTGATCTGATTATCACTGCTAACAACAGGAAATACCGATTCTTGCTATTAATTTCCACAAAACTTGAGGTCGACCAAGCTGTAATTGTGCCCAGGAGGCGAGATAGCAAAGAGCACCTCGGTCATCGTCAGGGTCAAATCGTCGAAAAGCGTATATCATAGAGCAAGCACTGTGTTCGAGCAACGACGAAAGGTACAGTCGTAAAAAAGCACGCCGGTCAAAGACCATTGGATAAAAAGGGAAATGAACTATATATATGGGCAGAGAGAGATTAGAGGAGGAGGATTCTTTTGGAAGAGAGCAACCACAACAGAGGAAAAAAGAGGAACCCTTGTTCATCAACAGCTACTTCTCTTCCCCTTCTTTGCTCCCTTGTTCATGATGCATCTCTGCTCTGGATGTAAGCTCATTTCTCATGTTTGATGTATGATTGTCACATTAATAAATCTTATACATACCTATTCTTCTTTATTTCGCACTTTATATACTTGGGTCTGAAATTAATTGTAACGACCCGGCCGGTCGTTTCATGAGTTTTCGCTCTGTTTCCCCCATTTATGCTTCTTATTATCTTGTTCAGCCGTATTATGTGTTATCGGGTTGGTTGGCTCGGGTTCGGAGAGGTTTTGGTAAGGTTTAAGACATATAGTCTCTTTTGAGGAAGCTTAAGTTGGAAAAGTCAACTGGATATTGACTTATGTGAAAAATGGCTCGGATGTGAATTCCGATGGTTCGGATAGCTTCGGGAGGTGATTTGGGACTTAGAAGCGTGATCGGAATGTGTTTTGGAGGTACGTAGTAGGTCTAGGCTTGAATTGGCAAAAATGGGATTTTGGCGTTTTCCGGTTGATAGGTGAGATTTTGATATAGGGGTCGGAATAAAATTTCGGGAGTTGCAGTAGGTTTGTTGTGTTATTTGGGATGTGTGTGCAAAATTTCAGGTCATTCAGACGTGTTTTGATAGACTTTTTGATCGAAAGCGGAATTTGGAAGATTTTGGAATTCTTAGGCTTGAATCCGATGCAAATTTGGTATTTTGATATTGTTATGAGCGTTTCGAAGGTTGGAACAAGTTTGAATGAGGTTATGGACATGTTGTATTTGGTTGAGGTCCCGAAGGCCTCGGGTGAGTTTGGGTGGTTAAACGGATCGTTTCAAGTTGAGAAAAATTGCAGAAAATCTGCTGTGAGTGTTGCAGACCTTTGGCCTTCGCATTCGCGAGTGGGCCCTCACGTTCGCGAAGGGTTATGATGAGAGGCTAGAAGTTTGGCCTTCGCGTTCGCGATGGAGGTCCCGCGTTCGCGAAGGGTTGGGGCCAGAGAGTTGCGTGTTCGCGAGAGGGAAGCCGCGTTCGTGATGGTGTGTGAAGCTGAGTCTTCGCGTTCGCGTAGAGGGCATCGCGTTCGCGAAGAAGGAATAAGTGGTCAATGCCAGGTTGTGCTTCGCAAACGCGAGGCATTGACCGCGTTCACAATGAAGGATTTTTAAGTGCTGGGCAGAATGTTTAAAAGACCCATTTCCGCGATTTTGGGTCTACGTTCCTCCATTTATTTGGTGATTTTGAAGGGGATTGAAGAGGGAATCAATGAGAAACACTTGGAGGTAAGATTTAAGGACCTAATACTCAATCCTAATGTGATTTCTACCTAATTAATCATGGAATTTGTAGAATTTAAGCCAAAATATTGAAGAACTAGGGCTTGTAATTGGAGACCTAGAATTTGGGATTTGAAGGGTCGTTTGTGGTTGGATTCTGGTATTTTTGATATGAATGAACTTGGGGAGTGATAAGAAGTCTATTGATGTAATTTTTATCGGATTCTGAGACGTGGGCCCAGGGGTCGGGTTTGGCCAATTTCGGAATTTGTGTTGTAATTTGATTTCTTTTGAGTGGGCTTTGTTCCCTTAGCATAGTTTGATAGTTTTGCATTGATTTTGGTTAGATTTGGAGCATCCGGAGGCCGATTCGAGAGGCAAGAGCATCGCAGGCTAGAGTTTGGACCGGATAGAGGTGAGTAATGATTGTAAATGTGGTCCTGAGGGTATGAAACCCCAGATTTCACATCATCGTGCTATATTGAGGTGACGCACACGCTAGATGACGAGCGTGGAGCCTTACACTGTTGAGGATTGTGACTTAATCCATCCCGAATGACTGTTTTACTGCGTAATTGATTGAAAACTGTTTGCTATCAACATGTTTTGGACTGAATGCCATATTTGGGCCTCGTGCCAACTGTTTTGGACTCTTAGGGGATTTTTACTACTATTCCTCACTCTTTTAACTTTATACTTCTACTCAGTCATGCTATATTCTACTGTTTTTATAACTCAGCCATGTTTATACTATTTTGACATCTTAAATGATATTTTGAGCTGAGCATTTATATTTTACTATGCCCGAGTGGTTTTTAGAGATTTCTGACTGAGTAGGGCCGATGGCCTGTGTTGTGAGGTTATTATGGGATCGGGCTGTGCGCCGCAGCGGTATTGAGCTGATTCATGATTATGAGGCCGAGGGCCTGAGACGCCGCAAGGTGGCTTGATATGAGGCCGAGAGCCTATTGATTATGCCACGAGATGGCTTGATATTGCGCTTGGGCCGTAAGGGGCCCCTCCCGGAGTCTGTACACCCCCAGTGAGCACGGGTACCCAGTGTGATATGTGATATAGCCCAAGGGGCTGATGTTGTTCCATGTTATTGCCCGAGGGGCTGATTCTGTTGATATTCTGCCCGAGAGGCTGATTTTATGTGCTTACCTTTTCTCCTGCTTCTCATTCACTTGTTTAACTGTTAAAAAATATTTTAAAGAAGCTTATACTGAACTAAGGTGTTTTATGAGATTTCATTGTTTTATTGCTTTGCAAAGGTTTTTCACGATCTCTTTGTAGCATTTTACTTTGTTTTACGTGTTTTCTTATCGCTCAGCCTTGATTTATTTTTATTAATCACTGAGTTGGAGTACTCACATTACTCCCTGCACCCGGTGTGCAGATACAGGAGCCTCGGGTCCTGCTAGTGAGGGTTGACTGCTTCCAGCGGGCTATTTTGGTGGTCACTAGGTAGCTGCTCGACGTTCGCAGCTCGGTGTTTCTCCCTCTTATCTTTATTTTTCCTTGTACTGGATTCTGTAATAGACTGTGTAGTCCTTTCTCTAAACTCTTAGACTTATGTTAGATGCTCATGACTGGTGACACCCTGATGTCGGGCTGTGTTTATTTCCGCAAATGTTCTATCTCACTTTTATTTTGGGATTTATAGTATGTTAATGACTTAAATTGAATTATTATATCTGTTTAAATGGATTGGGGAGTTGTGTCGGCTGGCCTTGTTTCACGATAGGCGTTATCATGATCGGGTCCGGGTTTAGGGTCGTGACATTAATTATGTTTGGTTAAGATTTACCTTCTTTAGATCAGGCTGCTACATAAAAATAGAAGTTATAACCAATATCCACACGAAACCCACATCTCTCCAGTAGCGATGGATTTAGCATGACATGCGCACGTTCAAAATAGGATCCTGGTCATCTGGCGTGACCACATCCCCATTTGATACATTAACCTTGTATATTAACCCATATTCCCACCCTTTATGAGAGGACGACAGCTTGCTGCATAGTCCTTTGGAAGAATGTGCACATCCTGCCCTACTTTCACATTCCCCCACACATCGGATGGTCCATGAACGAAGTATTACATGTATCCCTTATTGTGGGTACGAATTGAATGAGATCGGACCGGGAATCGATTTCAGCACTGCAGAAAGTGAGGCGAGCCCAACCCGCACAAAGCTCAAACAAGGCTAAAAAATGGAGCTGAACACGACCGCCAAATCTAAAACCACCATTCCATCAATCATTCAAACACCAGGCAGAGCAAGCAATGCTACAAAGCCGCCCCCTTTCGCTGACCCGTTGGATCGAGGTACGAAATTTTTTATTTTGGTTTACCCTTTGTTGTTGGTTTAAACAGGAACACGAGCACCCGCACTGACAAGCGAGCAAAGGAGCATTCCAACTAGAAACAATGGAAGGAAAACTACTACCAAATAATTGAAATACCGCCCACCTCAAATACCTCAACTCTTGAAAGAGGACACACCTCAAGTCGTACTCTCTTCCCTCACCCGGGTTTTGCCCCAATCGGGGAAGTTTCTAATGGGGTGACGAAGGGGATGTCTTGAAGTTCAAGTATGATTCATCACCCTGCCTATTGACCACTTCCCCATACCGGGCAATGAAGGGACTAGATATATGGAAACTTCTCCAATATATGTATGAAACGAACATGTACAACACTCCCCAGTGAGCGAAACAACAACATTTTATACTCCCTGTCATCGTATTCTCCAATGCAGGAAGATTAAAATAACAAAAAAACTAGGACTTACCTAGGAAACGCATCGTCTCCTCCAATGCAAGCAAAATTAAGCTAACTGGGACTAACCCAGGAAATGCAGAAGTTAAGCAAAACTAGGACTCCCCACTCCGACGTATACACAGACAATATGGTGGCATGTGATTCTCCAAAATTTGACAATGAAACAACAGGTTAATATTTTGACCTTAGCTCGAAATAACACCCCAATGGCCAAGGGCCATCGCCAAAAGAAGAATTCAACCTTGCTCGAATCACAACGGGTTAATATTTCGACCTTAGCTTGAAATAACACCACAACGGCCAAGGGCCATTGCCAAAAGAAGAATTCGACCTCGCTCAAATCACAACGGGATAATATTTCGACCTTAACTCGAAATAACACCCCAACGGCCAAGGGTCATCGCCAAAAGAAGAATTCGATCTTGCTCGAATCACAATGGGTAAATATTTTGACCTTAGCTCGAAATAACACCCCAACGGCCAAAGGCCATATCCAAAAGAAGAATTTGACCTCGCTCGAATCACAACGGGTTAATATTTTGACTTTAACTCAAAATAACACTCATACGGCCAAGGGCCATCGCCAAAAGAAAAATTCGACCTCGCTCGAATCACAACGGGTTAATATTTCGACCTTAGCTCAAAATAACACTCCAACGGCCAAGGGCCATCGCCGAAAGAAGAATTCGACCTCGCTCGAATCACAACGGGTTAATATTTCGAGCTTAACTCGAAATAACACCCCTTTGACCAAGGGCCATCGCCAAAAGAAAAACTCGACCTCGCTCAAATTACCCGGATTAACATTCCGGTCTTACTCGAAATAACGCCTTTGCGGCTATCGTTCGTCGTCAAATAAAACTTTTTTTTTGTTGTTTCTCAAACTTGTCCAAATAAGTTAGAAATTGATTTTGCTCCAAGTACCAAGTTCGACCTCGCTTGAATATATATGAAAAGGTCGACTTTGCCAAAATCAACAACTGAGTACAATCCCCCTCGAATGATTAAAGTCAAAACTGAATTCGTCCAAAATGATGAATCCGAATTTAACCTCGTTTGAATCAAATATGATTCCGCCTAAAGCGACGAATCAAAAGCTAATCTCGCCCAAATATGCGAATCTGAAGGAACTCCATTTGAACTCACACGACGAGACCCTACTCAGTCCGGTTAAAATCGATTTCCCTAAGCGAGAAATTAGGGATTCGCCATACAAAAATCCGAAGATCTACGCCAAAACAAAAAGTGTAAAGCAAGGGGAAGGGAGAGAAATACTAAGGACGTATAACGAAGAAACAACCCTTTTATTTACACTTGTGTAACGGCTGCACCTTACACCTGGCCAAAACCAGCCCAATACAAAAAAAAAAAACAAAGCAAAACAAAAAAAACATAGACTATGGCAACAACTTTTCACTCGGCGTCATCATCGCCATTCTCCACATCATTATCTCCAAGAAATTCCTCCTCAGCATCAGCATTAGCATCCTCGCCGGGCCTTCGTCCGAGCTCCTTCATAAGCGGTCTTAGAAATATTGCCTGCCTACCACAAACTCTTATATATGTCCCGTTGGGCCTCGGCATGAACTCAGAGCTCGTGCAAATGGCAAGGAACAACAGCAGAGGCAGATTACACTTGGGCCAACAATTATGCCTTTTCGGCCTCAAGTATAGCGACCCGATCCCCCAAGTTTGAAGCTTCCTGGTTAATTTCAACAATGCGCTCTTCAAGCCTCGCCTCCCTTAGTGTGGCCATTGCCTTCTCAGATTCCTACTCGGATTGGAGGATGCAGATAGTGTCCTCCAACACCGCTGCACTTGCTGAAGCTGACGCCCGAGCACTCTCGGCTCTCTCCAATTCGGACACTTTCCTCTCCAACCCGAATTATTTCCCCATCCATTCCGCACTCAAAGCCTCAACTCTGACGGTATTTTGATCGAGCTCGGACTGCAACGACAACACCTTCGCCTGAAGATGCTCACACTCTGCGGCAACCCCCTTTCCAAACTCAAGTTCCTCGTCCTTTACACAAATTATCTCCTCGAGCTCACTGTTCCTGCAAATGCATCATCTCTTGATCCCTTTTCTCCATCTCCTCTCCGAGAGATTGATTACCGACGCTCGCCTTGATCCACTCATGTATCTCACAACACTTGTTGCGGTAGCACCGATACTTTTCCAGCATCATCAGAACTTGGCCCGAGTGTCGGCCCTACGAGAACTTTTGATCTCCAGCATGTAAGATTGAACTCCAAAAAAAAGAGTCGGTAAAGGCCAAGGCCACCAAAAACAAAAGGAACACAAAAGAGAAATAAAGAGGAGAAACTTACCCTCAGGCCCATAGCAACCACTGATAACTAGAGATTTTAATGCATTTTATACTCCTTCTTGCTTATGTTTTGATTAGAAATTCGTACAAAATAGTCCCAAAAGGCTCACAAGTTGTGCTTGATTGTAGGTATGATCAACAAAGTGACAAGAAGACAAATATCAGCTCAAAAAGAGTGAAACTTGCACAAGTATCAAGACAAGACAAAGCTCATGCAAAACAAGGCCAGTGCGGCCACACACCATTCTGTGTGGTCCACACTGTGAGATTCAGAGAGTATGACATTCAGGCACAAAGGCAATGCGGCCGCACACCATTCTGTGCGGTCCACACTAAAATCAATGCGGCCGCACTCAATTTAGTGCGGTCCGCAGTAAGGAGGATCAGAGAGTTGCCAGATTTTGAATTCAAGCCAATGCGGTCCGCGCTCCATTTTATACGGACCGTACTAGAAGCCTCCGCGGCCGCAGTCCATTCTTTGCGATCCGCAGTGCCCGAGTTCAGATAGCTAGATTGTCAAGCTCAGAGCCTTAGTGCGGCCGCACACCATTTTGTGCGGTCCACACTAGCCCCGCAGGAGTATTTTTGTCCAGATTTTTCAGCTTAGTATAAATAGTTTCTTTTTCCATTTTTAGGGTATCATATAGTTTTAGAACATAGCTGTGCTCGTGGGTTCGGATATTTTAGCCATTTTGGGCAATTTTATCTACATTTCATCATTGAATCTTATTGTTTATGTTAGTAATTAATTAATATGAGTTGTTCTTCATCTATTTCTTGCTTTTCTTCTTTAATTATGAGTAGCTAGACCCATAAGCTAGGGTTGTGGCTCAACACTAGTATGGGTAATTGATGGGTCTTGAATTTTAGGGCTAGATTGACTATGGGTGTTTGATATTTAGGCCAATTTCATGGTTAATTGCTGAAAAAGTGGTTGCAAACACTAGTTTGTGTTTAGTTGACTTGAGCTCTTCTTGAGAAAGAGAGCCTAAGTCTCCGAAATTGGTCCAACAAGGAATTGGGGCGTACTCAAGAGATTGATAGCCCCAATTAAAGGGTTAAACCTCGAGAGAGTAATACCCGACTTGAACCTTGATTGCTTGTGCAAATTTGCATACCCAATTGGTCTTGAGAAAGTCAATTCGGGCAAAATCACTCAAACCACCGAGAGGTGTAGAGTGGGTAATATCGTGCAACGGTTATATCATACTCCCCAATTATGTCAATCGTGTCTTAGACTCAATTACCCGTCAATTGACCACTTAGGCGAAAGTCACTACCCTAGTGCCTTTTAAACCATTTGAACAATCCTCTTTAGTTTTACTCTTAGCTTAATCTAGTTTCATTTACCATTATAGTTTGATAAAAGTAGAAGTAAGTCCAAAACCCCAAAAATGATTAGAAGTGCAATTTGGAACACATATGCAACTCTAAACTAGATAGATACCCTACTCCAAATTCTAGCTCTCTGTGAAAATCGATCCCGACCCTAATTCGGGTAAAATCTCTTCGACCCTCTCTTGATACTTAATAGTAGTGCAGGGTAGGCTTCGATCAACTTTTTGGTGCCGTTGCCGGGGAGCTAACGGTTTTGACTATCTATTTAGTTAGTTTTGTGTATTGTTCTTCTTTCCTTCTTTGTTACTAACTTGTTTGTGTCATAACTCAGGTACCAAATGGCATCGAAAAACACTAATGACCCTCTTGGAAATGTGATTGTGGGGGAGGAGGTAGATGATGAGGTGCCTTTTGTACCTCAAGGACAACGTAGAGGCCGCCTGGATAATGCGAATGATAATAACAATATTCCAGACCCTCCTCTGCCACCTCCAAGAGTGGCTCCTAGAGTGCTTCCGAACCAAGGCTATGTAAGTGATATTGTCCCACCCCGAATCCGGGCGGGCAATTTTCAAATAACTAATGTGATGTTGACCTTATTAGAGCAACGCGGGTACTTCACGGGTGCTGCAAATCAAAATGCTTACAAACATCTCAAGGGGTTCATGGATATATGTTAGGGGAGCAAGCAGACTAATGTGTCCGAGGATGCTCTTAGGTTGAGACTCTTCCCATTGTCACTTAGGGGGAAGGCATTGGATTGGCTCGAGCAACTTTCCAACCATTCCATCACTACTTGGGATGAGTTGGCAGATAAGTTCATTGCTAAATTTTTCTCACCTGGGCATATGGCGGCATTGCGAGATGAGATATAGGCCTTCAAGAAAGAGCCCACGGAACCTTTGCATGAGATTTGGGAGCGTTATAGAACAATGGTGAAAGAACGCCCCAACAATGAAATGACCGAGGCTATGATCCAACAAACTTTCTACCGGGGCATTAACACCACAAACCAATGCATAGTGAACCAACTTGCCGAGGGCAATTTTATGAAGCTGTCATATGATGAGGCATGTGATATACTTGACAAGATGGCTGACACTTCTTCTGCATGGCAAAGTAGAGTCAATGTGCCTCAAGGTGATCCCACAGTCACTAATTTACACAAGGAATTACATGATCACGGGCAAGCTATAGCTGAGCTGACAACTACTATGAACCAATTGGCAAAGGCACAGTTGCAACAAGTCCAAAATCCTCGCCAAGTGAATGCCATGGAGGGTGTCAATATACTTGTCAACAAAAAAAGGCAAAGAAGGCAACAAAACCAAGGGAATTCTAAGCAATTTGATGATGACTGTGATGGATTTCAAAATGATGGTTATGATGAACAAAGTGAAGAGGTTCAATACGTGAATAATTATCAAGGCCAATGGGGCAACTCTTCCAACCAACAACAATGGAGACCTCAAGGCAATTGTGGCAATCAACAACAAAACAATGATAATTGGGGGAACATCAACTAAAACAACAATTGGGGCAATCATAACAACAATCAGAGCAACCAAGGGAATTGGAATGGTAATAACAACAATTGGGGTGGTAATAACAATCAAGGTGGATGGAACAACAGAAACCAAAGAAACCGGAGGCAAGGCTTTCAAAGGCCTCCAATGTACCAATAACCGAACAATCCACCCTCATTTCCATCCCAAGGTCTCAGTTCTTCTAGCAATGATATAGGTAGAATTAAAATGATGTTCAAACATATGATGAAGAAGAATGCGAACTCGGATGAGCAGTTGGCTTCCCACAATACCTCTATCAGAAACTTGGAGGTGCAGTTAGGCCAAATCTCACAGTCTTTAAATACTCGCCCTAAGGGTGCTCTACCAAGTGATACGGTAGTGAACCCGAAGGGTGGGAATAACCATGTTATGGCGGTTACAACAAAAAGTGGGAGAGGAGGTGATGTGAATGCCTCCACACAAAAGAAAATCTTGGTAGTTGAAGATGCGGTTGACAAAAATGTGAATAAAGAAGTGAGGATTGATATTCAAGATGTCGAGGTGGAAACTCAAAATGATATGAACCCGTCTAAGGAACATGTAATAGACATGCCGGAGCCAGTTGTGCCAAAAGCCAAGGCTCCTTTACCAAGGCCACCTCCACATTATCCTCAAAGGCTCGCGAAGCAGAAAAATGAGAATCAGTTTAAAAAGTTCATTGACATGATGAAGAGCTTATCCATCATTGTGCCTTTGGTGGAGGCTCTAGAACAAATGCCGGGCTATGCAAAATTCATGAAAGACTTGGTCACAAAGAAGCGTTCTATGGATTATGAAACTATAAAGATGACTCACCAAGTTAGTGATATAGTGCATTCAATGGCCTCGAAGCTTGAAGATTCCGGTGCTTTCACCATTCCTTGCACCATTGGGAGTGCGGATTTTGCTAAAGCTCTATGTGATTTGGGGGCTAGTATCAATTTGATGCCTTATTCCATTTTCAAGACTTTGGGTATTGGGCAACCGAGGCTGACTTCCATGAGATTACAAATTGCAGATAGAACGATGAAGAGACCATTGGGTATTATTGATGATGTGCTTGTTCGGGTGGACAAATTTATCTTGCCAGCTGACTTTGTGATTTTGGACTGTGAGGTGGACTATGAAGTTCCTATCATATTGGAAAGACCTTTCCTAGCTACGAGGAAGGCATTGGTTGACGTGGAAGCAGGGGAACTCACCTTCCGGGTGGGTGATGAAAAAGGTGGTCTTTATCATGTGTGCAAATCAATGAAACAGCCCAATAGTACCGAGGTGTATTCTTTTGTTGACCTCGTCACAGCAATGATAATTGATGACACCAGTGCAATGATCAATGTGGAAGACCCATTGGAGGCCGTACTATTAAATCTTGATGTCAATGAGGATGCAAGCCAGGTGGAGTGCGTGAATGCTTTACATGGAATGAGCTCTTATTCTTATGAGCCTAGGTAATTATCTTTTGACCTCGAGAATAGAAAGACTCCACCAACAAAACCTTCAACTGAGGAGCCTCCGGTGTTGGAGTTGAAACCACTGCCTCCACACCTCAGGTATGAGTTCTTAGGCTCAAATTCTACTTTGCCAGTTATTCTTTCTTCTTGTCTTACTAACCTGCAGGTTGATGCCACATTGACGGTGCTTCAAAAGCGGAAAAAGGCAATTGGATGGACTTAACTGATATTCGGGGGATAAGCCCCGCATTCTGTATCCACAAGATTATTCTGGAAGATGATGCAAAACCTTCCTTGGAGCATCAAAGGAGGTTGAACGAGGCAATGCAAGAAGTTGTAAAAAAGGAGGTGATCAAGTGGTTGGATGCTGGGGTTGTGTACCCCATCTCTGATAGCTCTTGGACTTCACCGGTGCAATGCGTACCGAAGAAGGGTGGCATGACCGTGGTTGCAAATTCACAAAATGAGTTGATTCCTAACAGAACCGTCACCGGTTGGAGGGTATGCATGGATTACCGCAAGTTGAACAAAGTGACCCGCAAGGATCACTTTCCTTTACCTTTTCTTGATCCGATATTAGATCAACTTGCTGGGCGTGCCTTCTACTATTTCTTTAATGGGTATTCTAGGTACAACCAAATCTTGATTGCTCCGAAAGATTATGAGAAGACCACATTCACTTGTCTATATGGCACTTTTGCCTTCTCTAGGATGCCTTTTGGATTGTGTAATGCATCGGCTATATTTCAGTGGTGTATGATGGCCATTTTCACCGATATGGTGGAAGACATTTTAGAGGTGTTCATGGATGAATTTAGTGTTGTGAGGGATTCATTTGATGAGTGCTTGAATAATCTTGATAGAATTTTGGCCCCTTGTGAAGAAACCAATCTTGTCCTCAATTGGGAGAAATGCCATTTTATGGTGGAAGGAGGAATTGTTCTTGGGCATAAAATTTCAAAACATGGCATTGAGGTGGATAAAGCAAAGATCGAAGTGATTTCAAGGCTCCCTCAACCTACATCTATCAAGGGAGTTCGAAAGTTTCTTGGGCATGCAGGGTTCTACCAGAGATTTATCAAAGACTTTTCGAAGGTAGTAAATCCCTTGTGCAAGTTGTTGGAAAAAGATGCTAAGATCGTGTTTGATGAAAAATGTATGCAAGCCTTTGAACTTCTCAAGCATAAGTTGACCACCACTTTTATCATTACCGTGCCTAATTGGAGCTTACCCTTTGAGCTCATGTGTGATGTGAGCGATGTTGCGGTTGGGACAGTTTTGGGTCAAAGAGTGAACAAAATGTTTCGTCTAGTGTACTATGCGAGCAAGACAATGAATGATGCTCAAATGAACTACACGGTGACCAAGATAGAACTTTTGGCTATTGTGTTTGCAATGGAAAAATTCCGGTCGTATCTTATGGGTGCTAAGGTTATTATTCATACCGACCATGCCACACTACGGTAGTTGATAACGAAGAAGGATTCCAAAGCTAGACTGATGCGATGAGTCTTGTTACTTCAAGAATTTGATTTGGAGATTGTGGACCGGAAGGGTAGTGAGAACCAACTGGCGGACCACTTGTCTCGCTTGGAGTAGGAGGGGAGGCCTTGTGATGGCCTAGAGATCAATGATTCATTTCCCGACGAACAACTCCTCTCGGTGTTGATGAATGATATGCCATGGTTTGCCGATATTGCTAATTTTCTTCTAACTGGTATAATCCCGTGTGAGCTCTCTTCTAACCAAAGGAAGAAGCTCAAGCGGGATAGTTTGGATTTCTATTGGGATGAGCCATACTTATTCAAGATTTGCACGGATGGTGTGATATGAAGGTGTGTCTCAGAGGAAGAGCAATTGAGTATCTTGGAGGCTTGTCATTCCTCTCCCTATGGTGGCCATCATGGCGAGGCGAGGATGGCTTCTAAAGTTCTTAGTTGTGGGTTTTATTGGCCAACTTTGTTCAAAGATGCGGGTGATTTTGTGAAAAGATGCGACGAATGCCAAAAAGTGGGTGAAATTTCAAAGAAAGATGAGATGCCTCTCAATACCATCCTTGAGGTTGATATTTTTGATGTGTGGGGCATTGATTTCATGGGCCCATTTGTTAGCTCTTGTGGGAACACTTACATTCTTGTGGCGGTGGACTATGTTTCAAAGTGGGTTGAAGCCGTGGCTTTGCCCAACAATGAGTCCCGGAGTATTGTTGCATTTCTTAAGAAAAGCATTTTACAAGGTTTGGTACTCCGCGTGCAATCATAAGTGATATGGGGGTTTCATTTCTGCAATAGAGCTTTCGACACTTTGCTTTCAAAGTATGGTGTCAATCACAAAGTTTCTACTCCCTATCATCCTCAAGCAAGTGGTCAAGTTGACATCTCTAACAGGGAAATCAAAAGCATATTGTCAAAAACGGTCAATGCAAATAGGACCGATTGGTCAAAGAAGTTGGATGACGCTCTATGGGCTTATATGAGTGCTTACAAGACTCTGATTGGTATGTCTCCGTATCGGTTGGTGTTTGGGAAAGCTTGCCATCTACCAGTCGAGTTAGAGCACAAGGCCATGTGGGCTTTGAGGAAGCTAAATCTTGAGTGGGATGTTGTAGCCAATCTTCGTGTGGAGCAACTTAATGAACTTGATGAATTCCGATTCCATACCTACTCCAGTTCGTCCTTATACAAGGACAAGATGAAGTACCTTCATGATAAATATGCTCGTGGAAAGGAGTTTAAAATAGGTGATTTGGTTCTCTTGTTCAACTCCCGGTTACGTCTGTTTCCGGGAAAGCTCAAGTCAAAATGGAGTGGACCTTTTGAAGTGGTGTGTGTGACCCCGTTTGGTGCTCTTGATTTAAAGAACAAAAATGGTGAAGTTTTCAGAGTGAATGGGCATAGGGTCAAGCACTACTTGGGAAAAATTGATGACAACCACGTGGTGACCCTTATTTATTTCAAATGATGTGATGGTAACCTGCGTCGTGCTGCGACGTTAAATCAGGTGCTTCTTGGGAGGCAACTCATGTGTTTTTCTTCTTGTTTTTCTTTGATTTACATTGTAGGATAGGATTTATTTTTGGACTAACTGGTTGTGAGATGTTACAAGATTGTGTTGGTGCAGTACATGACATAGTGAAAAAGTGTTCAGGCCTCTGAACTTTGCAATGTGGCCGCACTACATTTAATGCGGACCGCACTGGTGAAGGGTGAAATGTTGACCTCTCTGAAGTTTGCCACTGCGGCCGCACTACATTTTGTGCAGTCCGCGGTAGAACACTGCTGCCGCATGACATTTTGTGCGGACCACAGTGGGTTGCCTGTGTGAACTTGAAAAAGGCTATGTAGTGCGGACCGCGGTCCATTTTGTGCAGTCCGCACTGGGGTAGGTAAGCTGGGCCCCAGGACTTTTTCTATAAATAGTACCTGAGGCCCAACAGTTACACTTTTCGATCCTTTACTCTCAGAGATATTAAAAGCACTGTTCATCGTGCTTGTTACTCATCATTCATAGCTTAGACTTGTTAATCTTCATCTCATCTCATATTTGGTAACTTAATGTCAATTTAATTGCTTTAAATTTTTTTATTTTATTTTTCTTTTTAATTTACTTGGCCATTATTCTCTTCTTCCTTTATTTTCTTTCATAGATTAAGTTAGGGTAGTTAATCTTTTGATTAAAGTAGACATAGGTAATTAAAATCAATGGGCAATCACTTAGGGACATTACTTAGGTGCAAATTTGGGCTTGAAATCAAAAATACCGTGAACCCTAACTTAGTGCCACAGCTGGGCACTCAGTGCTGACCGCGGTCATTTCTGTGCGGTCCGCGGTGCCCTTGTGCGGTCTGCAGTAACATTTTATGCGGACCGCATTGATGAAAGTCCTGAAAGATGAACCTTGGGGACTGCGACCGCACTACATTTTGTGTGGTCCGCATTGGTCCCTTATAGTCGCACTACATTTTGTGCGGTCCGCACTACCTGGATACAGAGAGTGGGTAATATTGTGTAATGGTTATATCATACTCCCCAATTATGTCAATCGTGTCTTAGATTCAATTACCCATCAATTGACCACCTAGGCGAAAGTCACTACACTAGTGCCTTTTAAACCATTCGAACAATCTTCTTTAGTTTTACTCTTAGCTTAATCTAATTTCATTTACCATTGTAGTTTGATAAAAGTAGAAGTAAATCAAAAACCCCAAATATGATTAGAAGTGCAATTTGGAACACATACGCTATTCTAAACTAGATAGATACCCGACTCCAAATTCTAGCTCTCTGTGAAAATCGATCCCGACCCTAAATCAGGTAAAAACTCTTCGACCCTCTCTTGCTACTTAATAGTAGTATAGGGTAGTCTGAACCCCACCTCTGTGGGGACCGCATGGACTTTTTGTGCAGTCTGCATTGACCCTTGTGCGGCCGCACACCATTTTATGCGGTCTGCACTGCATGACTTCTGAAAACTGTCTGCAACTTTTCCTTCCTGTTCTGCAACTCTGTTTCTTAACTGCTTCTATTGATACTAACAAGCTTATTGGATTGTGTTTGCAGACAATGGTGAAACAACGAGGTAAAGGTTCTAAACAACCAGGCAGAGGTGAATCCTCCCGGGGAGGGAAATAGAAAATGGTTAGACTCACTCCCCAAGCCCGGCAAAACATAAAAAAAATGAGGAAGATGATTAAAGCTGCTGATAGGGGCATTGACATGTCTGGGAGTGAGTACGAGCCCTCCCGGGAGATATCTTCAGACTCAATCCCAAAATACATCCCCGATTGGCCGGAGAGAAACAGACTAAGAGACACTCCTCCCACTTCCCCCGCTGCCCAAGCGTCAGTAAATGTGTCTTCTGGGTCGTCTGAGAGCTTAGCTGAAGGCAGTGGGGATGAATACTCCACCTCTCCCACCACTTCATTATCCGGAGAGGGTGCAATAGGTGATGAGGAGGAAGTAGGAGGAGAAGAAGTAGTTGGAGAAGGGGCGAACCTCAAGTGGGGGGGAGGGGGGTATTGCTAGAACTAGGAAACCGGAGGCGTGGCAAGACCGGTTCGTGAGCGAGGTAGCGTATCATAAATTCCGGGAATGGTGGCCGGTTAGGAAGTTGATCCTGGAGCGGAGTTTTGTTGATAGAGATATACGGTCACAACCCCAATGTGAGGAGGCAGTTTAGGGAGAGAGTTGGCTGGGAGCATTTTCTGGATGAATGTGTAGATGCCTATGAGCACTTGGCCGAGGAATTCTACACCAACGTTGCCCATATAAAAAAGGGCTCCAAAGTGACTAAGGTGCGAAACCTGAAGGTGCTATTTGATGGAAAAACCATAAATGACTACCTTGGCTTTGACAAGGAGGATGAGTCACTATATATGGCAAAGATGGAATTGGGCGAGGAGGTCCGTCCCTGGTTGGCACAGTACCTAGAAATCCCGGGTACCACCCCCGATTGGTTGACTGCGGGCGTCAAGATTTTGAGACGTAGTTTGAATTTCGAGACACGGGGGTGAGAAACATTTGTATGTAGCAGGTTGGACCCCACGACTCATGACAACTCCCTCCCTCTTCACCGGGCAGGTTTGGTGGCTTCGATTATGGCAGGGTACCCAATTAATATGGGAAATATGATGTCGAGGATAATTACAATTGTGGGTGCTGAGAATGACAGAACTACCCGTTCCCCAGTTTTCTGACTATGTACTTCCGGGACTTAAAAGTTGAAAATAGGCCCTACAACATCAAGGTCAAAGCAAAGGCCCCATTTTCTTGGTACAACATGCAGGGGGATGATAACCCCAAGAGCAAGAAATTCAAGGGAACAACTACTGCTCCAACTGGCCAGCCTAAAGAGCCAGTTGTGGTAGTGGCTCCTGCTCAGCGTGCCTCCACCTCCACTGATATCCCTCCTGGCCCATCCACCTCAGCAGACTTGGAGATACCATCTTTCCATGCCTATCCGGTGACTGCCCACCGACTAAGCTAGGCTCTCCTCAGTATCAACAACTGGATGCAGACTGCATCATCCAAGTTGTCTACCCTCACTACCATAGTAGAGGCTCAGTCAGCACCTCCACCTCCATAGGTCCCCCAGTCCATAGAGGATGCTCTTAAGGAGATTTTGGCCAACCAGCAAAAAATCCTCGACACTTAGAAGGTGCTCACAGAGGCAATTGATTCACACAGCAAGGCTCTCAAGGTGCTTGCTAGGGAGCACAAGAAGCCGAGGAAGACACGGGCCTCCAAGGAGTCGGTAAAGGCGCTGAGGGTTGATGTTGACAGAATGAAGGCAGATCATCTGCCTTTGGACTTATTGCTACAGGACCCAGTACTATCAGCTCATCCCCAGCCCGAGCAGTCCCAGAGGCCTCCCAAGAGGAAGAGGATGATTCCCAGAGTGGACGATGCAGTCATCCAGTTAGCAGACCCACCAGAGGCCTCCTTCAGTCAGCCACATGATGCACCTCAAGAGCCTGTTTAGGCCCAGGTCCTAGCAACACACCAGCAGGCCACAGGGAACTAGTCTGAGGTTCCCGAGCACAGTGAGGACCCAGGGACCACTCAAGAGCCCATGCAGACAGACACGCCATAGGGAGTCCCTATATCCATTTTCCCTTTCTTTTTTTGGTGCTTTATTTAGTTTAGTTGGCATTGGGGACAATGCCAGCTTTCATTTGAGGGGGTAGGCCCTACTTTTAGGGATTCATTCGGATGATTGTATATATATTTGATATTTTTATGCTTTCCTTATCTTTTCATCTTTGGTTGTATATAATTTTAATATTTCGTTACATTTATCGCACTTTTATTTTACTTTGGGTCTGTATATAAAGTTATGCTACATTGTACATATTCATCCCATCTATTGTATATTCGACAAATCCCCTATTGTAAATATTCATTTTACTTTCCACAACTTTTCGTTCTTAGCTTCTTATTTATGATTCATAGCTTCTTGTTTTGAAAGTTTGCAATAAGCCTTTGATTTTCTTAATGTCATGGTTCTTTCCAAAGGTGGAGTTTTGGGTGAACCGGGTGGCTCTTCCCAATGATGGATGGCGTGACAACCTTCTTAAGGGTTTGAGTCCATTTTTATTTTTTGTTTTTAGTAGTTAGTAGTTAAGGGTGCCTCAATCGAAGCTTCACTTGGGCCTAGCATATTTGCCTTTGATCTTATGGTCAAAAACAAATTGTTGTGTTTAGGATGGTGAAAGTCGTGAACTTGAGACTCTTATGTTGACCAATAATCATCAAGTGGTTTTTCGGGACCAATGTGTGCTCAAATCTTATCTAAGGTCGTTGTGGGCCCCCCGACTCTATGCCTTTAACGACCCCATAGCTTGTGTGGTGAGTAATTGCATTGCAAGTCCAAGTCCCGAGCCCTTGGTCTAGAACTTGCCCTAAATGTTTGTTGAGGCAAAATCCTAAGTGAATTCTGACTTGAGACATGATTATAGGCTCTCCTTGGTCCAAATGATAGCTTGAACACTTCCATAACCTACCAATGATAAGATCCCTAGTCAACCCTTTTGAGCCTTAGACCTTTCCCTTTAAGACCCATAATACAAGCCTATACCCGTTCTAAAAGTTACCCTCTCTTGGCACCCGATCTTTCCTTTAGCACATGACAAAAGCATAAGTTTGGGGGGAGATACGAGGATTGCAACAAAGTGGTAAAAAGGCACAAAAATGAAGAAAAGGAAAGACAATGAAAAAGAAAGAAAATCAAAAGGACAAAAAGAATGTTCAATGTGAAAAAGAATAAAAAGGGACTCAAGAAAAGCAATGAATGAAAGGTGTGGAAAGTTGAAAAAAGGAGAAAAGGTTTGAAATGTATAAGAAAGAGTGATAGTGTGTCTCTCTAACCCCTTAGAAAGAAGTGAAATGACTCAAAGAGTCAAGTGAAAGTATGCCAAATGAAACAAAAGAAGAGCTTAAGGGAAGATGGAACCTTCTTAGACCAAACAATTCCTACCCTGAACCAAAAGCCTTCACAATGTCTCCCCAAAAGCCCTATATGATCTTGAGTTGAATAAAGCTTACATTAGTGGTGACTCACATAAGGGGCAAGCATATGGTACTTAGAGCCGGACTTGTGACTTTTTCTTGAGACAGATGAGTGAATTTCCATTAACCTCGTTCTGAGTGCCACTGTTCTAAAGGTGAGGTTTGCTTAGGGAGAGTTGAGGATGTGTGAGTTTGGGTTCCACAATGACCAAAGTAATAGAAAGAGTTCTTTGATGTGTTGAGTCAATTCTTGATGCTCTTGTGTCGTACTTAATCCATGGAGTTTCAAAGAGTAAAAGTTGTTAATGATTCATTTGTATTGAGGGCGATTGTTAGTCCCAATTGATGCTAGATGAGGTTACTTTAGGACAACTGAAATATTCTTGGATGTTCTCTTAAGGGGTGGGTCTTATTTTGTTTGCTTGAGGACAAGCAAAAGCTTATGTTTGGGGGAGTTGACAACTAGGGATTTTAATGCATTTTATACTCCTTCTTGCTTATGTTTTGATTAGAAATTCGTACAAAATAGTCACAAAAGGCTCACAAGTTGTGCTTGATTGCAGGTTTGATAAACAAAGTGACAACAAATCAAATATAAGCTCAAAATGAGTGAAACTTGCACAAGTATCAAGACAAGACAAAGCTCAGACAAAACAAGGCCAGTGCGGCCGCACACCATTCTGTGCGGTCCGCACTGTGAGATTCATAGAGTATGACATTCTGGCACAAAGGCAATGTGGCCGCACACCATTCTATGTGGTCCGCACTAAGATCAATGCGTCTGCACTCGATTTAGTGCAGTCCGCAGTAAGGAGGATCAGACAGTTGCCAGATTTCGAGTTCAAGCTAATGTTGTCCGCGCTCCATTTTATGCGGACCACACAAGAAGCCTTCGCAGCCGCAAACAATTCTCTGTGGTCCGCAGTGCCCGAGTTCAGAGAGTTAGATTTTCAAGCTCAGAGCCTTAGTGCGGCCGCACACCATTTTGTGCGGTCCGCACTAGCCCCGCAGGGGTATTTTTGTCCAGATATTTTAGCTTAGTATAAATAGCTTCTTTTCCCATTTTAGGGTATCAAATAGTTTTAGAACATAGCTGCGCTCCTGGGTTCGAATATTTTAGCCATTTTGGGCAATTTTATCTACCTTTCATCATTGAATCTTATTGTTTATCTTAGTAATTAATTAATATGAACTGTTCTTCATCTATTTCTTGCTTTTCTTCTTTAATTATGAGTAGCTAGACCCATAAGCTAGGGTTGTGGCTCAACCTTAGTGTGGGTAATTGATGGGTCTTGAATTTTAGGGCTAAATTGACTATGGGTGTTTGATATTTGGGCCAATTTCATGGTTAATTGCTGAATTAGTGGTTGCAAACACTAGTTTGTGTTTAGTTGACTTGAGCTCTTCTTGAGAAAGAGAGCCTAAGTCTCCGAAATTGGTCCAACAAGGAATTGGGGCGTACTCAAGAGATTGATAGCCCCAATTAAAGGGTTAAACCTCGAGAGAGTAATACCCGAGTTGAACCTTGATTGCTTGTGCAAATTTACATACCCAATTGGTCTTGAGAAAGTCAATTCGGACAAAATCACTCAAACCACCAAGAGGTGTAGAGTGGGTAATATCGTGCAACGGTTATATCATACTCCCCAATTATGTCAATCATGTCTTAGACTCAATTACGCGTCAATTGACCACCTAGGCGAAAGTCACTACCCTAGTGCCTTTTAAACCATTTGAACAATCCTCTTTAGTTTTACTCTTAGCTTAATCTAGTTTCATTTACTATTGTAGTTTGATAAAAGTAGAAGTAAATCAAAAACCCCAAAAATGATTAGAAGTGCAACTTGGAACACATACGCAACTCTAAACTAGACAGATACCCGACTCCAAATTCTAGATCTCTATGGAAATTGATCCCGACCCTAAATTGGGTAAAAGCTCTTCGACCCTCTCCTGCTACTTAATAATAGTGCAAGGTAGGCTTCAATCAGCCATTTCATGCATTAATTCAACGTCACCGACGTCCCGAAAAGCTTCACACTCTGCGGCAGAGGATAAAAGGTCAAATTGCGGTACCAAGCCCTCCGTGTCCCACAGAAGATTAAGCTCCGATGGAATCTCAAGTATATGGGAGGGACCTCCCGCTCTTACCACAATATAGGTAAAGCGCTCCTCGAACATCTTGACATCATCAGGATCGAGGTCAGAGTCATACTCGTAGTCATCGACCAAGACACCCTTTCCCCTCTCTGCGGCCGAAGAAGAAGCTCGATTCGGTCAGGAAGACGAAGCCATGCCCAAAACGGTAACAGTAGCCTCAGGACCTCGACTTCCCATCGCAATAGCATGTTGATCATTCACAATGGCCAAAGCCTCTACCGTCGGGTTGACCTCAGCCACCTGGTTTGCCTTTGCGGCCGGGTTAGCATCACCGCCAATTTCAGACATTGTCTAGAGAAGGTCGCCCCCAAAGGTACTGCGGTTGAAAGAGCTGATAAGTAGGATTTTAACATGTTTTATACCCATACTTGCCTACGCTTTGAGTGTAATTTGCTACAAAATAGTCCCAAAATGCTTACAGATTGCGCTTGATTGCAGGTTTGAGCTATAAAGTGACAAATCGTCAAAGATCGGCTCAAATCGGAGTGAAACCTGCTCAAGTGTCAAAGATTATTAAAGTAAGGACATTTAGAACTTGGTGCGGACCGCACCATCATGCCATGCGGCCGCACCATAGGAGTTCAGAGACTGTGAAACTACAAGTCAAGCTCATGCGGCCGCGTCCCACTTCATGCGGCCCGCATCTCACTCATGCGACCGCACAATCTTGCTATGCGGTCGCGTCCAAGAAGTTCAGAGAGTGTCATATTCCAGAAGCAAACCGCGCGGCCGCGTCCAACTTCATGCGGCCCGCGTCCCTCTCCATGCGGCTGCACTCTATGGTCACGCGACCCGCATCAGTGAAGTTCAGAAAAGCTGCCAAAACCATTCATGCGGCCGCACAACAACTTTGTGCGGTTCGCACCAGTTTTCATGCGGCCGCATTCCAAATTTGTGCGGTCCGCATCACCATCTTCAGAGAGCAAGATTCAGAGGTCAAGCAACCCAGTGCGTCCGCGTGCCATCTTTGTGCGGTCCGCACTAACCCCGCATGGGCAGTTTTGTCCAGTTTTTCCAGCCCACTATAAATAGAACATTTTACCATTTTTAGGTTAAGTTGGGTACATCTGATAGCTGCTGCACTCGTGAGACTTATGTTTTGGCCTATGTTGGGCATTTTAGCTTAGTTTCATCATAGATTACTGTAGTTTAACATTAGCAATTAATTAATATGGTTGTTTCATCTTCTATTTCTTCTTTAATTATGTCTAGCTAAACCCATTAGCTAGGGTTGTGGCTCAACCGTAGTGTGGGTAATTAATGGGTGTTGCTTCTTAATGATAGATTGATATTGTGGGTTTGTTATTTGAGTTAATTTTATGGTTTAATCGAGGATTGATGGTTGCAAATATTGATTCTAGCTTAGTGGGTCTTGACTCTTCTTGAGAAAGAGAGTCTATGACCCCAAAATTAAGCCAACATGGAATTGGGGTGGACCCATGAGAAATAGTAGTCCCAATTAACGGGTTAAACCTCGAGAGAGTAATCACCCTACTTGAGCCCATGTTGCTTGGTCTAATTGGCCTGCTTAATTGGTCTCGAGAGTGTCAATTGGGCAAATTCCCTCTCCCTACCGAGAGGTGTGAGAGTGGGTACAATTGTGCAACGGTTATAACGTTGATCCCAAATATGTCAATCTATTATTAGTAGTTTCTACCTGTTAGTTAACCACCTAGGTGATGCCACGACCCTAGTGCCTTTCTCTATATTAATCACAACTTAGAACATATCCCTTCAACATAAATTAGCTTAAATTTGTAGTTGATAATAGTAGTTATAAAACAAAAAAAAACCCCAAAAACTTTTAGAAGTACAATTAGGAGCAAACACACATTCCTAGTTTGAGCAAATACGCAACTCCATTCCAAGCTCCCTGTGGAAATTGACCCCGATACCACTATTCAGGTAAAAGTCTTAGCGCCCGCTCTTCCTACCGTTGTGTGAGGTTGAGTTTGCTGTGAACACTTTTTGGTGCCGTTGCCGGGGAGCTTACGGTGTTGACTATTTGTGTAGCTAGTTTTGTGTTTTGCTTCTCTTTCCTTCTTGTTTACTAATTTTGTTTGTGTCGTTCAATCAGGTTCAATGGCTCTTAATGCAAATGACCCTCTCGACAATGTGATAGCGGGGGATGAGGTAGTGGATCTAGAACAAGATGAGGTCTTACCTCAAGTTCCATGGAGGGGCCGACATGTCAATATAAATACAAATAAGAACAACAATATTCCAGACTCTCCTCCGGCACCACCGAGAGTGGCTCCCAGAGTTTTACCAAATCAAGGATACGCCAGTGCTATTGTTCCTCCCCGAATCTGGGCGGGGAACTTTCAAATCATAAATGTTATGCTGACCTTGCTCAAGCAGAGAGGTTATTTCACAGGTGCCTCTGATCAAAATGCCTACAAGCACTTGAACGGGTTCGTGGATACATGTTGGGGTAGCAAGCAGACAAACGTGTCCGAGGATGCGATGAGATTGAGGCTTTTCCCGTTTTCTCTTCGGGGTAAAGCATTGGATTGGTTAGAAAGGCTCCCCAATCATTCTATTACAACATGGGATGAATTGGCGGACAAATTTATTGCCAAGTTCTTCTCTCCAAGTCATATGGTAGCTCTTCGGGATGAAATTCTAGCTTTCAAGCAAGAGCCGACGGAACCTTTGCATGAGATATGGGAAAGATATAGAACAATGGTGAAAGAGTGCCCTAATAACGATATGACCGAGGCTATGATTCAACAAACCTTTTATCGGGGCATCAACACCACAAATCAATGCATCGTGAACCAATTGGCCAGAGGGAACTTTATGAAACTTTCTTACCAAGAGGCATGTGATGTACTGGATGAAATGGATGACACCTCTTCGGCATGGCAAGGCCGAGCAAACGTGACCCAAGGTGACCCCACGGTTATCCATTTGCACAAGGAATTGCACGATCATGGCCAAGCTATCGCCGAGCTTACAACAACTATGAATCAATTGGCAAAGGCGCAATTGCAACAAGTCCAAAACCTATGCCAAGTCAACGCAATGGAAGGTGTTTCTATGTTGAAAAGGAGGCAAAGAGGACAACAACCTCAAGGTAATTGTGAACAATATGACAACAAAAATGATGGTGGTGGTTATTCAAATGAGTGCTATGATGATCAAAGCGATGAAGTCCAATATGTCAACAACTATCAAGGGAATAGAGGTAACTCTTCAAATCAATAATGGCGTCTTCAAGGTAATTGGGGCAATCAAAAACAAGGCGGAGGTAATTGGAATAACAACAACCAAAACAACAATTGGGCTAATCAAGGCAACCAAGGAAATTGGCATGGTAGTAACAATAATTGGGGCAACAACAACAATCAAGGAGGGTGGAACAATAGCGGGAACCAAAGCAACCGGGGGCAAGGTTTTCAAAGGCCCCCCATGTACCAACAACCGAACAATCCACCCCCCTTTCCTTCTCAAGGTCCGAGTTTGTCCGAAAGAGAGATAGGGAGAATTGAAAGCATGTTCGAGCAATTGATGAAAAAGAACCAAGATTCCAAGGCCCAATTAGCTTCGTATAACACATCTATTCGGAACTTGGAAGTGCAATTAGGCCAAATCTCTCAGTCTTTAAATACTCGCCCAAAGGGTGCTCTACCAAGTGATATGGCAGTAAACCCCGACGGTGGGCACAATAATCATGTGATGGCAGTGACAACGCGAAGTGGAAGAGGCGGTGATGTGCATGCCTCATGAGGAAACCAAGTTATGGTGGATGAAGATGAGTTACGAGATAATGAAATGCCTTTGGTGGTTGAAGATGTAGTTGAAATAAGTGTGAGAGATGATGTGAGGATTGATGTTCATGAGGCTGAGGAGGAAACACAAGAGGCCGTGAACCCGTCTATTGAACACGTGATTGATATGCCCGAGCCGGTGGTGCCCAAAGCCAAAGCACCCTTACCTCGGCCTCCTCCGCCCTATCCTCAATGGTTGGCCATGCAAAAAGGTGACAACCAATTTAAGAAATTCATTGAGATGATGATGAGTTTGACTATCAACATGCCTTTGGTGGAGGCACTCGAGCAAATGTCGGGGTACGCAAAGTTCATGAAAGAGTTGGTTACAAAAAAGAGATCAATGGAGTGTGAGACAATCAAGATGACCCATCAAGTGAGTGCAATTGTGCATTCTATGGCTCCGAAACTTGAGGACCCCGGTGCATTCACTATCCCATGTACCATTGGAAGTGCCGATTTTGCAAAATCCCTTTGTGAGTTGGGGGCAAGTATCAATTTAATGCCATATTCGGTCTTCAAGACCTTGGGAATCGGACAACCTTGTCCAACTTCTATGAGGCTTCAAATGGCGGACCGGTCAATGAAGCGGCCTTTGGGAATTATTGATGATGTCCTTGTTCGTGTTGATAAGTTCATATTGCCGGCCGATTTCGTTATCTTGGATTGTGAGGTGCCAATTATCCTTGGAAGACCTTTCCTAGCTACTGGAAAGGCTTTGGTAGATGCCGAAGCGGGAGAGTTGACCTTCCGTGTTGGTGATGAAAAGGTGGTGTTCCATGTGTGCAAATCTATGAGGCAACTGAATAGCACCGAGGTGTGCTCGTTTGTTGACATTTTCACGGCGGTGATAGTGGATGACACAAGCGCAATGGTGAATGTTGAGGACCAACTTGAGGCCATGCTCTTGAACATGGATGTTGATGATGATGCCGGGAGAGTTGAATGTGTAAACGCTTTGCATGGTATGGGCTCGTATTCTTATGAGCCTAGGAAGTTATCCTTGGATCTTGAGAATCGCAAAACTCCCCCAACCAAGCCATCTATTGAGGGGCCGCCGGTGTTGGAGTTGAAACCACTTCCTCCTCACCTCAGGTATGAATATTTGGGCCCTAATTTTACTTTGCCTGTTATTCTTTCGTCTTACTTGACTAACGTGCAGGTTGACACCACTTTGGCGGTTCTACAAAAGCGCAAGAGGGCGATCAGATGGACATTGGCGGATATTCGGGGTATAAGCCCCGCCTTTTGCATGCATAAGATTATATTGGAAGAGGATGCGAGGCCCTCACTTGAACACCAAAGGAGACTCAACGAAGCTATGCAAGAAGTGGTCAAGAAGGAAGTTATCAAGTGGCTTGACGCAGGTGTGGTGTATCCTATTTCTGACAGCTCATGGACTTCTCCGGTGCAATGCGTACCGAAGAAGGGAATGATGACTGTGGTAACCAATGCTAACAATGAGTTGATTCCTACTCGGACGGTGACGGGATGGAGAGTTTGTATGGACTATAGAAAGCTTAACAAGGTGACTCGAAAGGATCATTTCCCGTTGCCGTTCCTCGACCAAATGCTTGATCGTCTTGCGGGTCGGTCATTCTATTGCTTTTTAGATGGGTATTCGGGGTACAATCAGATTCTCATCGCCCCGGAAGATCAGGAAAATATGACCTTTACTTGTCCCTACAGCACATTCGCATTTTCGAGGATGCCGTTTGGATTGTGTAATGCCCCAGCGACCTTTCAACGATGTATGATGGCAATTTTCACCGACATGGTGGAAGATATATTGGAGGTCTTTATGGATGATTTTAGCGTGGTAGGGGACTCCTTTGAAGAATGCTTGACAAATTTGGATCGTGTGTTGGCCCAATGTGAAGTTACAAACCTAGTTCTCAATTGGGAAAAATGCCATTTTATGGTAGAAAAGGGTATTGTATTGGGTCATAAGATTTCGAAGAGAGGTATTGAAGTTGACAAAGCCAAGATTGAAGTCATTTCAAGGTTACCTCCCCCTAATTCTGTCAAAGGGGTGAGGAGCTTTTTGGGGCATGCCGGTTTCTACCGAAGGTTCATCAAAGATTTCTCTAAGGTAGTTAATCCGTTGTGCAAGTTGTTAGAGAAGGAGGCCAAGTTTGTTTTTGATGAGAAATGCATGGAAGCTTTTGAGCTTCTAAAACACAAGTTGACAACAACCCCTATCATTACCGCACCCAATTGGAGCTTGCCATTTGAGCTCATGTGTGACGCTAGTGATGTTGCGGTAGGGGCGGTCTTGGGCCAAAGAATCAACAAGATGTTCCATCCGGTGTACTACTCAAGCAAGACGATGAATGAAGCTCAAAGAAACTATATAGTCGCCGAGAAGGAGTTGCTAGCTATTGTGTTTGCCATGGAAAAGTTTTGACCATACCTTATAGGGGCCAAAGTGATTATCCATACCGATCATGCCGCCCTTAGGTATTTGATGACCAAGAAAGATTCAAAAGCAAGGTTGATGAGATGGGTGCTACTTCTTCAAGAGTTTGATCTAGAAATTGTGGACCGAAAAGGAAGTGAAAATCAAGTGGTAGACCACTTGTCCCGCTTGGAAGAAGAGGGGAGGCCTTCTGACGGCCTTAAAATCAATGATGCGTTCCCGGATGAACAACTCCTTGCGGTATATATGCATGATATTCCGTGGTTTGCCGATGTGGCAAATTATCTTGTGACCGGTATAATCCCGTATGAGCTCTCTTCTAATCAAATGAAGAAGCTCAAGCGGGATAGTTTGGATTATTATTGGGATGAGCCATATTTGTTCAAGATTTCCACCGATGGTGTGATTCGCTGATGTATCCCGGAAGAAGAACAATTGAGTATTTTGGAGGCTTGTCTTTCCTCTCCCTATGGTGGCCATCATGGCAGGGTGAGGATGGCTTTTAAGGTGCTTAGGTGCGGTTTCTATTGGCCCTCCTTGTTTAAAGATGCCGGTGATTTTGTCAAGAGATGTGATGAATGCCAACGAGCCGGTGGGATTTCTAAAAAGGATGAGATGCCTCTCAACACAATTTTAGAGGTTGACATTTTTGATGTGTGGGGTATCGACTTTATGGGGCCGTTCGTGAGTTCTTATGGGAACACCTATATCTTGGTAGCGGTTGATTATGTGTTGAAATGGGTCGAAGCCGTCACTTTTCCCAACAATGAATCTCGAAGTGTGGTGGCGTTCTTGAAAAAGAGTATCTTCACAAGGTTTGGCACTCCACGTGCTATCATTAGTGATGGTGGTTCTCATTTTGGCAACCGGGCTTTTGATTCATTGCTTGCCAAGTATGGTGTAAATCACAAGGTGACCACTCCTTATCATCCTCAAGCGAGTGGCCAAGTTGAGGTTTCCAACTGAGAGATCAAGAGTATTTTGTCCAAAACTGTCAATGCCAATAGGACCGATTGGTCGAAGAAACTAGATGATGCTCTTTGGGCCCATCGGACAGCTTACAAGACCCCGATTGGTATGTCTCCATACCGGTTGGTGTTTGGGAAAGCTTGTCATCTTCCGGTGGAATTGGAGCATAAGGCTATGTGGGCCTTGAGAAAATTGAACTTAGAATGGGATGTCGCTATGAATCTCTGGGTTGAGCAACTCAATAAGCTAGACGAGTTTAGATTTCATGCCTACTCCAGCACGTCCTTGTACAAGGACAAGATGAAGTACCTTCACGATAAGTATGCCCGAGGGAAGAAGTTCAAAGTTGGTGACATGATTCTTCTTTTCAACTCCCGGTTGAGGTTATTCCCGGTAAAGCTTAAGTCTAAGTGGAGTGGTCCATTTGAAGTTGTTGGTGTAACCCCATTTGGAGCTATTGATCTCAAAAATAAAAATGGTGAAGTTTTCCGGGTCAATGGGCATCGTGTTAAGCATTACTTGGGAAAGTTTGATGACACCCCCGTGTTGGCACTCATTTATTTGAAGTGACTTTGATGGTAACATGTGTCGTGCCGCGACGTTAAATCAGGCGCTTCTTGGGGGGCTACCTATGTCTTTTTCTTTCTTTTTTGATTTCTGTTGTAGATTAGGATTTTTGAGCTAATGGTTTGTGAGATGTTGCAGGAATTGTGATTGAACCAGTGCAAAACAACTGAGCAAAAAGTGCACAGTCTTTGAACAGTGACCGTGCGGCCTCAATCCCACTTTGTGCGGTCCGCACCGGCCAAAGAAAATATTGCCAAGTCTCTGAACTGTGTTCACGCGGCCACTTTGTGCGGCCCGCGTTGTTCTTATACGGCCACAGCCCGTCTCATGCGGTCCGCGCGCCTTCGCTGCAACTACAGGTAAATGGTAAAGTCCCAGTGCGGCCCGCGGTCGTGTTCACATGGCCGCACTGGACGGTAAGTGATGGGCCCACTGTGTTTCCTATATATAGATCATTAGGATCTTCATTAGAACTTTTAGCCAAAATTAACCCCTGAGCCTTAAAAGTTACTGTTCACATTCAGAGACCCCTCTTAGTGTTAATATCAAGAGCATTTCTTCGCTTTCCTGGTAACATATCTCTCACATTAGTCTTTACTTAGTATTAATTTAAACTTTATACATGTTCTCCTAGTCATAACTTCTTCGTTTTTCTTTTTGTTTTTCGTCGTTTCATGATTAGGATAGTTTTATATTGTTCTTGTTGTTCTTTGAAATGATGGGCATGTTATAAATGAGTAGGGACAAAGTAGGATGCTAAAACGTGAAAGACTTGAGCATTTTTTTGCGCGGTGCGGCCGTACCCCCTAATTATGCGGTCCGCATGCCTTTTACGCGGCTGCATCATTCTGTTACGCGGTCCGCGTAAGCCTTGAGCCTAAAGGTTGATACTTCCCAGCACGGCCACACGCCTTTTTTGTGCGGTCCGCTCCATGCCCCACGCGGCCGCATACCATGTTTGCGCGGTCCGCGTGGTTGAGGTTCAGAGGGCACCATTTTTTAATAGTATGGCTAATGGGGCCGCATGACCAGTTTGTGCGGACCGCGTTGGCCCCCACACGGCCACACCCCTTGTTCATGCGGTCCGCATGGTTCCTAATCAGAGAGGTGTTCATTTCCCAATTTGGTCAGTGCGGTCCGCATGCCTTGTTTGTGCGGTCCGCACTGCTATCACCTGTTCTCTGTTTGTGTTTCTGTTTTGTACTTAAACTCTGCAATTGCCTGAACTAACAACGTTAGAATTATTTGTGTGCAGAAAATGGTTAAACAACGAGGGCGTGGAGCTAAACAACCCGGACGAGGAGCTGACCCATCCCGGGGAGGTAAAGCAAAATTGAAGAAACTCACTCCCCAACCAAAGCTAAAAACAAGAAAGCAGGTGATGAGTGATGAAGAGCAGTCGGGGAGTGAGTACCTCCCCTCCCAGGATGTCTCAACTAATTCGGGGAAAGCCCCCGTAGGCCCAGCTAAAGCTCCACCTGTTATACAACCTGAGTCGTCTGAGGGCTCGAAAGCAGGCAGTGCCAAATACTCCACCTCCCCCATAGCTTCAAAATCCGGGGAGGGTGCAGAAGATAAAAACAAGAGTGACGAGGAGGTCCCGATAGTGGGGTACTTAGAGTTGGGGGAATTGAAAGAACTAGAAACCCAGTTGTATGGCAGGACAGATTTGTCAGGGACGTGGCCTTTCATAAATTCCGGGAAGTGTGGCCCAAGAAGAAGGTGATCCCAGAAAGAAGAGTAGTCACCCGGGATTTGTTACCCTACCTTCCTCGAGTCCATGAACAATTTATTACTAAAGTGGGGTGGGATTTCTTCAAAGATGAGCTGGTCGATGCAAATGAACATATGGTGAAGGAATTCTATAGCAATTTGGCCCACACAAAAAAGGGTCAATTGCAACCAAAGTGCGGGATAAGAAGATAGTGTTCTCGGGAGAGGCGTTGAATGAATATTTGGGTTTCAATGAGGAGGATGACTCTCTGTACAGAGAGAAGTTAGCGTTGAAAGAGGAAGCTCGTCCTTGGGTGGCATAGTTCTTAGCTCAGCCGGGTACTGTTCCGGAGTGGATTCAGGTGGGGAAGAAAATACTGCGAAAGGACCTCAATTTTGAGGCGAGAGGATGGTTAACTTTTGTATGCAACAGGTTGGACCCTTCGTCCCATGACCAGACCATTCCAATCGCTCGAGCGGTTCTCATTGCATCCATCATGGCAGGTTTCCCCATCAATGTGGGGAATGTTATGTACAGTGTGATCACATCCATTGGCATTGATACGGACAGAAACTACCCCTACCCGAACACCCTAACAATGTACTTTAAAGATGCAAAGGTGAAAAAATACCCCTTCGATGTTGGAGTCCGGCCGGTGTCCCTATTCTCATGGTTTAATATTCAGGTGCCGGACAACCAGAAGGGGGATAAGAAGGGAAAAGCATCCACCTCTGCCCCGACTGGCCAGTCTGAGGAGCCAGTTGCGGTAGAGGCCTCTATTGAGCCACCTACTCATGCTGCCACTACTGTTCCGGACATCCCATCCTCCTCTGCAGGTCCCAGTTCTTCAACTGGCCCAGTGGTTCCCACATCCAAATCCAACCCCCTCACGGCCCAGCAGTTAGCAAAGACATTAGCCAGTTTGAACAACTGGATGTCAGTCTCGACATCCAAGTTGTCCACTTTGGCTACCACAGTTGCGTCCCAGTCTTTTCCAGCCACCGTTGAGATTCCTCAGTCCATTAAGGAGACATTGAAGACACTCCTGGCCAACCAGGAGAAGATTTTGGCTACTGAGACTGCCTTGACAAAGGCAGTTGATGCACAGGGCAAAGCTCTAAAGGAGCTTGCCAGAGAACACAAGAAGATGAGAAAATCCTGGGCATCTAAGGAAGAGGTGAAGGAGCTCCGAGCTGAGGTTGACAATCTAAAGGCAGACCAGCTGCCTTTAGACTTGTTCTTTGATGAGTCAGCACCTCCACCAACAGTAGTTGTACCGAAGCCACATTAGGAGGAGGAGCCTAGGCACCCAAGGAAGAAGAGGAAGCTTCCTAGCACTGAGGGTGTTGTGATAGAGGTAGCACAGGTTCAGGAGGATACTTTCAGTGCTCCACCAGATGTTCAGCCGGTCCATGACCCGGCCCCTGTCCCAGCAGCAGAGCAGCAGCAGGCCAGGAACCAGTCTGAGGTTCCCGCCAGTACAAAGGACCAGGGGACCACTGATCAGCCCATGACGACGGATCAGGCTTGAGGAGCCACTCTATATCCTTTCTGTATTTATATGTTTATTTTGGTAGTTGGCATTGGGGACAATGCCAGCTTTTATTCGTGGGGGTGCGCCCTACTATTTTATATTTTGATGGTTGATACATTTGAGATGACTGTACATATTTATTTGACTCTTAGCTTATGTTGCTAGTTGATAGTTGGCCTCTACATAGCTTTTCATTCTAGCTACTTTTCTACTTTATGTACATATTCATTTCCCTCCCGGTTGTATATTCTACTCCCCTATTGTACATATTCATTCGGTTTTTCTATTTTCGTTAAAATTTTTCGTTTTTAGTTTCATAGCAGGCTCGTAACCTTTTTGTTTTGTGTTGGCGTTTGCAATAAGCCCTTGGTTTTCTTAATGCCACGGTTCTTTCCAAGGGTAGAGTGTTGTGCAAACCGGGTGGCTCTTCCCAATGAGAGATAGCGTGACAACCTTCTTAAAAGTTTGAGTCCATTTTTGATTTTTTTTTTGATTTTCAAGTTTTGCAGTCAAAGGTACCTCAGGCAAAACTTCACTTGGGCCTAACACATTTGCCTTTGATCCCATGGTCAAAGACATAATGTTGTGCTTAGGATGGTGAAAGTCGTGGCCTTGAGACTCTTGTGTTGACCAAACAGTCATCATGTAGTCGTATTGGACCATTGTGCGCTTGAATCATAACTAAGGTCGTTATGGGCCCTCGACTAGATATCTTTAGCAATCCTTGAATGTGTGTGGTGAGAATTCGATTTGCTAGTCCAAGTCCCGAGCCGATGGTCTAGAACTTGCCCAGAATGTTTGTTGAGGCGAAATCTTAGGTGAAATTTGGCTTGAGAAGTGATTGTAGGCTCTCCTTGATCCAAAATGCTAAGATTGAACAATTCCATGACTTACCAATGAAATGATCCCTAGTTAACCCTTTTGAGCCTTGAACCTTCTTCTTTCAAGAACCAAAGCTACAAGCCTATACCCGTTCTTAATGATACCCTCTCTTGGCACCCAAATCTCCCCTTGAGTAGATGGCAAATATCTAAGTTTGGGGGGAGACAAGAAAGGAAACAATGTGGTAAAAGGTACAAAAGCAAAAAGAAAAGAAAGGTAATGAAAGAAAAGAAAGAAAAGATAAGACAAAAATAAAGACCTAATTGAATAAGGTCAAAAAGGGGATTCAAAGAAAACAAAAGTGAAAAAGGGTGTGGAAAAAAGAGAAAAAGGAGAAATGTGTTGAATTGCATAAGAAAGGGTGACAATGTGTCTTTCTAACCCCTTGAAAAAAGAAGAGAATACTCAAATGAGTCAAGAAAGTGTGCCAAAATGAATCAAAAGAAGTGCTTAAGGGAAGATTGAACCCACTTGAACAAAAATATGTCCTACCCTTACCCAAAAACCTTCACAACGACTCCACAAAAGCCCTACATGATTTTGGGTTGAAGGGAACCTACATTAGTGGATACTTACATAAGGGGCAAGCATATGGTACTTAGAGCCGGACTTGTGGCCTCTTCCTTGAGAGAGATGAGTGAAAATCCATCAACCTCGGTTTGTGTGTCAATACTCTAAAAGGTGAGGTTCACTTAGGGAGAGTTGAGGATGTGTGAGTTTGGGTTCCACAATGACCAAAGTAATTGAGAAAAGTTCTTTGATGAAATGTGTCAACTCTTGATGCTCTTGTGTCACACTTGATCCACAAGTTTTCAAAGTTTAAATGTGTTAATGATGCATTCGCATTGAGGGCAATTGTTAGTCCCAATTGATGCTTGTTGAGGTTACTTTAGGATAAGCTGAAATTGCTTGGATGTTGCCTTTGAGGGGTGAGTCTTATTTTGTTTGCTTGAGGACAAGCAAAGGTTTAAGTTTGGGGGAGTTGATAAGTAGGATTTTAACATGTTTTATACCCATACTTGCCTATGCTTTGAGTGTAATTTGCTACAAAATAGTCCCAAAATGCTTACAGATTGCGCTTGATTGCAGGTTTGAGCTATAAAGTGACAAATCGTCAAAGATCGGCTCAAATCGGAGTGAAACCTGCTCAAGTGTCAAAGATCATTAAAGTAAGGACATTCAGAACTTGGTGCGGACCGCACCATCATGTCATGCGGCCGCACCATAGCAGTTCAGGGACTGTGAAACTACAAGTCAAGCTTATGCGGCCGCGTCCCACTTCATGCGGCCCGCGTCTCACTCATGCGGCCGCACAATCTTGCTATGCGGTCGCGTCCAAGAAGTTCAGAGAGTGTCATATTCCAGAAGCAAACCACGCTGCCGCGTTCGACTTCATGCAGCCTGCATCCCTCTCCATGCGGCATAACTCTATGGTCACGCGGCCCGCATCAGTGAAGTTCAGAGAAGCTGCCAAAACCATTCATGCGGCCGCACAACAACTTTGTGCGGTCCGCACCAGTTTTCATGCTGCCGCATTCCAACTTTGTGCGGTCCGCATCACCATCTTCAGAGAGTAAGATTCAGAGGTCAAGAAACCCAGTGCGGTCACGTGCCATCTTTGTGCGGTCCGCACTAACCCCGCATGGGCAGTTTTGTCTAGTTTTCCAGCCCACTATAAATAGAATATTTTACCATTTTTAGGTTAGGTTGGGTACATCTGATAGCTGTTGCACTCGTGAGACTTATGTTTTGGCCTATCTTGTGTTTCATCATGATTATTGTAGTTTAACATTAGCAATTAATTAATATGGTTGTTTCATCTTCTATTTCTTCAGTTTCTTCTTTAATTATGTCTAGATAAACCTATTAGCTAGGGCTGTGGCTCAACCCTAGTGTGGGTAATTAATGGGTGTTGCTTCTTAATGATAGATTGATATTGGGGGTTTGTTATTTGGGTTAATTTTATGGTTTAATCGAGGATTGATGGTTGCAAACATTAATTCTAGCTTAGTGGGTCTTGACTCTTCTTGAGAAAGAGAGTCTATGACCCCAAAATTAACCCAACAAGGAATTGGGGTAGACCCATGAGAAATGGTAGTCCCAATTAACGAGTTAAACCTCGAGAGAGTAATCACCCTACTTGAACCCATGTTGCTTGGTCTAATTGGCCTACCCAATTGGTCTCGAGAGAGTCAATTGGGCAAATTCCCTCTCCCTACCGAGAGGTGTGAGAGTGGGTACAATTGTGCAACGGTTATAACATTGATCCCAAATATGTCAATCTATTATTAGTAGTTTCTACCCGTTAGTTAACCACCTAGGTGATGCCACGACCCTAGTGCCTTTCTCTATATTAATCACAACTTAGAACATATCCCTTCAGCATAAATTAGCTTAAATTTGTAGTTGATAATAGTAGTTATTAAACAACAAAAAAATTCCAAAAACTTTTAGAAGTACAATTAGGAGCAAGCACGCATTCCTAGTCTGAGCAAATACGCAACTCCATTCCAAGCTCCCTGTGGAAATTGATCCAGATACCACTATTCTAGTAAAAGTCTTAGCACCTGCTCTTCCTACCGTTGTGTGAGGTTGAGTTTGCTGCGAACACGAGCCACTTCAGACTCCACTCGTCGTCTCTTCGACGGACTCTCCCCGCTATCAGCACAGGAAAATTCACCCGTTGAGCGGGCAGCATGAGCTGGAGTCTCAGCATGAGGAATAATTTCCATGCACACACCCCCGCTTGTAGGAGTAGATTGAGCAGCTCTTTATGTAGGCGGGGCAACAGACCTTGGTGCGGGCCGAGAAGTAGGCACTGGTTGACGAAACGCGAGGGGAGGAGCCCTCCCCTTTGCACTCTCCCTGTTAAAGGAGAAAAATGACCATGTAAGCAACTAGATCAAAGTACAAGACAAAGAACAAGGAAACTGCAATGGGCTGACTTACCAGTGAGAGGATTACGCCCGTATCTCTCATAGAAGAACGCCCACTCACGAACCCCCACCGTATGAGGAAGAATAGCAGTAACTCATCCGCAGATTCCATCAATGGGTGGGGAAGGTAATCTTTCAACTGCGAACCCAGAAAATGAATTAGCAATACCACCTAAAAAGGAACAGTTAGCCACTTCCTCAAGGGGAGTCATAAATTAAACAAAAGAAAACTTACCGGTGAAGTTCCACGTCTCGGGAAGCCCTGCTGTGTCCGCCACAAGGTGCTCGGTCCGTACGAAGAAATAACTCTCCCAAAAACGATGATTATCCTTGTTGTCCATCTTCACCACCAAACTCTTTGTTCCTCGGTAATGCATGTGGATCATCGAGCCTCGAATAAGTTGGGGAGAAAAGATATTAAGCATATTCCCCAAAGTGAACTCTCGACCGGCAAGCTCTGTGTACTTGAGTAGTATGAGGAAGAGTTTGTACACGTACGGCAAAAGCTGAGCCGGGCATACCTCATAGAAGCGGGTGAAGTCTATCACTAGGGAGGGGAGCGAAAGCGTACACCCAACAACAAAAGGGTACGCGTAGGATGCGCAGTACCCTGGGCGGTGCAGATGCACAATGTCCGTTCCCATCGCCAGTATCATTTCAATGTGATTCGGAATTCCCCACTTGGTCTTGAGCATCGCAATCACCGTTTTATCCATGGTAGATGACGCAGGTTCTGGCTCTTCTCCGGCGTGGCTATTAAAATCATTCCATGATTTTCATAGACGGGGCAATATTTCAGCTGCTATTGGAACCCCCTCATCTTCCGCCGCCTCCGCTTCTTTTTCGAGAACAGGTGCGTTATTTTCCGGCACCGGAGCTTTGACAGGTCTATTAGTATGGGAAGAAGTACCAGTCATTTGTCTCGATTATTCGGAATAAATGAGTAAGAGAAAAGGAGAGAGAGAAGATGGTAGCGTCAATTTCTGATTGACAGGAGAAAAAACTCAGAAATTTAAAGTATTAAAGAAGGTAAAGGTTTGCAAAACTCCATTGATAAGTCAAAACGTGTGGCAATAGAATGGTGTTTTCCCCATATTTATAGGAACATAAATGTCCTGAGCAGAAAACTCAAGAGCCACCAATCAAAACTGATAGGGCATAAGAGACGATATGATTCCTGGGAAACGTGCGCCATAATGACAGTGGCTATTCATGATGCATCAAATCAATCCAGCGGTTCAACTCCGAACGGACGTAATGGTTCAATGGTATCATTGAAGCGTCACACCATCACCTCGACCTAAAGGCCTCGCTCAGGGCGTAAACATTCAAATTTTTCCTAACTTTCGAATCAACAGAGTCCATCCGTTGAGCCCGCGAAGAGGCGACCTCGACGGACAGAGGGACTAACTGTATGGGTCAAAATCTGACCGTAGTGGTCGTCCCTAAGAGGAATGATAAGGGGTCGACCAAGCTGTAATCGTGCCCATGGGGCGAGATAGCAAAGAGCACCTCGGTCATCGTCAGGGTCAAATCGTCGAAAAGCGTATATCATAGAGCAAGCACTGTGTTCGAGCAACGACGAAAGGTACAGTCGTAAAAAAGCACGCCGGTCAAAGACCATTGGATAAAAAGGGAAATGAACTATATATATGGGCAGAGAGAGATTAGAGGAGGAGGATTCTTTTGGAAGAGAGCAACCACAACAGAGGAAAAAGATTCTTTTGGAAGAGAGCAACCACAACAAAGGAAACAAGAGGAACCCCTTGTTCATCGACAACTACTTTTCTTCCCCTTCTTTGCTCCCATGTTCATGATGCATCTCTGCTCTAGATGTAAGCTCATTTCTCATGTTTGATGTACGATTGGCACATTAATAAATCTTATACATACCTACTCTTCTTTATTTCGCACTTTATATGCTTGGGTCTGAAATTAATTATATTTGGTTAAGATTTACCTTTTTTATTATCAATAATTGGTTTGACAAAAGAGTTTTAAACCTTTTGCCCAAACAGTGTCATTTGCCAATATCATTAATTAGTTTGCTATATATTACTACATTTTAGAAACATTTCTTTTTCGGAGTATCTGAGAGAGGAGAGAAGAAAAATAGTAGTAGAAGTTAAGGGAGTCGAAGTAATCTGAAGTAATTTCTGAGCCATATTTTCCACTAGAACTAAGAGGTTATTCTCATGTCAAAAGAATTTATATTTTTATATAAACGGAAAAATTATTTTTGTTATGATCGAAATAATCAGGTGTCATACCGAAACTAGTAAAACAAATCTTAAACGATGATAAATCAGACAACAAAAGAGAAATATAAACCAAAAGAGACACAAATATTTAATGTGGTTGAGTCAATTGACCAACATCTACGGGCGGAGATGAGCAATCCACTATATAAAAGAGAGTATAAAATGCAAACACAAGTGGCAGATTAACACCTGTCCCGAAATTCTCTCCCTAGACAAGACTCTCAAGCTTTTTATAGCTAATTTGTGGATGCCGCTAAGTGAGAAATAAGAATTCTTAATTTATAGAAGTCCAAACATTTTCCTCTAAGAAAAGGGACTAACCTATATGGGAGATATATAATTTCCTTTAAAAGTAGGAAAACCCAACTGTGATAAATGTTGAGACAAAAATAGTTTTAATATCTCAAAAAAAATTGTTTAAAATTATATCTAGGTTCATTCTCTTAAATTAATATTAATTGGTCTTAATACAAAAAGTAACTGATGGCATAATTTTCAATTACAAATTTAAAATTTTTAAAACTGATGATTGAAGGCAATAACTATGTTTTTAATGCTTGGTATTTGATAGCTTTCAAGATTCAATGTTATGGACTTAAAAGTTTTAACGGGTTGGCTTCCTAAATGAATTTTACCATTTCTTAACAATCTGATAGCCTTAATGGCTTTTGTTAGTGTTTTGTTCCTTTCTTATACGTTACTTTTGTTTTTTAACGTATGGTAATTGAAAAGCCTTTATGGCTCGGAGGTTTCTTTCATTTCAGATTGTTTTTCTTTGGGCTATATATAGAGCTATCAACTTGTGTTCATAGGAGTAAAGTGAACAAAGTTAAAAACTTTTTTCCCTTCCTTTTCTACTGGGTTTTCTTTTCATAAGTCTTTGTTGTTTCTGATCATAGTTATATTAGAAGAGTTTGTTGAATCCTGGGGGATACGCCTAATAATATTCATCACGGTGTGAGCGAAATATCCTTAAGGATAATATCCTTGACACGTCTCAAACTAAATTTTTTATTCTCCATAATCATCCAATTTTTCCAACAATAAATATATTGCTCTTTCCTTCAGAAATAGGAAAACAAAATATGATAGGAAAAAAGAACAACCACCTAACAGTTTTTATATATTCTATATAATTTTTATGAAAAAGATTCAATTGAATCTCCTTTTAATTTGCACTAACCTAGTAGAAGGGACAGTACGTTGTACTCTGGTCAAGCTTGGATAAATTTCATGATCACCTGTCTTTCGGATATCGGGGTTCAAGAGCCTAATTAGATCCTTTCATCATACCTTATGGATAAGAAGTTAATAGTGTTACCATTTGTTGTGCTTTACCAGCGTATAAAGTTAAAATCGAGCCTACCCGATTTTACTATTTGATCGAGGCAGGGGAATTGCATCGACGGCCAGCCTCGTAGTGGATCAGATCAGAGCACGAAGACGAGGTATCGAGTTAGAGGATTGAGGTACCTGTGATCGCTACTGTGTTAAAACACAAAATTAGAAAGACTGTTCGAAAAAAAAACTGTAAAAACAGTAAACTATATAGGAAATATTCTGAGTCCACAATTTGCTTGTGCGTCCTTAAGGAATTTTAACCCCCTCACACGTTGCCAAGGTAATGGATTAAATCCTCCCAGGATGAAACGGAATAAACCTTCCTGCAACAGTGGCAATACAAACTGCAGGATACCAACGAACTCAAAGAACGGAGCAAAATCACACTTACGAATTTAGAAGAGATTTTGCGGGAAAAAAATGCAGGATTTTCAGAAGGAAGGAAGTTTTATATATTTTTCAGTGTATGAAAAAAGAAGCCATGCCTCAGAATTTATAGGCAATTATCGAAAAAGGTGTGATGTCTGTTCAGGAAAATGTGTCTGTTCAGGAGGGAAATCAACGTTCAGCAAAGGAAGCTTAATTCCGTTAATGAACTGTGGCATTTAATTAATTACTTGATAATTAATTAAATAAATTTTGTCCAAAAATAATCTTATCGATCGATTGACAAATCCAAAGCCGAAGCCGAAGCCGAGTGAGCGACGACGATGGCGCGAGGGTTCATTCTCTTCAACTCCTTTTAAGAGCTCTAAGAAGTGATCCTATATTTATACACACAAGTGTAATTGTCTTTCACCAATGTGGAACAAAGTTCATGACAAAAGCTCACTTGATTCAAATTTTCATTTCCCTCCATTTTATTTCCCACCATTTTCCAATTCACACTCTTAGACTTTAAAGCCCAATACTTAAAGTCTTTGAAGCCCAATGCTTAAAGTCCAACAGTACCTGTCGAGATTGACGCTAGCATCGACCGAGACCAAATATGGCTTACTTCGATCAAAGCGCAATAACGGAAAAGCGAGATATCTGTGGTCAGTCGAAGATCATGGCAGAAATCCTGGAACAGATCAAATCAAGGGCGATTGTTTAGGCTAATCATGGAATTTACTTCCGTAATTAGAATTGTACCATAGATATGATTCCTATACTATATAAAGAGGGTGTGATCATTTTGTAAACACCTCACATTGACACATATCAAATCAATATAATACTTTCTAGCTTATATTTATGTTCATCAGATTGCTATAGTTTTAACTGTTTTTGCATCGATCAGTTCGAGGGTATTCAAACTCGAGGACTGAATTGCGTTCAAACATTTGTTTGCTTAATTGTATTGTTGATTTCTATCATTACTCTTTACATTTATCAATTGGTATTAGGTAAATCACGTGTCCTTAAAACTACATTATAAGTTTAATTGTTATCCAATTTTTAGGGTAAAGAGTTTGGCACCTACCGTGGGGCTAAGGATAATAGTGATTGCATGGTATTAATTCCCATAATACATGTCACACCCCTATTTTATCCCCTAAAAGATATATGTGTGTTGTGGATTGTGGGTTAAATAGTTTTTCCAATTAAAGTGACAAATTTGAGTAGGGATTATTTTATTTACAGAGTCGCCACTTGGAATTGATTTTGGGTGTTCCAAGTCACCTTTTATTTGAATCCCTAATTAAAGGAAGATTTGACTCTATCATTATTGGATTGCGAAAACATAGTCCGGGTAAGGAATTCTGTTGACCGGAAAGAAGGTGTAAGGCATTCCCCGAGTCCCATGGTTCTAGCACGGTCGCTTTATTGACTACATTTAGCTTTAAATTAATTTTAAATAAACTGTGCTTTATTTGATTTTCATGTTTTGCCTATGTCCGCTTTTATTGTGATGGCTTCATTAATCTCAAACTAAGACGAGTATCCCCGACCCTAGCTTACACTAACCAAGACGAGTATCCCAACCTTAGCTCGTGTGTCGCACCTAAAAGTGGAGCCTACTCGAAGTTAATTAAATAAAACTTTTATTTATTTGAAAGAATTGGAATAAGATGTGTCCTCACGACTTTGCCATTTTATTTATGTCTTTATTCCGAAGCGTCGTAAAATGAAAAAAAAAAACTCTTTATAACTTAATGGTGATAAGGCAACATAGAGATATTGTTATTATTAGCATAACTAGTATAGACCAAACATTTTAAAAGAGAGGAAAATAAAAATCATATCCTAATGTTCATGCCTAAAACAAGCAAATTGCCGACAATATCATGATTTAACTTTAAAGCCATGTAAAGTCAATAAGAAATGGTAATTCAAAAAAAAAAAAAACATGAATTCTAGAAAAACCTACGACCAAGAGCCCTTTTAAATTTTAATGTTTCAACTAATTCTTTCATTAAATTATGTTTTGAATTACTACACCATGTAACATACCAACACCCCAAATAACACATGTAAGCACATGACAACAAAATTTTTTTTAAAAAAAAGAAAGTCAGTGATATACCTAAAAAGAAAATATTTTTTTTGCTCAAATACATAAGCATTGTTCCTGTCACGACCCAAACCGAAGGGCCGCGACGGGCACCTGGTGCCTTACTCAACCGAGTACCAACGTAACATATCTTTCTTATCATGTTATCATGAGTAAATGAGCCAGAAAACCCGTCATGAGATAACAAGAATAAAACATAAGGGAATACTCAACATATGAAGACCCAACATGATATACAAACTAATATATGTGACATACAGGCCTATAAGTCCGATATGACCATTAGTAAACTCGAAACATAGGCCGACAAGGCCATACAATTATCCATACACCTGACATATGTCTACAAGCGTCTAAGAGTACATAAAATCATAAAGGTCGGGACATGGCCCCGCCATATCAATCAATACATATCTAAAGCATACTGACCAAATAGGCAACTCCGGAGCAAGTGGAGTGCACCAACACCTTCGCTGAGCTGATAGCCTACTAGGAGGACTGTCAACCTATCAATCGGGACCTGCGGGAATGAAAAACAGCGTCCCCAAGCAAAAGGGACGTCAGTACGAATAAAGTACCGAGTATGTTAAGCAGGAAAGCATAAACAAGAACAGTAATGTAAAGAGAGAGATAGAGGAGATACAACCTGTAACATCTGAGTGCCTCTGGGGGTTACTGATATGAAATGCATAATACATATATATACATAAACTTTTTAAAACATTCGCCTCTGTGGGCATCATCATCATCATATCGTACCCGGCCTCAAAGAGGACTCGGTAAAAGCGTACCCGACCATCATAAGGTTCGGTAGAATCGTACCCGGCCACGTGGAGCTCGGTAAACCCAACTGATCAGTGGTTGCACAATAGGTGCCGTACCCGACCGACTATAGCGCGGCTCGGTAGAGTAAAATAGATACTATATATAATGCATGCTAGACTCATGGAATCATCTTCTAAACCTTTTGGAGTGACTTAAGAGCACTATGGACATCCATACCCTCAATATGAACCTTAGTAGGATTCAAGGATCATACACACTTGCTTAGAATAATTTTATAAGGAAAGAACAACATGGACAACCTTAGTTGCTAAGAGTAGATCCGTTATGAAGTAGCGTATTCATTTCACTTTAGATCATGCCAAAAGAAAGAAGAAAGTGCCTTAACATACCTTAAACCTGTTGAGTCCTTAATCACTTCCAAGCAACTCTTCAAACAAGTCAACTCAATCTATCATAGTATAAGGGGATTCAAAATCAGTGCTAAGCAAAGGCTAAGTTTATAACTTAAGCTAGTAGCTCGTTTACGTAAATTTTTGCAGCATATCCCTTGTAAAAATGGCCTCCTCCAATACCATATACAAACAACAATGACCAGAGCAATCCATCAATACATAATTATCAATATCAAGACACCATATAACAACAACAAGTCACAACTACATTACGACGAGCGGCAAGCTCCGATTGGAATCCGTATACCCCTTATCAATCCTTATAGACTTCTTACTTCAACATAAAAGTATCATTAACATGATAATGAAGTCATTAATCAATGATTCCATCCTTAAACCATATATTTATAACAACGAAAATAATTCACAACTTCAACCATCCTCACTTAGCAACTTTATTCACTAGTTCATGTCTAGCCCATCCATTTAACTTAATCAACATCAAGATAACCTTAGGCACAAGTAAGAACACAATATAAATACCTCCTACAGTAACTTCAAGTCAAAATCCAAGTTATATTCAGTTTACAACAACCCTCAATAGCAATACAACACCATAGAAGTGACTTAAGCTAACCCAAGTATTATCTTGTAGTTTATCATCCTAACAACTTAACCAACATACAAGCAAGATTAAGCACAATTAGTAGGCTGTTATAGCACAATTAGTAGGTTGTTATACTCACCTTAGACAACAGCAACAACTTGGAATTTCATCCAAATACAACCCACAACAATCCTCAATGACAACACAACCTCAAAGAGGTGTTGTTTTTCCCTAGAACTAAGTTTTGATGTTGAAATATGGTGTAATCACTTCAAACCCTTGTGGTATATGTTTAGGAGGGTTAGGAGAAGTTTGGGGACGAATTTTAGCTGAAAAATGAGCAAAAATAGGCGTTCAAACCGTTTATAAATTGAAGTAGGTCAACCACCGCCTAAGTGGGTCCCATTGGGAGCTGCTTGCGCGGTCTCGCGAAAATACGAATATCTCTCTACTCCGATGTCGTATTGACGAACGGTTTAATGCGTTAGAAACTAGACTCGTAGATCTTCAATTAGGTAGGTATAACACCCCATGATTTCAAGTATATTTGGAGAAATTCTCAGATATATTTGACCTAAATTTCAGCAAATTTATGAATGTAACTTGTGATGACCTTTGCCAACTCTTTTTCCACAACTTGCTTGCCTTCAAAATGTAGAAAATGATTATCATACGACTAAAATAACTCATAGAATAACCTCCTTATCATGTTAAGAACCCTAGTCTCACCCCAATGTACATGTTATAACATTCCAAACTTGTCGACTTTTGACGAAACTTATTTTCTTCAATTAGTTTAGCTTGTAAGATTTCCAACCCTCTTGGTACTCGTTATTCATGATCTTAAATATTTTTAACCTCCAAGGTAACATGATTAATTTACTTTATTTGCTTCCAAATATAATCTCATTTCCGAGCTTACATCAATGACTTACGACGTACTCTCACGTATGAAAACTTGGGGTGTAACATCTTTCCCCCCTTTGGAACATTCGTCCTCGAATGTTGATTGATGCGCTTATCAGTTTCATAAACTATAGCTATTACGAATACCTTAATGCTCATCTTTCTATCTAAGCCACTGTTTTGTAAATAATTCCAAACGCTTGGGCATTCCCCCCCTTTAGGCCTCTTTGTCACGCCATGACATGTGGTCGGAATTCTTACAACATCGTAACATTTGCTACCTTATGTCATGCAGTATGTACGACTGTGTCCTTGTATGAGCGCCTAGCGACTCGTATTCTCTTTTTCCTCCATCTTTTAGCCAATCTCTAAGACTCACTTTATGAACATATACAGAATTATGACAAGTTGTCCCTCTAGGCATCTATAGGTGTACTGATGTCTTTCACTTAGTACTTTATCGAACTTAAGACTATTTCTATCTCTTGTTTCATAGCCTTGTATATCTATCCTTATGGATTTACTACATCTAGGTAGGTTATACTATACCATAAAACTTACTTCGGTTTATTATTACCGAGGTTTGCTACCCAACTCCAGGTTACTCTCTCGCTGCTTATCCTATATGTATAAATCTAAGTCCTTTAGTGCTTCCTCATTATTATTCATCTAAGAATAACAAACAAATCTCATCTCGAACTTTGGAACTTGTACCCATCTATTGTTTATTCACCTTAATGTTGATCTATAATCTATCACTGATAACTTGCAACCTCTTACGTAATACACTATCACTAGGGCTCACATCTTATCGGGGAACATATGAAGTGATTTTCTTGATCCACCTAGGGATAATACTATACTTCAATAACCGTATTTCATTGCATCCCAACGCGATTCATCTTATGGGGGTATTCTAATCCCGTGCAATTAATGAAATCCCTTTCTCGTTAAATCATTACTCAATCAAAGGCCTAAGCATCATCCTCTTATCTATCACAATTACACCCTTATTCTACTGCCAGGGCAGCATTCCATCTCTTCTAAATGCACCTAGTCTCAGACTCCTCTGTGTTCATTCAGGTTGTACCGAGCTTTTTATTACATATGGAAATCATCAGCTCCCTTGTTTTGATGGGTTTAATCCCGAGGACATACATATTCTCGTCACCTTCTCACTCACCTTTTCATATCCTTACTCCTATCTACCTAAAACCTTGTTGCTCTACAATACTTTACCTTAGGACCTACACCGATCTATTTATACTACTCGCAACCTTCCTTTAACTTGCTAGCACCATAAATTTCCTTTCGTGCCTTCTCAGTTGTCCTTAAATGTAAGCAATTACTTTTGCTGGTCGTTCTATCACTTGTTGCATGAATACTTGGCTTGTCTTTTTGCCCACGAATACTATAATTTCCTGTACCTCATATGATCTCAATCACCTTTTATGGTTTTTTTTTACCATTCATTAGCCATGATAGGTGCCACTTTCTTATGGAGTGTATACAATATTGTAGTGAGACTGTTGTTACAGGATCATTTACTCTTTAGCTCACTATGCTTAGGTGGAAACCTTCTTCCTTATTTCCTCAGCTAGTCTTTCATTGTAGTACTTAGGGAGACCTTCTGGTTCTTGTAAAGTTGCGAGCTTGATATATCGTACACCCAAAGGTAATTTTCGTTATTCTTACTCGCCTATAATAATCCTTAGTTACATAAATTTATGCCTTTGTGCTCGTAGGGTTACTTCTAAGCTCAAATTTTTATTGTTTCCTTAGTGGCACTCTCTCTTATTTTCATAAACCTTAAAAATGGTACCTTTAACTGCCTCAACTCCTATCTGAAATTTTTTTCAAATGATTGTGATCTCGTATCTGCGAGACTGAATTCACTATGCTGAGATTCACTACATTTATCTTGCATGATCTATTGATTTATCTGTGACCTCTTGTCTAGCCATAACTGGGCTCTTCCTGAATCAACTACTAATTACTCGTTGGTCCATTCTCATATATATATATATATATATATATATTCTGCATAATCCCTCTTGGGATATATCCTTTGTCTTAACTTATCTCTCGCCACTAGCTCCTGATGTATCAAGTGTCCATTCACACTTATTTATCAATAACATCCTGGCCGGAAACTTTTACTGCCTCTCTCCAGTGTCGTGGTTGTATAATGTTCTGGAGTCGCAACATATCTGCAGGAAATGAATAAATGCAACATCATCCCTTTCTCCTTTTTACCACATTCTTTCTTTACCATTCCATAGTTAACTGAACCGCTTAACTCCGACTTAATATCATATCACACCATATTCCCCCTTTAGGGGAGTACTAAGATTTAGTACTACGACGATCTACCTATAGTTGTTTTATCTTTTCATATTTGGCGTCTTTTCACATTATCAATGAACCTTAATCACCTTATGGTAACCTTTTGTACCAAGGATAACTAAATTTCTTACGCCCGAAGGTGACACCTACGATAACTGACACACTTAGTCCCTTAAGATTAACTCTGCTCAGAGTGCTTGCTTTAGGTAAGCGACTTCCTAAATGGCCTTTAAAGGTTATTCATCTGTTGTCTATTCTATTATTGTTGGAGCACGATCTTTGAAATTCTCACGATGTCGACCATTATCAAATCCTCCGGTCCCTAATTCATGTTCGGTTTTATCTTGTTCACCAGTCCATACTGATTTTTATTACTCTAAGGTCTAACCTTTCCTCTTGGTAATCACGTTGAAGTCACCATCTTATTTCTCGAAATAAGAATATGACTTTATGGCTTATACTCTTTTATTGCCTTAAGGCTTGTCACCTCTTGTATTTTCCTTCACTTGACTATAGACTCTGTCATCGTGTCATATTTTGATTTACTGTTATCACCCATATATCACATATTACTCATGATTCTTTATTTATTTTATTCTTATTCTCCGGATAATATTTTTTTTGTCTATCACTTTATTCTAAAAACTTCAACAAAAAGTTCTTTCCCTATAGGCTCCCCTAGCTTCATCTCACTGGCTCTTGGGAATGCCTAACATTCTTCTTACATTCTTTTTTTTTACTCGGGGCTAGAGTCATACTAAGGTAAATATTTGTCCCTTCTAGGATCCCACTGCCTATCTTCTGAAATTTTTGAATATTCCAGTATTCGTATCTGATTGTACTACTCTAGAGTTCACCATCTGGGTGTCTTAGAAGGAGATCTATTACCATATTTGCACCATCTTTCGGAAACGTTAGTTAATGATAACAACCTATCCACAATTTTTGGGTTACTCTAACTCCAACTGGATCCTGATATCCCATCTTTCTCTTAAATAATATCTGTTAGCTCCCATAGAACATAACTGAGATGGGTATGGCCAATTGTACTTACCTCTGTCATTGATGAAGGTACCAAAATGCTTATATTTCTCTGCTTGATTTGAAAATATTGATAATCTTCATTATCTGGGTGCCTCGTACCCTCTTCACCTTACTTCTTTTACTTGTTAAAACTTGTATCTAGCTTCTGAATTCCTCATAGATTTTCACCTTATTCGTGAATAGATATCCGTGCCTTAAGGCTCCTTATTAAGAAGCATGCACATCTTAGTACACACATGATCTGTTAAAGACCTCATATTTACTCATCATAAGCATGATGTGAAATCGAGTTCCTCTGACTCAACTCTTCCACATCCACATGCAATCTCTTACCAACTGTCTTTGTGGATGTAGGTATCGTTGTATTATGACTAAAGTCAAATTTAGGAGTTTGAATTCTTATAACTGAGCTCTACTGCACGATCTAGAGTATGAAGAAAGAGTGACAGACCTAAATGCCCTGTAGCCTCCTGCTTATAAGTGTGGTGCACAACACACCCATAAACAAGACTCTACTAGACACGGCTTTTAGACTCCCTAGGACAGAACTGCTCTGATACCACTTCTGTCACGACCCAAACTGAAGGGTCGCGACGGGCACCCGATGCCTTATTCAACTGAGTACCAACGTAACATATCTTTCTTATCATGTTATCATGAGTAAATGAGCCAGAAAACCCGTCATGAGATAACAAGAATAAAACATAAGGGAATACTCAACATATGAAGACCCAACATGATATACAAACTAATATATGTGACATACGGGCCTATAAGGACGACATGACCATTAGTAAACTCGAAACATAGGCCGACAAGGCCATAAAATTATCCATACACCTGACATATGTCTACAAGCCTCTAAGAGTACATAAAATCATAAAGGTCGGGATAGGGCCCCGCCATATCAATCAATACATATCCAAAGCATACTGACCAAATAGGTAACTCCAGAGCAAGTGCAGTGCACCAACACCTTCACTGAGCTGATAGCCTACTAGGAGGACTGTCAACCTATCAACCGGGACTTGCGGGAATGAAACGCAGCATCCCCAAGCAAAAAGGACGTCAGTACGAATAAAGTACCGAGTATATTAGGCAGGAAAGCATAAACAAGAACAGTAATGTAAAGAGAGAGATGGAGGAGATACAACCTGTAACATCTGAGTGCCTCTAGGGGCTATGATATGAAATGCTAATACATATATATACATAAACTTTTTAAAACATTCACCTCTGTGGGCATCATCATCATCATATCATACCCGGCCTCAAAGAGGACTCGTTAAAAGCATACCCGACCATCATAAGGTTTGGTAGAATCGTACCCAGCCACGTGGAGCTCGGTAAACCCAACTGATTAGTGGTTGCACAATAGGTGCCGTACCCGGCCGACTACAGAGCGGCTCGATAGAGTAAAATAGATACTATATATAATGCATGGTAGACTCATGGAATCACCTTCAAAACCTTTTGGAGTGACTTAAGAACACTATGGACATCCATACCCTCAATATGAACCTTAGTAGGATTCAAGGATCATACACGCTTGCTTAGAATAATTTTATAAGGAAAGAACAACATGGACAACCTTAGTTGCTAGGAGTAGATCCGTTATGAAGTAGCATATTCATTTCACTTTAGATCATGCCAAAAGAAAGAAGAAAGTACCTTAACATACCTTAAACCCGTTGAGTCCTTAATCACTTCCAAGCAACTCTTCAAACAAGTCAACTCAATCTATCATAGTATAAGGAGATTCAAAATCAGTGCTGAGCAAAGGCTAAGTCTATAACTTAAGCTAGTAGCTCGTTTACGTAAATTTTTGCAGCATCTCCCTTGTAAAAACGGCCTACTCCAATAACATATACAAACAACAATGACCAGAGCAATCCATCAATACATAATTATCAATATCAAGACACCATTTAACAACAACAAGTCACAACTACCTTACGACGAACGGCAAGCTCCAATTGGAATCCGTATACCCCTTATCAATCCTTATAGACTTCTTACTTCAACATAAAAGTATCATTAACATGATAATGAAGTCATTAATCAATGATTCCAGCCTTAAACCATATATTTATAACAACGAAAATAATCCACAACTTCAACTATCCTCAATTAGCAACTTTATTCACTAGTTCATGTCTAGCCCATCCATTTAACTTAATCAACATCAAGATAACCTTAGGCACAAGTAAGAACACAATATAAATACCTCCTACAGTAACTTCAAGTCAAAATCCAAGTTATATTCAGTTTACAACAACCCTCAATAGCAATACAACACCATAGAAGTGACTTAAGCTAACCCAAGTATTATCTTGTAGTTTATCATCCTAACAACTTAACCAACATACAAGCAAGATTAAGAAAAATTAGTAGGCTGTTATAGCACAATTAGTAGGATGTTATACTCACCTTAGACAACAGCAACAACTTGGAATTTCATCCAAGTACAGCCCACAACAATCCTCAATGACAACACAACCTCAAAAATGTGTTGTTTTTCACTAGAACTAAGTTTTGATGTTGAAATATGGTGTAATCACTTTGGAATCACTTCAAACCCTTGTGGTATATGTTTAGGAGGGTTAGGAGAAGTTTGGGGACAAATTTTAGCTGAAAAATGAGCAAAAATAGGCGTTCAAATCGTTTATAAATTGAAGTAGGTCAACCACCGCCTAAGTGGGTCCCATTGGGAGCTGCTTGCGCGGTCTCACGAAAATACGAATATCTCTCTACTCCGATGTCGTATTGATGAACGGTTTAATGCCTTAGAAACTAGACTCGTAGATATTCAATTTTGTAGGTAGAACACCCCATGATTCCAAGTATATTTGTAGAAATATTCAGATACATTTGACCTAAATTTCAGCAAATTTATGAATGTAACTTGTGATGACCTTTGCCAACACTTGTTCCACAACTTGCTTGCCTTCAAAATTTAGAAAATGATTATCATACGACTAAAATTACTCATAGAATAACCTCCTTATCATGTTAAGAACCCTAGTCTCACCCCAAAGTACATGTTATAACATTTCAAACTTGTCAGCTTTTGACGAAACTTATTTTCTTCAATTGGTTTAGCTTCTAAGATTTCCAACCCTCTTGGTACTCGTTATTCATGATCTTAAATATTTGTAATCTCCAAGGTAACATGATTAACTTACTTTATTTGCTTCCAAATATAATCTCATTTCCGAGCTTACATCAATGACTTACGACGTACTCTCACGTATAAAAACTTGGGGTGTAACAGTTGAGTCTCCCCAGGAACTCATCACGTCCTTCTTGTTATTTGGCGGCGGAAATTCTTTTTCCAACATATAAAACTACTCTAAGTTAATAACTTTATGCAAATTCTACAATGATACAACGAAAATCAAAATGCTAGTTTTTGGTGCAGACATCGTAAATACCTAACACAACTTATAAATATAATAACTTGACAAGGGAATAATAAAACTAGAACTATTACATCACATATATTCAATACATGTATCAAATAGTCAAAAGGAGCACAACATGGCATGAAATAAAATATAGAAGCTCGAATCATCTGATTCTAATTCTCATTCATCATTGGATCGAGAATTACCACATTAATTGAGGAAGTTACCTGAAATAGAGGAACACCAAAATATAGCAGAATGAATAAAATTTCAGCAAAAATGACAACCAAAAAACAACAACAACCAGCAGTAAATCGGCAACGTTTGATCAGAGAAACAACCCAGAAAGACCCTTAAATCCAGCAAATCTTGCTTCAGAGAATTCGCTCACAAAAGCTCACCACTTTCAACTTATTACTAAGTGTTCAAATGCTATTTTTTATTCTCAGGATTTTGTGTGTTCACTTAGAGTAAAAGACGTTTTTTCTCAGTGTCCCGTTAAAATATGAAAGGTGAAGCCGTTAAGTAAGCAAAGAAAGTCATTTTTGGACATCTTTTGGTTCGCCAAAAGTCTGTCTAAAAGGACTGACTTTTGTTCATCAAAAAACTGCTCAAAAGACTCACTTTTGTGTGCTAAAAGTCTGTTCAAGGACTGTCCAAAAAGGGAAAAAGACAGTGCAAACCAATTAAAGTGACAAAAACATGAAGAAAAATGTACTTTCAGCTGCTCTAGTACTAGAAAGTAAGCTACTTCGTACCCTAAATCATAATCAACTTAGCTAACTTCACCTTTAAAATAATTAATACCAAACTTAGTTTGCCTCAAACAAAAATATATAATTAGAACTTAGTTAAAATACCATAAACATGTAACTAAACCTTAATATTGAACTATCAATCAATCAAACAGAACCAGAACTTAGGGATTAAGCAAATACAAGTATTGACTAGTGAAGGCTTAATAGAACTTAGTAGTTTAAACTAAAGCAAAATCAAAAAATAAAATTCAAACTTAATGACTTAAAGTAAAACACAAACATATTACTAGTGAGACAAACTAATGTAATCAACAAAGACGAGAACCAAAGGATTGCTAGAAAAATATACACTACTACAAAGAACTATGATAGAACAATGGTGAAACAAAAATTAGAAATATCGAAGAAAGGTTTCGAGTTCGAGTTTATACCAAATTTCGAGATATTCGACGTCGAATCGAGCAACGAGACGATGTCGAGGATGTCAAGTGTGAAAGTACAAGAGGGGAGGGATGAATTGTACGCCTATTAAAAATTTGGTCGACTATATTTAGACTTAGTCGACTGATGCGGAGACAGCCTGCATAGAACTGTTAGTATTTTCGATTTAAATAAGTGTAAATTACAACAAACAGTAAATACACAGAATATAATATAAAAGCGATAAAGTAAATGACACCAGAAATTTTTATACTGGTTCGGAACCAATATGGTATCCTAACCCAGTCCTTTTGGGTAGTGTTGTCTTTTAGAGCTCTTTGTAAATTGGGTTGATTACAATTTTTGTGATTTTCAGCGATCACCACCAACGTTGACAAGGTTAGTTTTTACTCGCTCACCAACAATGAACAAGGGATTGATTTTCACTTGCTCACCAACAACGACACTTTGGTTTTCACTCGCTCACCAAATAAATGAACAATGACACAACCTCTCATATTTATCCCTTTATCTCTATCTTTTATGACACTAGTAAACTTAAGAATACAGTGCTTGCCTAAGGTGTAGATAGAGTAGGAAAGTTGTCTGTGAAGCTGGTGCTGAGAAGTGTCTTCAACTCTTCTTTAAATAGTTGTTCCTCTTGATGCAGCATCATTAGTTCATATTTGTTAAAAATCCTCCTTGATATGGTTTTCTGATTTTCCTCATAGTTGAAGTGCTTGGTTCCTTTTTGAGATTTGACCGTTGAATAAAATTTCATGCTTGGACTTGGTATTCTTTATCTCATTAGGAGAGAATCTTGATTTAAGAAATGATTCTTTAATAATTGATCTTATTCCTTTTATAACTGACATCTCCTTTATTCATGCCTATGTAAGAACTTGCAGAATATTCTTCTTAGAATATTAGCTATCTTCTTTCCTTTTGTGCAAGATCACCTATTTTGAATTTACCTTCTTGTATTTTGCTTTCTTCCTTCTTCTTCTTGATTTGGCTTCCTTCCAACATTTTGTGCTAATCACTTCTAGATTGTGACCATGCTTGAGATATCTTTCCAAATAACTTTTTCTTGTGCATTACATAAATTTGGCATTCCCTTAATCTAAGGAAAATTTTCTTTCTTTCAGAGAGTAGGTACCAAAAGGTTTTCTAAGTCTTCTTTGGCCTTGCTATTAATTTTCTCCATAGTCTATATATGGTGATGTCTTGTATCATTAATAGATATTCTCCATTCTTTTGATAGTCACAATATTCCTTGATCAACGTAGCACATTTCCTTATTGAGATATTCCATTCTATCTCCTTCAATCTTCTGATTTCTTTCCTTTTGTATTTCTTGTACCAATCTTCTAAAGATCTTTTATAATTCTTTTCCATATCTTCTTACGTAATTCCATCTCACAATAGATCTCAATAATATCCTCCATAAAAGTAGTATGCATTGTAGATATTTCGTTCCTCAACTTTATAGTAAATCAACCATCATTCTTCCATCTGCTTTTCATAATAAACCAGTACCAATAAAATAAGTTTACCACAAGTAAATGTTCTTTGATTAAATCTTATGTTAGTTTGGTATCATCAAAATTAGTCTATGAAACTTTGGGGCTAACAATCTCCCCCTTTTTGATGATGGCAAATCATTGAGTACAAAACATGAAATTTTTTAATCAAAGAAGATCAAATGAAACATATTAAAGGGATAAGTAAGATAAACTGGTTACTTCCCTGAAGTTATCTCTTCAATGTATAGATGATGGAACAAGTAAAGGCTCCCCCTCACTTTATGCGTTCCTCAGTTATGCTCCCCCTACCTTCATGCATCTTATATTTAACATTTACAAGGAAAGTATTGTACCATCTATTCTCTCCTCCTTTTGTTATCATCAAAAGGGTGAACGAACTTATAGGAGACATGCAAACAAGTATTCACATAGAAAGTATAGAGGCACATAATCAATCCAGACTACTTAGTTCTAATCATACATCGAGTTATACAAGAAATCATGTAGTAATAATCACCTTTAAAAACTTAAGGGGAAAGATAAGTTTAACTCAAAAAATCATTCAAAGTACACACAGATGCTCAGTTACTTTGAGTTGGCCAAGGATTATTTCAACCAAACATTTGAGAAAAAAATTTCAAACAATGGTAGAAAGCATTTTAAAATATTTTGACTCGATTCTCATATATACTACCATATATTGGAAACACATATGTGATAAGCATAAAAGAGTGATATCGTTTCTATCATAAAAGGATACATAATTCTATCTCATTACCATACTAACTCCTTTTTTCAATGTGAGAAAGTATCTTGTTCTCTAACTTGCTTTTGTCTTTTTCATGATATGATAATTTTTAAAAAATCTCCATGCCAATTTTTCTATTTCAGTCCACTTTGTTACCTGCAAAATTTGCATCTGAGAATATCCTACTAGATCAAAGTAATTAGTACTTGCATACAATAAGCCATAACTAGAATGTCAATCAAAAATATATTTTGGCACTATAAAGAGATTTCATCGGATCAGGTATACCAAAATATCTGTTATAAATATGCAATAGAGAGTTGGTCATACTTTGATACTTTATTCAATCGGTGGACTTACTATTTTTTCCCTTGCATCACATTAGTTGGAACGTGAAGATTATCATGCTCATCTCGGAAACAATCACCTTCCATAAGCTTAAGAAATGCTTGGCACACTTTTTATTAGAGTTATCAATAATTCTATGATCATCAACATAGGTTAGTGCACTTGTGAGTCCAAATCATGCCTTTCGAAATATTATGCAGTTCTACTTGCCTCTAGTAAGATCATGATAAAAAATAGTAGTCATACAATAGTTTAGAGATGTTTAAAAAAAATAGTAAATATTAGTCACAAAATATGGGTTAGAAAACCTTCAATTCTAGAGAGAGGCTAGAGAATAATGTTATGCAACATTCATACAAAAATAGTTTACAAACTTTGTAATATGCACATGAAAATGATGTTCTAACAAAACTCTCTAGGAAGAAACAAACCTTCTTGTTGTGAAACCTTGGGCTACAAGTTTATACATAATTTTCACAACCTTATCAATCTTATCAGGCTTTAGATATCCATGATTGCATCTCCATTGCTTGGTATTGGATTTCCATACTTTTGATTCTTTCAGCTTCGCTCAACAAATCTTGCACTGCTAGAATCCAACATTCATCGTTTAATGCTTCTTCATGACTGTCTAGTTCAACTAGTAATGTGTCATTAGTAGATTATTGCAAGATATCCACTGCAAATTCTCCATCCTTATTCACAATTTGCTTAGAAAAATATTAGTATAAAGAAAAATATGCATGTTGAGATTTCTCTATAACTAATATTCTGAATTTCATAAAATCGTAAGTAGTAATCAATAAGGAATATGTTAAGAGCCTTACCAATATAGTTGTAACCAAAGGAAATAAGATAAACCAAAAATTGATTTTTCTTCTTTCCCATAGCTCAGACAGAATTTCATTCAAGATAAGATCCAATGAAAAAATATTAAAGCACATATAAACCAATGATGATAATTTATGCCAAAAATAATGCTTTCTTTTCAATTATGCATTCAATTCAGGTGCCAAACTAAATATGTGAGAAATCATGTATGACGCAAAAAAATTGTCGAACAAATATTATAACTCACATTTATGATCATTTCAGATGCATCATTTTCTTATTAAAGAATATAACCTAAGCAAAAGTATGGATAAACATCAATAGAAATATATACCTGTACCTTCCAAGCTTTTGAGTCTTAGGAATGGTTGAGTAACTCCATATGTACAGAAGTTGTTGGCCTTAGAGTTAAACAACCTTCTTGAATTTGAAAGAAGTATTGAACTCTCACCAAGAGAATGAATAAAAGAAATAAATCTCTTTTAAAAACCTTCTTAAGCTCACAACGACATAAAAGGAATACATGCATGCTTGCTTATCCTGATGCTTATACAAATGACATAGTTCATGCAAGATATAAATTCTTTCATTCAAAATCTCTAAGCCAAGGAAATTATTAACACCAAACATAATAATAATATGTTGCAGCCAGTTGACTCAAGCAATATGCAGTTGTACATATCATATTATACTTAACCAAAAAAATATTACTAGATACGTATCACCTTATAAAGCATCCGAAGGAACTTGAATAATCTTTAGTAATACCAATCACTTAAGCTTTACCATCACGTGTAGTAGTTCCTCATCATTTATAGAGTAGTGTAAACTTTGAAACATCTTTAAGCATGTTCCTGGACCAGCCATTATGCAAATATCATTTATCCCTTTTTATGGTTGGATTTAGAAATCCTACAAAATAAATTAATTTATTTTTGGTACCCAAATCTTTTTAGGTCCTTCATAGTTAGTAGCCAGTGTAATTGGAGATGCATGTACTTGTTTAGGTCTCCAAATATATTTTGATCTAATATGACTTTTGACATAATTGCATGCAAATACTTTATGTCCAGAATTGCCACAATAGTGGCATGTAATATGAGAAGAAGAGTGTTTACCTGCAGCTGCCTTATTAGTTGACTTGGAACTTTTCTCAGTCAACTTGTTCAAAGTAGGACGTTTACCAATAGATCTCTTTTCAGTCGAATTATAGCCGTTAAGCCAAGAAGACGACTTTGATCGATCAAAGTAGTAGCTGGGGGATTTATGCAAGCTGCTTATTTGTTTGCAAAGCTCAAAATTTTATTCTTGAAGTAAGTTGTTCTCCACCAGATATTCTTCAAGCTGAATATCCCAGTCTTTTTTTTCATTTCTAAACTTGTTATATTCTTCAAGTTATATCTCCCAATCTTTCTTTTTATGTATCAACTTGTTATATTCTTCAAGTTGGATCTCCCAATTCTTCTTCTCTTTCCTCAACTTATTATATTCATTGAGAACTTTCTCAAAGTCGTAGAAAACCAATTCAATATTTTCCTGCAATTCATCATATTTATCGCAATACGTAATAGGAGTAGGACATACCTTGTCAATTTCTCCCATTTCCATGAAACATAGGTTCTCCAATCTTTCCTGATCATTTTCTTCTTCAGATTCATCCTCGTCGCTTTTGAGATCACAATGCATAGTAGCATTAAGGCACACCTCATCAGTTTCTCCTCTTTCCTTGAGAGATATGTTTGTCATTTCTTCTTGATCATCCTCGTCGCTCTAAGTTGAGATTCTATGATTTTTCTTCTTGAGGTTAGGACATTTTAATTTCATATGTCTAGGTTTACAATATTTGTAGTAGCATACGTTCTCTTGTTGTTAAATCTCATTCTTGTGGTTCTTTTGATGATTTTGGATGGAGTGAGATTTTCTATTCTGCTTCTTATTACTCTTCTTTTTTTTCGTTCTGGGTATCACGACCAAGTCTTCTCTATCTTCACCATTTTCAGATTCTTCAAGAGTTGACTTGGATTTAATTTCCTTCACTTTGTTGGTGTCCCCATAGATATTTTCCAATCTGTCCCATATAGATTTAGCAACCTCACATGCAGATATTTTCTTATATTCTTCTTCACTAATCACACAATAGATCACGTTGATTGCTCTAGCGTTTGTTTGCATAATATCCAGTTGTTCTTTCGTGTAGTCAAATATGGATGCCCCTTTTACAAGCTTTTTTCCATCACTGTTCTTCGGAATAGGTTTTGGTCCATTCTAAATAACTAACCAAGCTTGATAATATATTGATTGAACATAAACTTTCATTTTTTCTTTCAAATGGCTATAGTATTGATTATTGAAGTACGGTGACCTTCTTGTTGAGTATCCCTCTTGAAGTACGATTCCAATAATTTGATGACCTGACATGGATCTTTTCTCACTTGTTGTTAAGCAAAAAATAAAGATGTGAGACCTGCTCTGATACCAATTCTAATTACAAGAGGAGAGGGGTGAATTGTACGCCTATTAAAAATTTGGTCGACTATATTTAGACTTAGTCGACTGATGCGGAGATAGCCTGCACAGAACTGTTAGTATTTTCGATTTAAACAAGTGTAAGTTACAACAAACATTAAAGGCACAGAATGTAAATTAGGTTGAGTACAGCTTTTGTGATTTTCAACGATCACCACCATCGTTGACAAGGTTGGTTTTCACTCCTCACCAACAACGAACAAGGGGTTGGTTTTTACTCGCTCACCAACAATGACACTTTGGTTTTTACTCGCTCCCCAAAGAAACGAACAATGACACAACCTCTCAGTATTTTTTCCTTTCTCTCTATCTTTTATGGCACTAGTAAACTTAAGTATACAGTGCTTGACTAAGGTATAGAAAGAGTAGGAAAGTTGTTTGTGAAGCTGGTGCTGAGAAGTGTCTTCAACTCTTCTTTAAATAGTTGTTCCTCTTGATGCAGTATCATCAGTTCATATTTGGTGAAGATCCTCCTTGATATGGTTTTCTGATTTTTCTCATAGTTGAAGTGCTTGGTTCATTTTTTAGATTTGACCGTTGAATGAAATTTCATGCTTGGACTTGGTCTTCTTTATCTCATTAGGAGAGAATCTAGATTTAAGGAATGATTCTTTAATAATTGATCCCATTCCTTTTATAACTGACATCTCCTTTATTCATGCCTATGTAGGAACTTGCAGAATATTCTTCTTAGAATATTAGCTATCTTCTTTCCTTTTGTGCAAGATCACCTATTTTGAATTTGCCTTCTCGTATTTTGCTTTCTTCCTTCTTCCTCTTTATTTGGCTTCCTTCCAGCATTTTGTGCTAATCACTTCTAGACCGTGAACATGCTTGAGATATCTTTCCAAATAACTTTTTCTCTTGCACTACATGAATTTGGCATTCTGTTAATCTAAGGAAAATTTTCTTTCCTTCAGATAGTAGGTACCGAAATGTTTTCTAAGTCTTCTTTGGCCTTGCTATTAATTTCCTCCATAGTTTATATATGGTGATGTCTTGTATCACTAGTAGATATTCTCCATTCTCTTGATAGTCACAATATTCCTTGATCAACATAGCACATTTTCTTATTGACATATTCCGTGCTATCTCCTTCAATCTTCTGATTTCTTTCCTTTTGTTTTTCTTGTACCAATTTTCTAAAGATCTTCTATAATTCTTTTCAATATCTTCTTTCGTAATTCCATCTCACAATAGATCTCAATAATATCCTCCATAAAAGTAGTATGCATTGTAGATATTTCCTTCCTCAACTTTATAGTAAATCAACCATCATTCTTCCATATGCTTTTCATAATAAACCTGTACCAATAAAATAAATTTACCACAAGTAAATATTCTTTGATTAAACCTTATGTTGGTTGGGAATCATCAAAATTAGTCTATGAAACCTTGGGGATAACAAAGTGGTGGTTGTCCTCCCCTGAGGCGTATGTTTCATTTTGGCAGACGCTAAACCAATAGATCATGGCGTCGTTCCAAAAAGAAATAAGTGCCTTTGGGTCGAAAAAAACTAAGACGGAGAATCCGTGGTGGTGCTAGAGGCGGCGGGTAGCGGTGGACACTGGAATTCCAGTTGCCGGAGTTTGGACTTAAAACTAACACAAAGAGATAGAACCTAGCAAAACATACACGTATATGCAAGTTTTATGTGAAAATGGGACGTGGAACTTCATCAATTTGGGGACAAAAGAGGCTAGGGTTTTTTTGGATTTTGGTAGATTTATGGAGATTGGTGGAGTTTTGGAGGGTTTGGTTCATGGATTTGGAATGAGGGGAGTGAGAGGAGAAGATGGTGAGATTTTGGTAAGGAATGGAGGTGCGTTGCTACTGTGAGGCGATTTTCGGCCGGCGGTGCAAGGGTTTAGGGGTGGTCTCAAAGAAGAGACGAGAGAATGAGAAGAGAGAGGAAGAAGAAAGAAAATAGAGCAAAAATGAGGGAAAAATTCGGCCACTTTATGGTTTAAATACAAAGAATGGAGATTAAATGATGACCGTTGGATCAAGCCAAGATGAAACCAAAATGATGTCATTTTGATGTGTCCTGTTAGGGCCTGAAAGCTGGGCGGGTCTAGAGCTTTGGGCCGCTAATTTTGGTCCACTTTTGGGCCATTTTTAGCCTTAAAATGACAAGATCAATCCCCTTAACCCCCTCAACAAATAATATAACTCTAATTCCTACATACATAAGAATTAAACAAAATGAAAGTGCAAAATTAGGCATTTACAGCTGCACTTCTTTGCTCGAGAACGGGAAGAGTTTTCGTGCAAAGATAGTGAAATGCAATGACTAATTTTGCTGACATATGACCCTAATTCATTTTGAAAAAAAAATGGTGACCGAACCTTACTTCCGAGGTTTCCTACATATCCTTGGCTACAAAAGAATTAGGTCAGTGTAGTTCTGGAAAAATTTGGTAGCTGGGACTACCGGACACTAGAGCTAAGACTGTTGTTTGTTGTTGTTGTTATTGTTGTTGTTGTTGTTGTTGTTGTTGTTGTTGTTGTTGTTACTATTACTGTTATCGTTACTTGCCGCTTACATCATAAGGAAAAGAGAAGAGAACTACATATTTTTGGAAAACTAAGATTACAAAATTCCTATCTTTGTTTCTTCTAGAGTCAAATCTCGATTCTTGACTTGCTCGCTTGTGTTAACCTTAGATTGGATCTTGATGCTCTTTAAAGAAAAGATTATGGCTCATTTTCGATGTTTGATTTCCCGAATAGAATTTGGGAAAATAAAACTTGAGAAGCGGGTTGCTGACACATTATCAAAGCTAACTCCAACTATCTTGTGATTGAAAGACTTTTTTCTTCTTATGAGAAACTGAAACTGCAAGCTTTAATCATCACTTGTGCTATACGGTGGATCCTGCAAAGCCATCAAAGACAAACAAAAGGAACAAAATTTTTCTGCCCCAGTCTGGCACTAGGAAAATTTTGTGAGTTATTAGAGAAAGCTATAAACTATCTAATTTACTAAAATAAAGAGAAAGACAGTAGTATAAACTAGCTATGTGAAGATACAGAACCACGGGGGTAGTACCTTGTGTTACCAAAGGAAATGGAATTAGAGCATAGTATCCTATATTACTGAAAGGAAACGTAATTAGGGGTTGGCATCCTGTGTTACCGAAAAGGAATGTAATTATGGATTGGTACCCTGCACTGAAAGGAAAGTAACTAGGGGTTAGTACCCTGCATTACTAAAGAGGAATGTAACCAGGGGTTGGAACCCTGTAATACTAAAGAGGAATGTAACCAGGGGTTGGTACCCTGTATTATTAAAGAGGAATTTAACCAGGGGTTGGCGCCCTATATTATGGATAAAGTGTTGAATCCCTCTAGGCGAAAAGGTTCTACCTAAGTTAAACTACGTAAAACAACTTGAGCGAAGAATACTTCTACCCGGAACTATGAGCTGGATTCCTCTAGGTGAAACGGTTCTACCTGAGTTAAGCTACGTAAAATAACCTGAGTGAAGAGTACTTCTACTCGGAACTATGAGCTGGATCCCCCTAGGCGAAATGGTTCTACCTTAGTTAAGCTACGTAAAACAACCTGAGTGAAGAGTACTTCTACTCAGAACTATGAGTAGGATCCCCCTAGGCTAAATGGTTCTATCTGAGTTAAGCTACATAAAATACCTTGGGCGAAGAGTACTTCTACCCGGAACTATATGCTGGATCCTCCTAGGTGAAACGGTTCTACCTAAGTTAAGCTACGTAAAACACCCTGAGCAAAGAGTACTTCTACCCGGAACTATGAGCTAGATCCCCCTAGGCGAAACGGTTCTACCTGAGTTAAGCTACGTAAAACACCCAGAGTGAAGAGTACTTCTACCCAGAACTATGAGATGGATCTCCCTATGCAAAATGGTTCTACCTGAGTTAAACTACATAAAATACAAATGGTACTTTTACCCGGAACTATGAGCTAGATCTCCCTACGCGAAATGACTCTACCTGAGCTAAGCTACGTAAAACAACCTAAGCAAAGAGTAATTCTACCCAAAACTATAAGCTAAATCCCCCTAGGCGAAACAGTTCTACATGAGTTAAGCTGCGTAAAACACCCTGAGCGAAGAGTACTTCTACCCGGAACTTATGAGCTGGATCCCCCTAGGTGAAATGGCTCTACCTGAGTTAAGCTATGTAAAACACCCTGAGGGAAGAGTATCTTTACCTAGAACTATGAGCTGGATCCCCCTAGGCAAAATGGCTCTACCTGAGTTAAGCTACGTAAAACAATCTAAGCGAAGAGTACTTCTACCCGGAACTATGACCGGATCCCCTAGGAGAAATGGTTCTACCTGAGTTAAGCTACATAAAATACCCTGAGCGAAGAGTACTTCTACCCGGAACTATGAGCTGGATTCGTCTAGGTGAAATAGCTCTACCTAAGTTAGCTACGTAAAATAAAGAGGTATGAATAGTAATGATGCATGATAAAAATAAAAGAAAAATGAAGATTTTGAGGAACTTACCTTTGGTGAATTTAGAATCGCCATCACGGTCACTACGTTGTCGAAGAACTGATTCTATCAGAATGGTACCGAGTTGCTCGGATATTTTGTATTGCTTTTTGGAGACCTTAGTTTTTCATTGTTACCCCCGATTGTTTCATACCCGGATGTCCATGGTACCGCTAACCCTTGTCCCCAAGGTATGGCAATCTTCCTTTAAAACCAAACTTATTGTCTTGCACCTAGTACCAGTTTCTGTCTATAGTGCTTATCAACTTTTCTCAAGAAACAGGTCTTGCTTAGACAACCTTTTCAGTATCTTTGAGACACTTTGTTCGCCTTATCAAATGATATCACAGATGGATTCTTGCCTTCGTCAATGCCATATATGCCCCAAATTATGCTCGACATTACGGGAAAACTGTAGCTAGTTTTGCAGCCCTTTCTTTACTTCGATTTTGATGCAATATTAGACCAAAAGTGTCCCGACCCAAACCGATGGGCCAAGACGGGCACCCGGTATCTTATTTAACCGAGAACCAACATAACGTATCTTTTTATGTCATATTACCATAGATAACTGAGCCGGAAGGAGGCCGTGAGATAAGTATAATATAACATGTGATACTAACTTATGCATAAGACATACGACCTATAAGATCAAAATAACCACTCGTATACTGAACATAGGCCGACAAGGCTATACAATCTTTTACGTACATGATATATGTCTACAAGCCTCTAAGAATACATAATTTTTATAAAGAACAATACACATCTAAATCATACCAAATAAACAAGCAACTCCGAAGCAAATGGGGCGCACCAACACCTTCCGCTGAGTTGATAGCCTAATTGGAGGGATCTCGACTTATGTATCAGGATCTGCGGGCATGAAATGCATCATCCCCAAGCAAAAAGAGACGTCGGTATGAATAATGTACCGAGTATGTAAGGCATATAAATAAGTACATAACAGACATGTAAGAAGTATAGAGTAAATAACTCAACCTGTAAGTCTAGATAATTCTGTAAATCATGAAATACTTATAGTGTCATGGATATGCGTATGAATGTTATGTCGTGCATAGGTACTTGTGTTCATAACATCATCAAGCCTCTGAGGGCATCCTATCATATCATCTTGGCCACTATCGGCAAAATCACCAATGTATACCAGCTGATCAGGTGGTGGTGCGTATATAACGCCATAACCTTTCACATATCTCATATATATATATATATATATATATATATATATATATATATATATATATATATATATATATATATATATATATACACACACAACGTCATCTGTTCATGGGTCAATGTGCATGTATAAATGCATGAAATGCATATGAAATATGTTAATAAAATCTCTTGATACGTCATAACACCATTATGCCTCTGATTAATATCATGAAATAAACTTTACCAACATACGTATTTTTGAGACCCATGAACAGATGATAGAATAATATGACACATGGGGAATCAAGAACATAAACTTCTCTAATACTTCTATGAATAGAGTCATTTATGGAATTTGTGCATTTGCTCATTTTGTTTGCATTGTAGGGATCATGCCTAAAGGAAAGAAAGGATAGCCTTAATATACTTGAGTCGATTCTCTTCACAATCTTTCTAACACACGTTAATTGCGACAAAACAAGTGACGACAATATCAGAGTAGGAAACAATTCATTGCTTGGTAGATGAAAAAAATGTCTCCACTCGTGTAAGTTTGATCATAATATTATGTAGCCTTTCTTGCTTAAGCCGTGACATTCAAAAATGAAGTGACTTCATTCTTTTGTGAACTTAAGAGTCTTTTCAACAGAATCCTTAATTAAGAGAGTCTTTCAATAGACATGGCATAAGAATGCGAGATAAGGTGCCATGTCTTACATTTTCTTGCCACCACCTCCTTACTAACTTAATGAAATGGAAATTTGCTACCAAGTTTATGACATCCCACGTGGATGTTTGTCCCCCTAATATTTATCCAAATAATTCTTAGATAATTGTCCACAAATTTAAGTTAATCTCCCACTTAAAAATTCATAATTTTTTAATTATCCACATAATTAAGAATTATCTCCACTTACTTAAAATATTACTCACTTTTCAGATATCTTATACACCTTACTATCATGGCCATGTGGTACCTTGTATGGTACTAGTCCATAAATATCGGGTATTTTAGCCCGGGCCGTATTTTATCCCAAAATGCCAAATTTCAATGTAATTCATTTCCTTCGATTTGCTTACCCTCTTACCTTCACGAATTTACTCATCACTTATTTGAAATAGCATAATCCTTATAATATCCAAATAATCTTTCCCTTGGACTGATGTTAATTATCTTACGACAAATTTAACGTACAATACTATAGGATGCAACACTGTCGCAATTTAATACTGCAAAGCGTAACATCATCGTAATATAATACTGCAAGGTGCAACATCATCATAATATAATACTACAAAGCATAACATCATCATAATATTGCGGGGCATAACATCATTCCCCCCTTGGAATATTTGTCCTCGAATGTTGACTGATGCTCTTATCATTTTCATAACTTATAACTCTTATGAATACCTTAATACTCCCCTTGCCATTTAGGCAGTTGTTCTGTGATCCAAATTCAAAGGCCGGGGAATTCCCCCCTTTAGCCCTCTTTCCCACGCCATGACTTGTGATCGAATTCCTTCCAATCTCGTAACTGTTGCTAGCTTCTATCATGCAGACTCTATGATACTGACCTTGTAAGTGTGCCTATGTGACTCTTCTCTCCCTTTTCCTCCAGCTTTTAGCCAATCTCTAGGCCTTACTTTGTAAATATATATAAGGTTTAATAGGATGCCTCTCTGGGCATCTATAGGTGTACTGATGTTCTTCACTCGGTACTTTGTAGAACTTGCGAATATGGCTATATCTTATTTTATAGATCTGATTATCCATTCATATGACTTTACTGCCTCTACGTAGGTCATACTATACCATAATTCTTACTTCGATTTATTGTTACCGAGGTCTGCAACCAACTCCAGGATACTCTCGTTGCTTATCCTTAAGACTGATGGTGTAATATCACCTCATATTGTTGGACTTTTATCCATCTATTGTTGATTCACCTTAATCTTGATTCATCATCTACCACTGATAGCTTGATCTTTTATGTAACACCGTCGTTAGAGCTCGCGTCTCATCGGGGACATCATGAGTAATTAGGTTGATCCTAGGGGTGATACTATACTTCCATAACCACACTTTATAGCATCCCAATATGACTCATCTTATATGGGTATTTTAGCCCCGTACAATTCATTCAATCCTCTTCAAGTCATTACTCAATTAAAGATCCAAATGTCATCCTTTATCTATCACAATTAAGCCCTTATTCTACTACCATGGCAGCATTCCATCTCTTCTAAATGCTACTAGTTTTAGACTCGTTTGAGTTCATTCTGGCTAATCTGAGTCTTCTTATAACTTAGAGAATCCATCAGCTCTCTTATTTTCATGAGCTTAATCCCAAGTATCCAATCTTGTCACCTTTTCACTTACTTTTTCTTATCATTACTCCCAGCACTTCTAGTATTTTACCTGAAGTATGGACCACTCTCATCCTTCTTTACTTGAGTATTTCGTGCGTTGTTTACTTTTACCTTACTTACTTTAAAAAATCACCTCACATTCTTCTTTTTCTTTTATAACCCCCTCCCATATAGGTATAAATCACATCCAACATTTAAAGCTTTATTATAATACTTATACCTCTGGTGCCTATACAATCCGGTGGGAGCTCCATACTGAATTCTTATGAGGCTGGTAGTTTTCTAACTGGCTCTATCGTAGAGCCGTTATAGAATATGGCTACTGTACTATTTCTCTTGTACTTCTGATATTAAGAGTGATTCTACAATATTCTCAATCATAATACTTGTAACTTTCTAGGTCCAATAGGCAGACTCTTAATTTACTTAGTTAATGTAACTCTTTAGTTTCCTCTTTCTTCTGATTGGCTTTTATGTAGGCTTAAGCTATCTTTCGATCTGTGGCTCATGGTATTAGTTATTACCTTAGCCTTTCATGGGCGTTATGGAATATCCATGATACAATCTTCTAACAACTCAATCCTTTGTCTATGCCCTGGGCTCAATTCTTTCTTTTAACTTATACCAGAGTCTTCTACAGCTGTATGATTGTCAACATATATGCTGCATAGATGATACTCCAAAATCTTGAGTGTATCCATAATATACTAACTCTGGATTACTGATCGAATAATTCCTTTCGTTCCATCTTAGCTTCCTTTAAACGTATGCAATTACTTTTCCTGGTATTTCTGCCCCTTGTTGCGTGCATACTTAACTTATCCTAGTTCCCACGCATGCCGGAATTTTTTGTGCAACTCATATGGTCTCGAATATTACCTTCGACTTTTCTCCACGTTCATTAGCCACGGTACGTTCCACTTTCTTTTGGAGTGCATACAATTTTTTGTTGTGAGACTGCTTTTGCATGACCATTTCTCCTTAGGTCACTGTGCTTTGGTTGAAGCCTTCTTCCTTGTTTCCTGGGGGGGATCCTTTGACTCTTGTAAGGCTGTGAGCTTATCACATCGTATGCCTGATGGAATTTTTGATGTTCTTCTTCGCTTATAATTATGCATAGTTACTTATCTCCACGCCTTTGTGCTTGTAGGGTTACCTCTGAACTAATATTTTGATTGTTTTCATAGTGACACTCTCTTTTATTTCCGTAACACTCATACAATACCTTTTTAACTTCCCCAACTCCTATATGGATATATTTCAACGATCACGATGTCATAACTGTGAGGCTAAATTCCCCATATTGGGGTTCCCTATGTTTATCTTGCGCGATCTGTTGATTTGTTTGTATCCTCTTGTCTAGCCATAGCTATGCTCTTTCTGAATCGACTACTAACTACTTGTTGGCCCATTCGCGTATCAATATTCCACAAAATCTTTCTTGGGTTATTTCCTTTGTCTTAACTTACTTCTCGCACTGGCTCCTTATTAATCAATAATATTTCGGTTAGGAACTCTTACTTCCTCTCCTTGACGCCGTGTTCGCATAATGCTTTGGTATCGTAGCATATCTGTAGGCTTTGAATAAGTGCAATCTCATCCCTTTTTCATTTTATTGCATTCTTCCTTTACCATTCCATAATTACTAAAACCACTTAATTCTGAAGTAATGCCATGTCATTCCACATTCCCCCTTTAGGGAAGTACTAATATTTAGCGTTACAATAATCTACCTATAGATGGTTTACCTCTTCATCATTGGCGTCTTCTTACATTACCGATGGACCTTACTCACCTTGTGGTAATTCTTTTATACCAATGATAATGAAATTCCTTACTCGCGAGGGTGGCACTTAGTGTAACTGGCACATATAGTCTCTTAAGCTTAACTTTGCTCACATTGCTTGCTTTAGGGAAACGTCTTCCTGAATGACCATTCTCTGAATTTTTCATAAATTTTCTTCTGTTGTCTATTCTATTATTGCCGGAACAAAATCTGAAACTCTCATGATGTCGAGTATTATCCAATCACTCAGTCCTTGATTCACATTTAGTTTATCTTTTTCACCAGCCCATACTGATTCCTATTATTCTGGGGTCTAACTTTTTCTTCCGGTAGTTGCGTTGGAGTCACGAATTAATTTCTCGAAGTGAGGATACGACTTTATGGCCTATACTCTTTTGTTATCTCAAGGCCTATCACCTATCGTCTTTTCCTTTACTTGACTATAGACTCTGTAATACCGTCATCTTTTTAACCTACCGTTGCCATCCATGTATCACATCTTACTCTTAATGCTTAATTAGCTCTTTTCTTATTTCTTGCTAACCTTTCTGTCTATCACTTTATTCTGAAAACTTTAACAAGATATTCTTTTGCTTTTAGCTCCCCTTTGCTCCATCCACTGGCTCTTTGGGTTGCCTAGCATTATCTCTCTACTAGGGACGAGAGTCATACTAAGATAATATTTATCCTTTCCAGGCTTCGAGCACCTATCTTTGTAGCACTCATATCTAGTGGTACTATTTTAAAATGCACCATCTAGGTGTTTCACAAGGAGATCTGTTAGCACTTTTTTGCAATATCCTTCGGAATTGTCAACTAATGCAAACCATCCATCCATCATTTTAGGTTTTCTAACTCCAGCCGGATCCTGATATCCTATCCTTCTCTTAAACCATATCTGTTAGCTCCCATAGGGCATGACTAAGATTGGTGTGACTGATTGAACGTACATCTGTTACTGTTGAAGGCAACTTAAAATGCTTATATCTCCCTTCCTAAATGGTAAATAATAATAATCTTTATTAAATAGGTACCTCGTACCCTTCTTCACCTTCCTTCTTTTACTTGCTGAAATTTGTGTCTAACTTCCGATTTCGTGATTCACTTTTTGACCGTAAGAGTGGATAAGTATTCTTTCTTAAATCTCCTTATCAAGAACCTTACACCTTTTAGTACACACATGATCTACTGAAGATCTTACATTTACTCATTATAAGTATTATGAAAAATCAAGTTCCTCTGATCAACTCTTCCACATCCACATGCAATCTCTTACCAACTGTCTTTCTAGATGTAGGTATCATCTTATTACGAATAGAATTTAGGAATTTGAATTTCTACGACTGAGCTCTACCACACGATCTAGAGTAAGAAGAAAGAGTGACAATCATAAATGCCATGTAGCCTCCTGCTTATAAGTATGGTGCACGACACACCCATAAACAAGACTTTACTAGACACGGCTTGTAGACTCCCTAGGACAGAACTGCTCTAATACCACTTTTGTCACGATCCAAACCTATGGGCCGAGATGGGGACTTGGTACCTTACTCAACCGAGCACCAACATAACGTATATTTTCATGTCATACTATCATAGATAACTGAGTCGGAAGGCAGCCATGAGATAAGTAAAATACAACATGTGATACTAACTTATTCATAAGACATACGGTCTATAAGATCAAAATAACCACTCGTATACTGAACATAGGCCGACAAGGCCATACAATCTTTTACGTACATGACATCTGTCTACAAGTCTCTAAGAATACATAATTTTTATAAAGAACAATACACGTCTAAATCATACCAAACAAACAAGCAACTCTGAAGTAAAGGGAGCGCACCAACACCTTCTGCTGGGCTGATAGCCTACTTAGAGGGCTCTCGACCTGTCTATCGGGACCTGCGGGCATGAAACGCAGCATCTCCAAGCAAAAAGGGACGTCATTATGAATAATATACCGAGTATGTAAGGCACATAAATAAGTACATAACTGACATGAAAGAAGTATAGAGTAAATAATTCAACATGTAAGTCTTGATAAATCTATAAATCATGAAATACTTATAGTTTTATGCATATACGTATGAATGTCATGTCGTGCATAGGTACATGTGTTCATAACATCATCAAGCCTCTGAGGGCATCCCATCATATCATCTCGGCCATTGTAGGCAAATCATCAACGTATACCAGCTGATCAGGTGGTGGTGCGTATATAACGCCATAACCTTTCCCATATCCCATATACATATATATACGCGTATATAACGCCGTCTGTTCATGGGTCAATGTGCATGTATAAATGCATGAAATGCATATGAAATACGTTAATAAAATCTCTTGATACGTCATAAGACCATTATGCTTCTAATTAATATCATGAAATAAACTTTACCAACTTACGTATTTTTGAGACCCATGAACAGATGATAGAATAATATGATACATAGGGAATCAAGAAGATAAACTTCTCTAATACTTCTATAAATAGAGTCATTTATGGAATTTGTGCATTTGCTCGTTTCATTTGCATCGTATGGATCATGCCAAAAGGAAAGAAATGATAGCCTTAACATACCTGAGTTGATTCTATTGACAATCCCCCTAACACACATTAATTACGACAAAACACGTGACGACAATATCAGAGTAGGGAAAAATCCGTTGCTTGGTAGATGAAAAAAACGTCTCCACTCTTGTAAGTTTGATCATAATATTATGTAGCCTTTCTAGCTTAAGCCGTGACTTTGAAAAATGAAGTGGCTTCATTCTTTTGTGAACTCAAGAATCTTTTCAACAGAATCCTTTATTAAGAGAGTCTTTCAATAGACAAGAATGAGAGATAAGGTGCTATGTTTTACATTTTCTTGCCACCACCTCCTTACTAACTTAATGAAATGGCAATTTGCTGCCAGTTTTGTGATATCCCACGTATATGTTTGTCCCCCCTATTATTTATCCAAATCATTCTTAGATAATTGTCCACAAATTTAAGTTAATTTTCCACTTAAAAATCCATAATTACCCAATTATCCATATAATTAAAAATTATCTCCATTTACTTAAAATATTACTCACTTTTTACATACCTTATACACCTTACTATCATGGACATGTGGTACCTTGTATGGTACTAGTCCATAAATACCGAATATTTTAGCTCGAGCCGTATTTTATCCCAAAATGCCAAATTTCAACGGAATTCATTTCCTTTTATTTGCTTACCCTCTCACCTTCACGAATTTACTCATCACTTGTTTGAAATAGCATAATCCTTATAATATCCAAATAATCTTTCCCTTGGACTGATGTCAATTACCTTACGATAAATTCAACGTACAATACTATAGGGTGCAACATCGTCGTAATTTAATACTGCAAAGCGTAACATTATCGTCATGTAATACTGCAAGGCATAATATCATCGTAATATAATACTGCTAAGCGTAATATCATCGTAATATTGCAGGGCGTAGCAGAAAGGGTCTCAAAGAAACATTATGGGTAAACACAGAATAATAATTGAAAGTGAAAAAGAACTGCTTAAACAAAAGGTGTCCCTTTCGGGGAAAGGAATAGGGAGACGTATTTGGAGGTATGTGCCAAATTCAATGAATCATGACATGCATTTTGGACTGGACGCCTGATCCGTCTGATCTGTCTAATTCTCAAAATACATCGCTAATGTTCATCTTGAAATGGTCTTGGTTGTGCTCATGTCGGAGTATCGAAGACCCTTATTCGGCTAGTAGAGCGCTTTTGTGGGTTTTTGCTAACTAACCTCTCTATTTTTCTACTCACTTTCGCCTTATGATGCCCATCTAGGTTTTTACCAATAAGACTCTCTCATACTTTTCTCACCGTCGCCTTACAGTGCCCATATGGGTTTTCACCGATAAGACTCTCTCATTTCTTTTCTTTTTTTGACTAAGATACTGTATGCGGAAGTTTTCCCAATTCCCTTGGCATGGGGAATTCAAACATTCTCAAAGATCGATCAGAAGTTCCTAATAGGGAAAAGGCAAAAAGAACCTTGAATTGAATTACAACTTTTGTAATAATTTTTATGGGGAAAACCGTAAAATAAAACAAACTTCTCCCCCGGTTTTGGAGTATTAGAAATATGGATTTTTGTTGTGATGGTACCGAACCCAGGGTAAGGCTGCCTACGTATCCTTTCAGAATCAGGCCGGACGTAGTTCAATGACTTAGAAGATTCGTACACAGGTTCCAAAAAGTGGAAAACAAAGAAGACAAATACGGCTCGAAAGGGTTAACAAAAGGGTGACACCTATTTGGAATAGCGAGTAATGATAGCCTTTGTTATCTCGATCTGAGAAAATCATCCGTGAAAGTTCCACAATAGGTATACATCAGACATAATATCTTTTGACTGCATCTGCGTCTAATAGTTATGTCTGGTACCCGTCCTTCTTTATCTACCAAGTGCAAGGCTCCTTTTGGTAATACCTTCTTGATGATGTAGGGGCCTTGCTAGTTTGGGGAAAACTTTGCTTTAGCTTCTACTTGGTGTGGAAGAATGCATTTCAGAACAAGTTGGCCTACCTCGAAGTGACTTGGACGCACTTTCTTGTTGTAAGCACGTGCTATTCTTTGCTGGTACAATTGGCCAAAAGACATTGTTGCTAGCCATTTTTCATCAATCAACATTAGCTATTCTAATCCGATCTTGACCCACTCGGTGTCTTCAATCTCCGATTCCACAATGATTCTGAGAGAGCGAATTTCGACTTCTGCTGGTATTACAGCTTCAGTTCTATATACAAGCAGATAAGGTTGCACCAACAAATGTGCGAGTATTCGTGCGGTATCCCAAAAGAGCAAAAGGCAACTATTTATGCCATTGCTTGGACCCTTGGATCATTTTCCTGAGAATCTTCTTGATGTTCTTGTTTGTCGCTTCAACGGCTCCATTGTCTTTTGGCCGGTAAGGGCTAGAATGGCGATGCATAATTTTAAATTGCTCGCATACCTCCTTCATCAAATGATTATTTAGATTGGTTGAATTATTAGTGATAATGGTATTCCAGATACCAAAGCGACAGATGATGTTGGAATGAACAAAGTCTACCACTGCTTTCTTGATGACCGATTTGAAAGTGACCTCCACCCACTTAGTGAAGTAATTAATTGCAACCAAAATGAATCTATGCCCATTTGATCCCTTTGGCTCGATTGGCCCAATAACATCCATTCCCCAAGCAACTAAAGGCCAAGGAGAGGACATGAGATGCAACTTCGAAGGAGGCGAGTGAATCATATCACCATGAATCTAGCATTGGTGACTCTTGCGAACAAAACTGAAGCAATCTTGCTCCATAGTAAGCCAATAATACCCTACCCGCAGAATCTTCTTCGCCAAAACACATCTACTCATGTGAGGTCTTCATACCCCCGAATGCACATCACTTATGATCTGCTCAGCTTCTGTGGCATCTATGTATCTCAACAAGTTTAAATCTGGGGTCCTTTTGTACAAAATTTCCCTATTCAGGAAGACACCACCGGCGAGCCACCTTATATTTCATTTTTATCTCATTTGGCATGATTTGGGTATTCTCTTGTTTTCATGAATTGTTTTATGTCATGATACTATGTTCACCATCTGGTTCTATCTCAATTGTATTGTAGTAACCGTGTTGATTCCGAACTTGGATTTCTAGTGGATCAATATGAGTGTTGCCTGGATAAGGGAGAATTGAGGCTAAAGTTGCCAAGGCATCGACTAGCTCATTGTAAAACCTAGGAATATACCTAAACTCGATGGATTTGAATCTTTTGTTCAAGTCTTGCACACATTGTCTATACGGAATAAGCTTGATTTCTCGAGTCTCCCATTCTCCATGGGCTTGCCAGATAAGCAAGTCGGAATCTCCCATAACCAATAGTTCATGCACATCCAGATCAAGGGCCATTTTCAGATCCATGATGTAAGCTTTGTATTCTGCCGTATTATTGGTACAAAAGAACCGAAGTCAGGCCGTTGCAAGTTAATGTTGTTTGATAGGTGAGATAAAGATTGCCCCGATCCCAACTACTTTGATATTGACAGCCCTATCAAAATACATTTTCCATACATGGTTGTTGTCCGAAACTACTTCCTCTATTGAGTTGACCTCTTCATCTGGGAAGTATGTGCTAAGTGGCTTGTACTCATCATCAACTAGATTCTCTACCAAATGATCTACCAAAGCCTGTGCTTTTATCGCGGTGTGAGTGACATAGACGATGTCAAACTCTATGAGCACAATTTGCCATTTTATGAGCCTGCCAGTGGGAATTAACTTTTGGAAGATGTACTTCAAAGGATCCATTCTGGATATGAGGTAAGTAGTGGAGGGCAAAAGATAATGTCTCAGATTCAGAGCGACCCAAGCCAAGGCACAACATGTCCTTTATAAAAGGGTGTACTTAACCTCATAATTGGTGAACTTCTTGCTCAAATAATATATTGCATGTTCCTTTTTGCCTGTTGCATCATGTTGTCCCAGAATGCATCCAAAGGAATTATCCATCACCAATAGGTATAAAAACAAAGGCCTACCAGGTTCAGGTGGGACCAGTACAAGGGGTTTTGATAGATAATCTTTGATCCTGTCAAAAGCTTTTTGGCAATCATCCGTCCACTTAATAGCAGCATCCTTTTTCAGCAACGTAAAGATGGGCTCGCATGTGCTTGTTAGCTGAAAAATGAACCTACTGATTTAGTCCAACCTCCCGAGCAAACTCATGACTTCCCTTTTGTTCTTCGGGGGTGGCAGATCTTGAATGGGCTTTATCTTAGATGGATCCAATATGATGTCTCTCCGGCTGACTATAAAACTGAGGAGTTTCCTAGATGAAACCCCAAATGCACACTTGGCTGGATTAAGCTTAAGGTCATACCTTCGAAGCCATTTGAAGAACGTTTTCAAATCACGCACGTGATCAGCCTTTGTCTTTGATTTTATGATGACATACTTGACATTTACTTCAATCTCTTTGTGCATCATGTCGTGAAAAATGATGGTCATGGACCTCATGTAAGTTGCCCCTACACTCTTTAAACCGAATGGCATGAACCTGTAATAATAAGTACCCCATGGAGCGGTAAAAGTGGTCTTTTCTGCATCATCCTCATCCATTAGAATTTTGTGGTATCCAGCAGAGCATCCATGAACGATTGTATCTCATGCTTTGCGCAATTATCTACAAGAATGTGGATATAGGAAAATTATTCTTTGGACTTGCTTTGTTAAGGTCCCTGTAGTCAACACAGACTCTGGTTTTTCCATTTTTATTTGGCAAAGGCACAACATTTGCCACCCAAGCAGGTAGTGTATCGGACAGCTCTAACTACATTGGCGCTCAGTTGCTTCATTATTTTCTCTTTGATTTTATCACTCATGTCTGTTTTAAATTTTCATTGCTTTTGTTGGATTGGTGGAAAATCAGGATACGTGGGAAGCTTATGAATTACTAGATCAACACTTAAACCCAGCATATCATCATAAGACCAAGCAAACACAACTCGGTATTCAAATAAAAGTTGCATCAAGGCATCTCTGGATTCTTTTCAGTGTGAATGCTTATCTCTGTTTCTCTAAATTCTTCATGACATCCCATATTAATGGGCTCGGTTTCATTGAGGTTGGGCTTAGGCTTGTTTTCAAATTGTTCCACCTCTCTTTTTATTTCCTCAACAGCCTCATCTTCATCATATTCAACCTCTTGATGCAATATTTCGAAATTTGACAGCTTTTTAAGATTTGGGCGTGAATTCTGCATGCATGTTATGTTATTAAAGCCGACATTAACAAAACTGAAATGGAAAAAAATGACAAGAATTAGGAAAAGGAAAAGATACAAAACTTAATACGAATTTGAACTGCATTTCATTGAATTTGAAAGGATAGAAGGGTTAACATCAAAAGTAATATACAAAACAATCATACTAAGATGTTTGGATTACAACCCTAAAAGTAACCCAAAATACAAAAAAGAAGCTACAAAAGAAAATTACCAAGACTCCTTCCTCGTGGGGAGAGGAGTTGCTTCCCAGTTGTTGAGCATGGTGTCTAGGCCAATTAGTTGTATATCGGCACGACTAGCGTCTTCACCAGCCTGGATCATATTCACTTAAGAAAATATCTAGATGATTCCATGGAAAATTTCATCAATATTTTCCTGTACCGAGGAATTTTGACCCTCTTGGAGTCGTGTCTTGACAAAAGTGTAGAAAATGTGAGGGATAAGCTGTTGCAAGACCCATCCATACTTTTTGCGGTGCTTGGATTTGTCTTCATATGCTTGTGTTGGCTTGAAGCCTAAACCAAAAGTACCCTGGTCACTGAACGGAGAAATGGGCTCCGAAGTTCCTTGCAATGATGCCCCAAGCCTTTTCCTGGCTTATAACCTTGTCTCAGCATAAGTTCAGCCACCATTAAAGATGTGGAGGAAAGACGAGGATGCAGAATCGGCTTTCCCTCCTCAACATGGTCCACAACAACCACTTCAAAATCCTGATAGACAATAGACTCACACCCTTCCTTGGCCTCAATACATGGGATTAACGTGTCTTTATAACTGGACGACTCATCTTCCCCGTGAACAATAATTTCTTGCCTATCATGTTCGAATTTGAGCATCTGATGTAAGATGGATGGCACAGCTCGGGACGTATGGATCCATGGCCTTCTAAGAAGAAAGTTATAAGAAGTGCCCATATCCACTACTTGGAAGACAATCTCAAAGTCAACCGGCCCAATCGTCATGGTGAGGTTGATCTCCCCAATGGTATCTCTCGTTGAGCCATCAAAAGCACGTATACGAACATTGCTAGGTCAGATTCTATCTGTATTGATCTTCATGTTTTGCAAGGTAGAGAAAGGGCATACATCTTCACTCGAACCTTCATCAACCATGACTCGCTTTACATAATGCCCCTCATATTTGACCATCAAGTGCAAAGCCCTATTGTGCCCGGCTCCCTCCTCGGGAAGTTCATCATCAGTAAAGGAGATTTTGTTCACCTCAAAAATTCTGTTGGCCATCTTCTCTAACTAATTCACTGTGGTCTCCTCTGAGACATGTGCCTCGTTTAGGAGCTTGATTAGTACACGGGCATGCTCTTTGGAATGTATGAGCAGAGATAGTAGAAAGATTTGGGCAAGAGTCTTTCTCAGCCAGTCAATGATTGAGCAATCCTGAGCTTTCATATTTTTTAAAAACTCTTCTGCCTCTGCTTCGGTGACTGGTTTCTTTATTGGCACTTGGCCTTCTATGATTTGCTTGGCCTTCCTCAACTCTTCTTGAGAGTAAGACCTACTCGATCGAGTCAAACCTTCAGTTCCCCCCTTCCTCTTACCTTTGTAGGTCATCATAGTTTTGTTGTAGTTCCACAAAATGGTTTTCGTGTTTGTCACATGGGGTTGCACGACAGGTTTGATTATGATGACTCGGCTCTATTATAGCCTTCGTACCTCCCTGATTCTGCCTTGTGATGAGGTGGCCTCCAGTACATAAAACCTTGGGCTTGGATCATTGGAGCAAACTTCCAACCTCGAGACCTTGGGAACAAATAAAATTACCTTTTTGAGATGGGGGCGCCTTTCAAAATCAACGGCACATCTTGGCTTGGACTTACTTCCAGACCTGTTCCTTCTTAAATAGCTCCTACTGTCATTTCTGCTTGACCGTCTGGCTTGTATTCTTGATCTCAGCCAATCATTCCCACAAAATAAACATCATTGTGTGATGGAAACGGGTTGTTTGTCAAATTAAGAGGGTCCTCGCCATTCGTCACTACACTCAATTTTTCAAAAATGAGTCTTTCTATGGCTCTTTCAGAGTCCAACAGTTATTAGTACTATTCCCCTGGGCACCTGAATGATATTCACATCTAGAATTTGCTTGAAATCCATGTGAATCGGGATGCATATGGCGGGGAGCGATGGATCCAATCACACCCATTTGCTTCAGCTTCTGGAATAGACTAGAGTATGATTCAGCCAATGGAGAGAATTTTTCTGCCAGACTCTGCTCTCGACCATAATCCTGCCTGGGACGAGCATTGTAGGGGGCCAAAAATTTTGCTGCTGAAGTCGGAGGATCCTTAGAGCTGGTGCCCGTACCTGCTGATTGGGAGGCCGAACATAGGATTGAGCATGGAATACTATATACTGTGGTGGGCCCATAGAGTATTGAGGAATTGACAGTGGATCATAATGTTGAAGGTAGCTGGATTGCCCCTACTGAACTTGCACATAAGGGTGTGATTCCCCTCTTTGAACTTTCCTGGATCCCGAGGTCACCATGGAACCTTCATCTCTCTTCTTTCTATTTTCCAAACTTCCCGACCCACTTTGGATTGCTTGGGTGGTGGCTTTTAGAGCAGCTTGACTTACAATTCTTCCAGTCTTGAGGCCATTTTCGACCATCTTCCCTATTTTGATTGCTTTTGCAAAAGTACTACCTATCGCGGACATCATGTTCTAAAAGTAATCAGGCTCTTGAGCCTCCAGAAAAATATTGATCAACTCGTGATTATCCATGGGTGGCTTAACTCTAGCCGCTTGCTCCTCTATTTAATGGCATACTCCCTAAAGCTTTCAGTCAGCTTTTTCTTCATATTGGACAGGGAATTGAGATCTGATGCAATATCAATGTTGTACTGGACTTGTTTGACAAAGGCTTGGGCCATGTCATCCTAGACATGCCAATGAGAGATATCTTGGTCAATGAACCATTCAAAGGCTACCCCACAAGACTTTCCCCAAAATAACCCATCAACAACTCTTCTTTTCCTCCTGCACCCCTCAGCTGGTTGCAGCACCTTTTCAAGTGGGCGATAGGGTCACCGTGTCCATCATGTTTCTCAAATTTTGGGGTCTTGAACCGTGGTGGCAAATGGATGTGAGGGAACATGCATAGATCACTGAATGAAACACTTTTGTGACCACCTAGTCCATGTATGTTCTTTATGTTCTGTTCAAGACTTTTCATTTTCCTGGCCATCTCATCTGGCTTAACCATCTTGGCAGGCTTTTCATTTTCCATTGGTGACTCATACTGAGAAGTCTGATTGTATGGAGCCGAGACCCTGAAAACCATATTTGGAGAATAGTATTGGCCATCATAAACATGAGATGGTGACTCATTGCTCGGCCTCGTCACATGAAGTGGTGGTGGGATTGTATATACCGGAGCGCCAGACACGACGAGAGGGGTGTTCCTGACCGGTGCGATTAGAGGTCGTATATTAGAGGTGCCAGGGGCAGCATGGAGTCTGTAGTTTGGCACATACCCTGGTGGTAGAATGCGATCGCTCGCTGCATGGAGCGATGGTTGGGTAGCTTGTGGTACAGTGGAAGTTACCTTTGAGGGACCCTGGGGTGGAGGTTGACCGGAAACCTAAGCTTGATATACATCTAGCAGTTATTGCGTATATTTTTCTTATTTCCTCCGACTCTTTCTCAACTGACTGACCTTGAGGATTGTCACTGACCAACTCGATTTCATCACTGTTATCCATTACCACCATTCCCTTAGATCTTGTGAAATAATGATGTGTTGCTAGTTTCACCACAAACCAACCACCTTAAGCTTACTGGGTAAAAGGCAACAAACGTGTAAGGGTTAAGCATTTTACCGATAGAAATCACACGTAAATATGCTATACTCCTAAAATTATCACCATCTCTACCATGCTTTTGGAAGGCTTCATGTTTCATTCCAGCTTATCAGGTTTTTTCGTTTTTCCTTTCACTCGCCTTATTTTGATCCCTCACTTAGAGTCATTGAAAAATATTTGATCGAACCTTTTGGGGGTTTCCTACGTATCATGTCGCCGAATGAATCAGATCATTACGTAGTTCAGGGAAATCAGGAATAAATAAATCAACTAACTCTTTTTTTCCTCTTTTTTACTCATATGAAAATAGACAACGAAAGCTCCCAACAAGGAATTTTTTTTGTGGGAATTGTTGAAAGAAAGACTTCCAAAGAAGAAAGAATTTTGTTTTTTTGCATTTCGATTTTTTTTTGTTTTTTTGGATACTTCGAAAGAAGGACTTCTAAAAAGAAAGAATTTTTTTTAGATTTTTAATTTTTTCTTTTGAATTTCCGAAAATATTTTTGGATTATGAGTTTTCTTGTTAATTTCCGAAAGAAAAACAAAAATATTTTGTAATTCAAATTCTTTTTTTTGTTTTTTTTTTTAAATTTCTCGATTTGATATATCAAAGATTAAAGGAAAATATTTTTTGATTTTTGAAATTGGGGGCTGGACCCGATAAAGGTTACCTACGTATCTCACATCCGGTGAGAATCAAACCCGCGTAGTTCGAATCAAGACTAGACCATTTTTATTTAGTAAAAATAAATTATTTGTACAAAACTAGTGGAATGATTTTCCTTTTCGCTCAACTAATTTTCTAAAGCTGGTCAACAAATGTAAGCAAGCCTTCCAAATGATGCAGCAAGTAGCACATAAGTGAACATGATGGTCTCAAAAAGGATACATCTTATACAGACCTAGTTCCTGTGCCGAGCTTCGCTAAGTCAAATACACATGATGAAACAAAACGATCCTACTAGGGATAATTAGGCATGTGGCTTGTTCTTCTAAGTTAATGACTTTATGCAAATTCTACAATGATACAATGAAAATCAAAATGCTAGTTTCCGGTACATACATCGTTAATACCTAACACAACTTATTAGATCTATAACTTGACAAGGAAATAATGAAACTAGAACTATTACATCACATATATCCAATACATGTATCAAATAGTCAAAAGGAGCACAACATATTCATGGCATGAAACATAATATAAAAGCTCGAATCATTTGATTCTAATTCTCATTCATCATTGGATCGAGAATTACTACATCAATTGAGGGAGTTACCTAAAATAGAGGAACGCCAAAATACAGCAAAATGAATGACATTCCAGCAAAAATGACAACCAAAAAACAGCAACAACCAGCAGCAAATCGGCAACATTTGACCCGAGAAACAACCCAGAAAGACCCTTAAACCCAACAAATCTTGCTTCAGAGAATTCGCTCACAAAAGCTCACCACTTTCAGCTTACTATTAAGTGTTCAAATGCTATTTTTTATTCTCAAGTTTTTGTGTGTTCATTCAGAGTAAAAGATATTTTTTCTCAGTGTCCCCTTAAAATATGAAAGAAGAAGTCGTTAAGTAAGCAAAGAAAGTCATTTTTGGACAGCTTTTTGTTCACCAAAAGTCTGTCCAAAAGGACTGACTTTTGTTCATCAAAAACTGCTCAAAAGACTCACTTTTGTGTGTTAAAAGTCGGTTCAAGGACTGTCCAAAAAGGAAAAAAGACAGTCCAAACCAACTAAAGTGACAAGAACATGGAGGAAAATGTACTTTTAGCTGCTCTAATGCTAAAAAGTAAGCTACTTCATACCCTAAATCATGATCAACTTAGCTAACATCACCTTTAAAACAATTAATACCAAACTTAGTTTGCCTCAAACCAAAATATATAATTAGAACTTAGTTAAAACACCACAAACATGTAACTAAACCTTAATATTGAACTATGAATCAATCAAACAGAACCAGAACTTAGGGATTAAGCAAATAGAAGTATTGACTAGTGAAGGCTTAATAGAACTTAGTAGTTTAAACTAAAGCAAAATCAGAAAACATAATTCAAACTTAACGACTTAAAGTAAAACACAAACATATTACTAGCGAGACAAACTAATTAACCAACAAAGACGAGAATCAAAGGATTGCTAGAAAAATATACACTACAAAGAACTACGATAGAACAGTGGTGAAACAAAAATTAGAAACATGGAAGAAAGGTTTCGAGTTTGAGTTTATACCAAATTTTGAGACACTCGACGTCGAATCGAGTAACGAGATGATGCCGAAGATGTTAAGTGGTGGCTGTCCGCCCCTGAGGCGCATGTTTTTTTTGGAAGACGCTAAACCAATAGATTTCAGCATCTTGCCAAAAAGAAACAAGTGCCTTTAGGTCGGAAAAAACAAAGACGGAGAAGCCGTGGTGGTGGCAGAGGTGGCAGGCAGTGGTGGACGCTGGACTTCCGGTCGCCGGAGTTTGGACTTGAAACTAACACAAAGAGATAGAACCAAGCAAGAAATACACGTATATGCAAGTTTTATATGAAAATGGGGCGTGGAACTCATCAATATGGGGACAAAATAGGCTAGGTTTTTTTTGGATTTTAGTAGATTTTTGGAGATTGGTGGAGATTTGGAGGATTTGGTTCATGGATTTGTAATGAGGGGAGTGAGAGGAGGAGATGGTGAGATTTTGGTGAGGAATAGAGGTGCGCCACCACCGTGAGGCAATTTTCGGTCGGCGGCGCAAGGGTTTAGGGGCGGTCTCAAAAAAGAGATGAGAGAATGAGAAGAGAGAGGAAGATGAAAGAAAATAGGGAAAAAATGAGGGCAAAATTCGGCCATTTTAAGGTTTAAATACCAAAAATGGAGATTAAATGGTGACCGCTGGATCAATCCAAGATGAGTGGTTGAGATTGAATCTCAGCCACTTAACCAAAGCAACGTCGTTTTGATGTGTCCAGTTAGGGCCTGAAAACTGGGCGGGTCTGGAGCTTTGGGCCGCTGGTTTTGGTCCATATTTGGGCCAATTTTGGCCTTAAAATGACAAGATCAATCCCCTTAATCCCCTCAATAAATAATATAACTCTAATGCCTACATACATGAGAAACAAATAAAACGAAAGTGCAAAATTAGGCATTTACAATACACACTGCTTTATGTTTGTTCTCGTATGTGTCTTTGATTTCAGGAATCAATATGTCAAACTCTCAAGTAGCACCCACTCATACAGACAACGGCCTTGGTCTTCATGGCGAGAACGAAAACATAGTCACCCTGAGAAATGGAGTACCTCCAGTCAACCCTGATGGACCGCCAGCCGTAGATCCAGTCGATGTCAGCTCATGTATTGCCATCAATGGGAATTTAGGCGTCGACCTAGAGAATAGTGTCCATAGGGATGCTCAAGCAGATGATCAAAATGCACAGAGCGGTGAAGAAGGTGGAATTAGCCTTCGAATGATATTCGAGATATTGCAGACTCAACAAGGTACGATAGCACAACTCCAAAATCAGAATCGAGCACCAAGTAGAATTGAGCTCGAAACATTACAAGAAGTTATTTACAGAGTCGAGCATGTACCGGATAAACCGAATGCCAATGAGTCGGGGACTGACCCTGCCATTATGAAGATGTTCGAGGAGCTCACTAAACGGATCGAATCAGGTGAAAAGAAAATCGAGGCCAATAATAAAAAGGTAGAAACATACAACTCACGTGTTAAGAAAATACCGGGGCACCGCTAATTCTAAAGGGTTTAGATTCGAAGAAGTTTGTGCAAAAGCATTTCCCTGCAAGTGCAGCTCCGAAGCCCATCCTGAAGAAATTTCGTATGCTAGAATTCCCAACTACAATGGGACCACCGATCCTAATGAGCGTGTTACTTCTTATACATGCACAATAAAGGGGAATGACTTAGAAGACAATGAGATTGAAATCGTTCTAGTGAAAAAGTTTGGAGAGACTTTATCAAAAGAAGCGATGATATGGTACCACAATTTGCCGCCCAATTCCATCGATTCCTTCGCCATGCTTGCAGATTTGTTTGTAAAAGCACACGCCAGAGCAATAAGGGTTGCGAATAGGAAGTCAGACCTCTTCAAAGTAAGACAAAATGACAATGAAATGTTAAGGGAATTTGTGTCTCGGTTTTAGATGGAATGCATGGGCCTACCCTCGATCACAGATGATTGGGTTGTTCAATCTTTCACTCAAGGTTTGAACGAGCGACGTTCGATAGCATCATTACAACTAAAGCAAAATTTGATTGAATATCTAGCTGTGACCTGGGCCGATGTACATAATCGATACCAATCAAAGATCAGGGTTGAGGATGATCAATTGGGAACCTCATTCGGTTCCGTTTATTTAAACAGGCCCTTCGACAGAATTCAAAGGGACATCAACAGATAACCCCGATCGAATAAAGATCGGTACCAACCATACAGTGCAGATCGTAAAAATGGCGGCTCGGGATGGAATCTCGTTCGAAATGATCGAAGGATTGATCGAGGATAGAGCTCCTGAGGGCTCATAAGTAAAACTGGTTTCGATAAACATGTCGAGCCCACGAAAGCACCACGACTATCAGAATACAACTTCAGCATCGATGCATTGGGTATTGTGTCAGCTGTTGGACGGATCAAGGATAGTAGATGGTCCAGTCCCTTACAGACTGATCCAGCTCAAAGGAACCCTAACCAAATATGCAAATACCATGGTACCCATGGTCACAAAACCGAAGATTGCAGACAACTGAGGGAGGAGGTATCTCGTTTATTTTACGAGGGTCAAGAATTCTTAAATTATTGAGCCAAGAACTACTTCAAAAGCAGAGACTCAAATAGACAGAATGAGCAGAAAGAACCTAGCATGTAATTCATATGATCGTTGGGTGGGTCGATATTCCTCAAGGACCAGTATTTAAACGTACCAAAGTGATAATCACGAGGGAGAAGCGAACTCGGGACTATTTACTAGAAGAAACCTTGTCTTTCAATAACGAGGATGCAAAAGGGATCAAACAACCCCACAACGATGCATTGGTAATAGCTATCCTTATGAATAAAATTCAAATTAAATGTGTTTAATTGATCCAGGAAGCTCGGGAAATATTATTCGATCATGGGTCGTAGGCAACTCGGCCTCCAAGATCAAATCTTGCACGCAACTCATATACTTAATGGCTTCAACATGGCAAGTGAAACCATCAAAGGGGAAATCATTTTGCCAGTAAATGTGGTCAGTACCATCCAGGAAACAAAGTTCCATATGATCGAAGGCGACATGAGGTACAACGCGTTGCTCGGGAGGCTTTGGATCCGTAACATGAGGGAAGTACCCTTGACGCTTCATCAAGTCCTGAAGTTCCCAACATCGGAAGGAATCAAAACGGTGTACGGTGAACAACCTGCCACCAAAGAAATGTTCGCAATCAATGACGTAGTACCAGTATCGATACTTTCATCAACAAAGGAATCGGAATCGAAGGGAAAGTAAGAGGTCAAATAGCAACCACAGTCGTCGGCCTCTGCCCGGTCGGAGGAGCAGGAATCTTTTAAGGATGATGATTATATGATACCTCGAACCGTCATAATCCTCGATGACTCTGATGCAACGAAGTCAACAGTCGAAGAGCTGGAACAAATCGTGCTGATCGAGAATCTGCCCGATCGAAAGGTATACCCGGGCACGGGGTTGACTCCCAATCTCAAGGAAAAACTCATTCCATTTCTTTTAAATAACACAGATTGTTTTTCTTGGACCCACCAAGATATGATAGGGATCGTACTGGATCCGAAATTCTGCATGGTGAAATGATAACTAGGGATTCTAGTTTATTTTATACTCCTTTTTGCTTGAGTTTTGGATTAAAAATGTATACAAGTAATCCCGAAAGCTTACATGTTGTGCTTGCTTGTAGTGTTTGGTCAAAAAAGTGACAAGAAGTCAAAACAAGCTCAAAAAGGAGTGAAACCTGCACAAGTGCCAAGAACAAGTCAAAGCACCACTGCAACGTAAAATCCATTGCGGCTGCAAAAGACCCACCGCAGCCGCGGTCCATTTAGTGCGGTCTGCAGTGGATAAGTTCAGAGAGATGCAATCCTGGGGGTCTAAGCAGTGTGGTCTGTGGTAGATTATTCGCAGCCACGGTAGCCTCTTCGTGGACGCAGTCCATTTGTTGTGGTCCGCGGAGAGGGGATTCAGAGAGATAGGATTTTGGAAGTTTCAAGACACCGCGGTCCATCTGTTGCGGTCCGCGGTGAAGCCACCACGACTGCGGTGCATTTTATGCGATCCGCGGTGGCCAGATTCAGAGACATAGAAGTGAAGCCAAAAAGCCTACCTCTGTTAGGGGTATTTTTGTCCAGAAAATTCGGCCTTGTATAAATACTTCTTTTTCAGATTTTTAGGGTATTTTTATCTTAGAAGAGCACGTGAACGACAGTTTTAGTCTATTTTGAGTAATTTGTAGCTAGTTTAACATTGAATCTTAGACGCTTAGCTTGTAATTATATTTTATGGGTTATTCTTCATCTAAATATCTGATTTCTTCCATTATTATGAGTAGCTAGACCCATTAGCTAGGGTTGTGGCTCAACCCTAGTGTGGGTATTTGATGAGTCTCTTGTTTTAAGGCTTAGATATTTATGGGTGGTTGATATTTGGCCTGATTTGTGTTTTCCATGTTGAATTAGTGGTTGTAACACTAATTTGTGCCTTTTTTACTTGGGCTCTTCTTGAGAAAGAGAGTTTGAGTGTAGGAAAATCAGGTCAATAAGGAATTGGGGCGAATTTAAGAGATTGATAGCCCCAATTAAAGGGTTAAACCTAGAGATAGTAATACCCAACTTGAGCCTATATTACTTGCACAATTTTGACACTCAATTGGTCTTGAGAAAGTCAATTAGGGCAAAGTCACTCAAGCTAACGAGAGGTATAGAGTGAGTAGTGTCGTGCATTGGCTATATCGCGATCCTAAACATAAGAACTTTGCCTTAGGCTTTAGACCCTGTCAAGTATTCACCTAGGGGAAAGTCACTTCCCTAGTACCTCTTTAACCATTTAGAAAACCTTAATTTCGCATATCATTAGCATAAAATTAGAAGTAACAAAAAAACAAATATGATTGGAAGTGTAATTAAGAGCACTACACACTGCTAGATTAGATAGAAATCCAACTTCAAACATTGTTGTAGCTCCTTGTGGATTCGATCCCGACCTTCTCGGGTAAAAGCTTCATCGACCGCTCTCGCCACTCTATAGTGGTGTAGGGTTGGACCTGATCACTTTTTGGCACCGTTGCCGGGGAGCTAACGGTTTTGGCTATCTATCTAAATAGTTTTGTGTGTTGTTTTTCTTTCCTTCCGTGTTACTAATTTGTACGTGTTGCTAACTCAGGTACAAAATGGCGGAAAATAACGCGCCTCTTGGAGATCTTCCACCAGGGGAGAAGGTAGATGAAAATATTGATGATGAGGTACCTATAGTGCCTCAAGCTCAAAAGAGAGGCCGCCAGGCCAATGATAATGTTCCAGACCCCCCCCCCCACCTTCAAGAGCGGCTCCTCGGGTGCTTCCAAACCAAGGATATGCTAGTGCAGTTTTCCCACCCCGGATCCGGCGGGTAATCTCCAAATTATAAATGTGATGCTGACTTTGTTGGAGCAACGAGGGTATTTCACAGGTTCTCCCCATAAGAATGTTTAAAAACATCTTAAGGGCTTCGTGGATACCTGTTGGGGGATCACAAAAACAAATGTGTCAGAGGATGCACTTCGGTTGAGATTATTCCCTTTTTCACTTAGAGGGAAGGCTTTGGACTAGCTTAAAAGGCTTCCCAACCATTCCATCACTACTTGGGATAAGTTGGCAGATAAATTCATTGCAAAGTTCTTCTCACTGGGCCACATGGAGACCTTGAGGGATGAAATCTTAGCTTTCAAATAGGAGTCCAACGAACCACTACATGAGATATGGGAGAGATACTGGATCATGGTAAAGGAATGTCCAAATACTGATATGACTGAGGTAATGATACAACAGACATTCTACTGAGGCATTAACACAACAAATCAATGCATAGTGAACCAACTCATCGGGGGAAATTTCATAAATATACCGTATGATGAGGCTAATGCAATATTGGATGAGATGGCTGACACGTCCTCCACTTGGAAAAGTAGAGCCAATGCGCCACAGGGTGACCCCACGGTCATTCATTTGCACAAATAGATCCATGATCATGGGCAAGCAATAGCAGAACTGACAACAACAACGAACCAGCTAGCAAAGGCACAATTACAGCAGGTTCAATCTCCACGACAAGTAAATGCTATGGAGGGTGTCAACATGTTAGTGAACAAAAGAAGAAAAAGAGGTCAATAGAACCAAGGGAGTTCGGATCAATATGACCAAGATAGTGGTAAGTTCCAAGATGATGGGTATGATGAGCAGAATGAAGAAGTGCAATACGTGAACAACTATTAGGACTAAAGGGGCAATTTTCTAACCAACAACAATGGAGACCCCAAGGCAATTGGGGAAAACAACAACAACAAGGGAATAGTAATTGGGGGAACAACGACCAAAATTCAAATTGGGCCAACCAGAGCAATAATCAGAACAATCAAGGTAATTGGAGTGGCAACAACAACAACTAGGGTGGAAATAACAATTAGGATGGTTGGAACAATGGTAATCAAGGAAATCGGGGGCAAGGCTTTCAAAGGCCCCCGATGTATCAACAACAGAACAATCCACCCCCAGTTCCATCCCAAGGTCCTAGTTCTTCCAATAATGAAATGGGTAGAATCAAAATGATGTTTGAACAGATGATGAAAAAGAATGCTGACTCTGATGCCCAGTTGGCATCCTACAATACTTCAATCAGAAACTTGGAGGTTCAATTAGGCCCAATATCACAATCCTTGAATACTCACCCTAAGGGGGCTCTACCTAGTGATACGGTAGTCAACGCGAAGGGTGCGAACAATTTCGGGCGTGTAATGGCAGTAACTACAAGAAGTGGACAAGGCGGTGATGTGAATGCCTCCAAACAAAAAGAAATTTTGAGTGATGAAGTTGAGTTGCAAGAGGATGAGATTCCTTTGGTGGTGGTGAATGTGACTGACAAGAACATAAATGAGGAAGTGAAGATTGATATCCAAGATACCGAGGTGGAAACTCGGAATGACGTGAACCTGTCTAGGTAATAAGTAATAGACATGCCAGAAATAGTTTTGCCTAAAGCCAAGGCTCCTTTGCCAAGGATACCTCCACCTTATCCTCAAATGCTTGCGAAGTAGAAAAATGAGAACTAGTTTAAGAAGTTTATTGACATGATGAAGAGCTTATCAATTAATGTGCCTTTAGTGGAGGCTCTAGAACAAATGTCGTGGTACACCAAGTTCATGAAAGACTTATTAACAAAGAAAAGATCCATGGATTATGAGACCATCAATATGACCCACCAAGTTAGTGTAATAGTGCACTCAATGGCTTCGAAGCTAGAAGATCCTGGTGCTTTCACCATTCCTTGCACCATTGGGAGTGCAAACTTTGCAAAAGCTCTATGTGATTTGGGGGCAAGTATCAACTTAATGCCTTACTCCATTTTCAAGACTTTGGGTATTGGGAAACCTAGGACTACTTCAATGAGGTTGCAAATGGCGGATAGAACTATGAAGAGGCCGCTTGGTATTGTAGATGATGTTCTTGTTCGGGTGGACAAGTTCATTTTGCCCACTGATTTTATGATCTTGGATTGTGAGGCAGATTATGAGGTTTCGATCATATTAGGAAGACCTTTCCTTGCAACTGAGAAGGCTTTAGTTGATGTGGAAGCAGGAGAACTCACCTTCCGGGTGGGTGATGAGAAAGTGGTCTTTCATGTGTGCAAGTCAATGAAACATCCCAACAGTTCTGAAGTGTGCTCTTTTGTGGATCTTGTCACGGCAGTCATAGTTGATAATACTAGTGCAATGATCAATGTAGAGGACTCTCTAGAGGCAGTATTGTTGAATCTTGATGTAAATGAGGATGAAAGCCGGGTGGAGTGTGTCAATTACATGGAATGGGCTCTTACTCTTATGAGCCTCGAAAACTATTTGGATCTTGAGAATAGGAAGACTCCACCAACAAAGCCCTCAATCGAGGAACCTCCCGTGTTGGAGTTGAAGTCGTTGCCTCCACACCTCAGGTATGAATTCTTAGGCCCTAGTTCAACTTTGCCAGTTATTCTTTCCTCTTGTCTTACTAACATGCAGGTAGATGCCACATTGACGGTGCTCTAAAAATGGAAGAAGGCAATCGGATGGACTTTAGCTGATATCCGGGGGATATTTTGTATGCACAAGATTAATCTTGAAGATGATGTAAAGCCCTCCGTGGAACATCAAAGGAGGTTGAATGAGGCAATGCAAAAAGTTGTGAAAAAGGAGGTGATCAAGTGGTTGGATGCCGGAGTTGTGTACCCCATCTCTAATAGCTCTTGGACTTCATCGGTGCAATGTGTGCTAAAGAAGGGTAGTATGACCATGGTTACCAATGCGCAAAATGACTTGATTCCTACAAGGACTGTCACCGGATGGAGGGTGTGCATGGATTATTGCAAGTTGAATAAAGTGACCCGCAAGGATCACTTTCCATTGCCTTTTCTTGATCAGATACTAGATAGACTTGCTGGGCGTTCCTTCTACTGTTTCTTGCATGGGTATTCTGGGTACAACCAAATTTTGATTGCTCCAGAAGATTAAGAGAAAACCACCTTCACTTGTCCGTATGGTACCTTTGCTTTTTCTAGGATACCATTTGGGTTGTGTAATGCATCAACATCATTCCAGTGGTGTATGATGGTCATATTTATTGACATAGTGGAGGACATTTTGGATGTGTTCATGGATGACTTCAGTGTTGTGGGTAACTCGTTTGATAAATGTTTGAAAAATCTTGATAGGGTGTTGGCCCGTTGTGAAGAAACCAATCTTGCGCTTAATTGGGAGAAATGCCACTTTATGGTCGAGGAGGGCATTGTCCTCGGCCATAAGATCTCAAAGCACGACATAGAGGTAGAAAAAGCCAAATTTGAAGTAATCTCAAAGCTTCTTCCTCCTACCTCAGTCAAGTGGGTTAGAAGTTTTCTTGGGCATGCGTGGTTCTACAGGAGATTTATCAAGGACTTTTCAAACGTGGTGAATCCCTTGTGTAAGTTATTGGAAAAAGATGCCAAGTTCGTGTTCAATGAGGAATGCATGATAGCTTTTGAACTCCTCAAGTACAAGTTGACCACCACTTCTACTATTACCGCATCCAATTGGAGCTTGCCTTTTGAGCTCATGTGTGACGCGAGTGATGTTTCAGTTGGGGAAGTCTTGGGTCAAAGAGTGAATAAAATGTTTAATTCGGTGTATTATGCGAGCAAGATAATGAATGATGCTCAAATGAATTACACGGTGACTGAAAAAGAGTTGTTGGCTATTGTGTTCACAATGGAGAAAGTTAGGCCGTATCTCATGGGAGCCAAGGTCATAGTTCATACCGATCATGCCACACTTCGATACTTGATGATGAAGAAAGATTCCAAAGCTAGGCTGATGCGATGCGTCTTGTTACTTCAAGAGTTTGATTTGGAGATTGTGGACCGGAAAGGGTGTGAAAACCAAGTGGCGGACCACTTGTCCCTCTTGGAGGAGGAGGGGAGGCCTTGTGATGTCCTAGAGATCAATGATTCATTTCCCGATGAGCAACTCCTTTCTGTGTCGGTGAATGGTATGCCATGGTTTGCGGACGTTGCTAATTTCCTTGTGACCGGTATTGTCTCGTATGAGCTCTCTTCTAACCAAAGGAAGAAGCTTAAACGGGATAGTTTGGACTACTATTGGGATGAGCCGTACTTGTTCAAGATCTGCACTGACGGCGTGATCCGGAGGTGTGTCCCGGAAGAGGAGCAATTGAGTATCTTAGAGGCTTGTCATTCCTCCCCCTATGGTGGTCATCATGGTGGGGCGAGGACATCTTTAAAGGTTCTTAAATGTGGGTTTTACTAGCCAACTTTGTACAAGGATGCAAGTGAACTTGTAAAGAGAGGCGGCAAATGTCAAAGAGCGGGTGGAATTTCGAAGAAGGATGAGATGCCTCTCAATACTATTCTCGAAGTTGATCTTTTTGATGTGTGGGGCACTTATTTCATGGGCCTGTTTGTTAGTTCATGTGGCAACACATACATTCTAGTGGCAGTTGACTATGTTTCAAAGTGGGTTGAGGTCGTGGCTTTACCCAATAATGAGGCTCGGAGTGTTGTTGCGTTTCTCAATAAGAGTATTTTTACTAGGTTTGGCACTCCTCGAGCAATCAAAAGTGATGGGGGTTTCATTTTTGCAATAGAGCTTTTGACACTTTGCTTGCAAAGTATGGTGTCAATCACAAAGTTTCTACTCCTTATCATCCTCAAGCGAGTGGCCAAGTTAAAGTCTCAAACAGGGAAATCAAGAGTATATTGTCAAAGACGGTCAATGCAAATAGGACCGATTGGTCAAAGAAATTGGATGATGCTCTATGGGCTTATAGGACTGCTTACAAGACTCTGATGGTATGTCTCCGTACCGGTTGGTATTTGGGAAAGCTTGCCATCTACCGGTTGAGTTAGAGCACAAGGCCATGTGGGCTTTGAGGAAGCTAAATCTTGAATGGGATATGGCAGCAAATCTTTGTATGGAGTAGCTTCATGAAGTTGATGAATTCCTATTTCATGCCTACTCCAGTTCGTCCTTGTACAAGGACAAGATGAAGTACCTTCATGACAAGTATGCTCCTGGAAAGGAGTTCAAAATGGGTGATTTTGTTCTCTTGTTCAATTCTTGGTTACGTCTGTTTCCGGGAAAGCTTAAGTCGAAATGGAGTGGACCTTTTGAAGTGGTGCTTGTGATTCCATTTGGTGCACTTGAACAAAAATGGAGAGATCTTCAGAGTTAATGGGCACAGAGTCAAGCACTTTCTTGGCAAGATTGATGACAGCCACGTGGTGGCACTGATCCATCTAAAGTGATTTGATTGTAACCTGCGTCGTGCCGCGACATTAAATCAGGCGCTTCTTAGGAGGCAACCCATGTGTCTTTCTTTCTGTTTTTCTTTGATTTTCTTTTTAGTGTAGGATTTACTTTTGGACTAACTGGTTGTGAGATGTGTGTAGGGTTGTTTTGATGCAGTGCAGGACAAAATTAGAAAAAATGTTGCACTCTCTAAAGTTTGGACTACTGACGCATTGCATTTTTTGCGGCCGCAATGGCCTTATCACGGGGGCAAAATTTCATTGCAGTCCACAGTGCTAAATGGACAAAAGTGGAGGTTCTCTAAAGTTTTCACCGCGGCTGCAATGCATTTTTCGCGGTCCGCGGTGCCCTACCGCGGCCGCGGAGCATTTTCTACGGTTTGCGGTGCAGTCCTTGCCAGTGCCTCTTGGGTTTAATTACCGCAAACCACGGTGCATTATATGCATTCCGCGGTGGTAAGTAGCGTGGGTCCCAGGTCCTTTTTTTATAAATAGGACCTCAGGCCTCCTTTTACACTTTTCGCTCATTTGCTCTCTAAAAAGATAAAGTACTGTTCATCACTACCCTAAGTGCACAAATTCAAACACTGATTCTCAGTCATATGTATTGCATCTCATCTCTGGTACTTCAAATCTTTCCCTAGTCTTTAATTTTGTTTTATTCTCTTTTACTTTGTTAGTTCATACTTCTTCTTCTTCCCTTTCTCTTTCAATTTTTTTACTGAGGGTTACATAATGTTGTTTAGATTAGGGTTAATTAGTCGAACATGGTGATTAACTACCTAGTGGGTTAATAATATGTGGATTAAGGCTAAAATGTGCAAAAATTTGAAACCGTAGGTTTGTGTTGCTGCGTAATGCTTACCTCGACCACGATTGATTTTTCACGGTCCGCGGTGCCTCTTCACGGCCGCGATGTGTTTTTCCGCGGTCTGCGGTGGTAAACTTCAGAGAGGCCAATTTTAAGGACCGCGGTCGCGGTTGATTATTCGCAGTCCGTGGTGCTTCACTGCTGCCGCGATGCAATTTTTCGCGGTTCGTGGTGACCTTATTCAGAGAGTGGGTAGTCTGAGTCCTACCCCACTGAGGTCCGCGGTGCTATTTTATGCGGTTACAGTGGTGCCTTTGTGGCCGCAATGCTTTTTTATGCGGTCCGCGGTCAGCTGTTTTCAGTCATACTCTTCATTGTTTCTTCTGGTACTGTGATACTAACAAACTTTAATTGAATTCCACTTGCAAACAATGGTTAAATCAAGAGGAGGTGGTGAAAACAGAAAGGAAAAGGAGATTCCTCTCGGGGTAGGGAACGAGAAATGATCAAATTGACCCCCCAAGTCCGAAAAGCAATTGGGGAAACCAGGAAACAAATAAAGGCTGCAGATAGAGCTGCTTCCCATTCAGAGGGAAGTTAGTATGTGCCCTCCCAGGAGGCATCTGAGTCTGATTAAGTGCTGGAGTATGTACCTGACTTCCGGGGGAGGTTTAGATTGAGATATATGCCTACACCTCCGGCCTCTCCTACTGCTCAAACTTTAGTTCAAGTTTCTTCTAAGTCGTCTGAGGGCTCAGCAGAGAGCAGTGATAGTGCAACATCTACATCACCCACAGCTTCAACACCGGTCATTGATGAAGAAGAAGAAGGGGGAGAACCCCAAACAAGGGGGTGGAAAGAACTAGAAACCCGAAGGCATGGCAAAGGAGATTTGTTAGTGAGATTGCATACCACAAGTTTCGAGAGTGGTGACCCCAGAGGAAATTGATTCTTGAGCGAAAGTTCATTGAGAGGGACCTTCTGCCTCACAACCCTAATGTGAAGAGGCAATTCAGAGAGAGACTGAGCTGGAAATATTTTATAAGCAAAGTTTGGGATGCAAATGAGCACTTAGTCAAGGAGTTCTACGCTAATGCTACCCACATCAAAAAGGGCACTAAAGTAACTAAGGTGCGGAATTTGACTGTAAAGTTTGATGGGAAGACAATTAATGACTACCTGGGCTTTCCGGAGGAAGATGAATCATTATACATAGAAAAGGTAGCATTGGATGAGGCAGCCCGTCCGTGGTTAGCAGAATACCTGGCACTCCCGGGCACCACCCTAGCTTGGTTGACATCAGGGGTTCAAATTATGAGAAAAACTTTAAACTTGGAGGCAAAGGGGTGGGAGACTTTTGTATGCAGCAGGCTGGACCCCACTACCTATGAGAACTCTCTACCTGTCTCCCGGCCAATATTGGTGGCTTCTATTATGGCGGGGTACCCTATGAACATCGGGAATGTTATGTCTAGGGTGATCACAAGGGTGGTCAATGAAGGTGATAGATCATACCCCTTCCCAAATTTCCTGACAATGTACTTCGAGGACTAGGATGTGGAGAAAAGGATGTTTGATGTGAAGGTGAAACCAAAGATGCCCTTTTCATGGTACAACCTCAAGGCTGATGACAACCCCAAAGCCAAAGATCCTAAAGGTAAAGCCACTACTTCTACTGGCCAGTCTGAAGAGCCAGTAATAGTAGTAGTCACTTTTTCTCAACCTCCCTCAGCCACACCAGATATTGCCTCAGGACCCTCTACTGTCACTGCTCTAGATATCCCCTCATCCTCAACTTACCTATTGACTGCCCATTGTTTGAGCCAAACACTTGCCAGTATCAACAACTGGATGCAGCCAGCTACTTCTAAGCTATCTGTGTTTCCTAGCTCGGTGGCAGCCCAGTCCGTACCCCCACAGCCACAGGTTCTAGCTTCAGTGGAGGAGACTCTCAAAGAGCTTCTGAACAACCAGAAGAAGCTCCTGGAGAACCAGCAGTTGATATTGGAGGCTGTAGGTACTCATGGGAAGGCATTGAATAAGCTGGCAAAGGAGACAAAGAAACTGAGAAAGACTCGAGCATCAAAGGAGTTGAGGGTAGAAGTGGAGAAGATTAAGGCTGCTGATCATCTACCATTGGGCCATTGGTGCATGAGCAGCCTCCAGCAGCTCAGACTGAGCCGGAGAAGGAGCAAGAGATGCAGAGGGCACCAAAGAGGAGGAGGGTGATCCCATAGATGGATGATGCAGTGATTGAGTTGGAGGACCCGCAGGGAGGTTCCTCTAGCCAGCCTCAGGTCTTAGAGCAGCCTCAAGTCCCAGTGCAGGCACAGGTAGGGGTGTGCATTTGATTTATCGATTCGATTTTGACCCTTATCGATAATTACTTATCGATTATCGATTTATACATATGCTTATCGTTATCGTTTCAATAAGGTTTCAATTTTTTCGATTTCGATTTATTGATTTTTGGGGCTTATCGATTCGGTTATCGATTACACCAATAAGAAAATTTACGGGATTCCACGGAAAGTATATCGCTATAAACACGCCTAAATAATATGGACAAAAAGAAGCTAAAATACGGCAAACACCGTTTATAATATAAAAATTGTGTCAACAAGCCCATGCAACAAAACTAAAGTAAGGGATCAAATATATGCCACCAACACTCCAACGGTATAAAAAAACAAAATATATCACCACGGCTAATTCTGTTTTTCATTAATTTGAATTTTCTTCTCTTGAGCTTTAAATATGATCATTCCTTAAATGTGGTAGAGGAAATAATAGGGTTAGGGATTTTTTTTGGCACATAACTCAACACAACTTCTAGATATAGTCACCCAAGCTTGAAGATCTATTTAACTCTTGAAAATCGATGTTGGGCCTAAATTTTGACATAGTTCTTCTACATTAACTTTGTCAACAAAGAGGTTATTCCTCACGAAAATGTGACCAAACTGAAATGTACTGATTTACATATAAGAGAAGTTAAGGTGGCCTGACTGCAAAAGGGGAGCACTGCAACCAGCTATCAAGAAGCCAGAGACCAAAAGTTCAAAATTGCATATACATCGGCAATAGCAAGTGTGAAGATCCATATGATCTGTAATCCAACAGTAGCTACAAGGTAGCAGAAGGCGGTGATGGAGGGGAAATCAGAGGTGGTGAGCATGACAACGATAGAGATAACAGCAAGCCTCACAACCTCTCGGGTACAACAATAGAAATTAGGGAACTCAGCCCAAACAGTCCTCACAATTAGAAGTGGAAATATAAAACCAGTTTTAAATATTTAAACAGGTAAAACATGACTGAGGATATGTTTTTAGCAAGTAAAGTGAGGAAAAACAGTCAAAATGCCCCTAAGGGTTTCTACAGGTCGGTACAAGGCCCCACACATGGCATACAACCCATAATACAGTATAAATATCCAAAATACGGAATAATATAATATTTCAAAATCAAATACGCGGCTTAATAATCACTACGGGACGGACCAAGTCACAATCCCTACCGGTGCATGTCCACAAGCTCGTCACCCAGCATGTGTGTCACCACATTTATCAAAACAAGTCAAATACCGGGGTTTGTACCCTCAGTTCCAGATTTACAATGGTTACTTACCTCAAACCGTTGAAAATACTACTTCGCGACACCTTTGCCCCTCTAATCGGCCTCCACTCGCGTCGAATCCAACTGATATCCTTTGATTCCTCTCGAAATCCTATGCCTTAGCCTCTTTCCCATCTACAAAAATGATAAACTTAGCAAAATTTTGCGAAGAAGACAATATATACCCTCTGGTCCGGGGATTTTTGTATCTGCGACCAGTCCACCGCTTCTGCGGTACGCATTTGTAGACATCTAACCGCTTCTGCGGTTTTTTATTAACTCGACCCCAATCCGCATCTGCGATGCATCAGCCGTACCTGCGCCATTGCAGGTGCGGTCCATTAACTGCTTCTGCGATTTCCTGACTCCCCAGCTAAATTCCGCTTCTGTGGTTTCTTTCCCCGCATCTGCGAGATCGCACCTACGATCCCCAATCCGCATGTGCAGAAATACCAGAAGTAGAAAATTTCAGCAGCTTCAACAACATCTCAACTCCCCGTCACCCATCCGAAATCACCCGAGGCCCCCGGGACCTCAACCAAAGGCACCAACATATCCCAAAACCCTATTCAAACTTGTACCAATCTTCAAAACACCTCAAACAACATCAAATCGACCAAAACACATCGGATTCAAGCCTAATTTTTCAAAAACTTCTATATTCTGCTTTTGATCAAAAAACCAACCAAACCACGTCCGAATGACTTAAAATTTTTCACGCACATCCCAAATGACTCAACGGAACTATTGCAACTCTCGGAATTCCATTCCGACCCCTATATCAAAATCTCGCCTGCCAACCGGAAATCGTCAAAATATCAAATTCGTCAATTCAAGCCTAAATCTACTACGAACCTTCAAAATTCATTCCGATCACGCTCCTAAGTCACAAATCACCTCCCGAAGCTAACTAAACTATCGGAACTCACATCTGAGCCCTTTAACACATAAGTCAACATCCGATTGACTTTTCCAACTTAAACTCACTCTAAAAAGACTAAGTGTCTCAAACGTTACCAAATCCTTTCCGAAATCGATCCGACCAACCCGATACCACATAACACGGATAAACAAAGCATAACAAAGTAGAAATAGGGAAAATAGAGCGGTAACTCATGAGACGACTGTCCGGGTCGTCACATCCTCCCCAACTTAAACAAATGTTCATCCTCGAACGAGTCAAGAAACATACCTGAGGCCTCAAACAAGTAAGGATATCTGCTCTGCATCTCCCACTCGGTCTCCCAAGTAGCCTTCTCCATGGACCGACTCTCCACTGCACTTTTACCGAAGCTATATCCTTTGACCTCAACTTTCGAACCTGACGATCCAAACTAGCTACTAGCTCCACATCATAAGTCAAATCATCATCCAACTGAATCGTGCTGAAATCTAAAACATGAGACGGATCTCCAATATACTTCCGGAGCATAGAAACATGAAATACCAGATGCACACTCGACAAACTAGGCAGCAAAGCAAGCTCATAAGCCACCTCCTCAATCATCCGAAGCACCTCAAAATGTCCAATGAACCGAGGACTCAATTTCCCTTTCTTTCCAAATCTCATAACACCCTTCATGGGCGAAACCTTCAACAAAACCTTCTCACCAACCATGTAGGACACATCCCGAACCTTTCTATCAGCATAGCTCTTTTATCTCGACTGCACTGTACGAAGCCTCTCCTGAATCAGCTTCACCTTTTCTAAGGCATCCTGCACCAAGTCTGTACCTAATAGCCTAGCCTTACCGGGCTCGAACCAACCAACTATAGATCTACATCACCTCCTATACAAAGCCTTATATAGAGCCATCTGAATACTCGATTGGTAGCTGTTGCTATAAGCAAACTCTGCAAGCGATAGAAACAGATCCCATGACCCTCCGAAATCAATGACACAAGCACGCAACATGTCCTCCAATATCTGAATAGTGCGCTCGGACTGCCCGTCCGTCTGAGGGTGTAAAGCTGTGCTCAACTCAACCTGAGTACCCAACTCTCGCTACACAGACCTCCAAAACTGCGATGTAAACTGAGTGCCCCTATCTAAAATGATGGAAATTGGGACACCATGCAACCGAACAATCTCCCAGATATAGATCTCTTCCAACCGCTCTGAAGAATAAGTAGTACACATAGGAATGAAGTGCCCGGACTCGCTCAACCGATCCACAATCACCCAAATAACATCGAACTTCTTCAAAGTCCGTGGAAGTCCAACTACAAAGTCCATCTCTCCCACTTCCACTCGGGAATATCCATCTGCTGAAGAGCCACCCGGTCTCTGATGCTCATATTTCACCTGCTGACAATTGAGACACCGAGCTACAAATCCCACAATATCTTTCTTCATTCTTCTCCATCAATAATGTTGTCTTAGATCCTAATACATCTTCGTGGCACCCGGATGAATGGAATACCACGAGCTATTGGCCTCCTCCAGAATTAACTCCCGAAGCCCATCCACATTGGGCACACATATCCGGCTCTGCATCCTCAACACCCCATCATCACCAGTGGTCACATCCTCGGCATCACCATGTTGAACCGCATCCTTCAGGACAAGCAAATGCGGATCATCATACTAGCGCTCTCTGATACGATCATATAAGGAAGACCGAGAAACCATACAAGCCAATACCCGGCTGGGCTCTGAAACATCTAATCTCACAAACCGATTGGCCAAGGCCTGAACATCAACTGCAAGAGGTCTCTCCCCAACTGGAATATATGCCAGACTCCCCATACTCACTACCTTTCGGCTCAAAGCATCGGCCACCACATTGGCCTTTCCCGGATGGTACAATATAGTGATATAATAATCCTTTAGCAACTCTAACCATCTACGCTGCCTCAAGTTAAGATCCTTCTGCTTAAACATGTGCTGGAGGCTACGATGATCAATAAACACCTCACAGGACACACCATACAAGTAATGCCTCCAAATCTTCAATGCGTGAACTATGGCAGCCAACTCCAAATCATGAACGAGGTAGTTCTTCTTATGGGGCTTCAACTGACGAGAAGCATAGGCAATAACTCTACCCTTCTGCATCAACACACAACCAATCCCAACTCTCGAAGCATCATAATACATGGTATACGAACCTGAAGCTGATGGCAAAACCAACACTGGAGCTGTGGTCAAAGCTGTCTTGAGCTTTTGAAAGCTCTCCTCACACTCGTCCGACATACAAATGAAGCACCCTTCTGAATCTACTTGGTCAAGGTCAATGCGATAGATGAGAATCCCTGAACAAACCGGCGATAATAGCCTGCCAAACCAAGAAAACTACAAATCTCTGTGGCTGAGGACAGTCTGGGCCAACTCTGAACCGCCTCTATTTACTTCGGATCAACCTGAATACCCTCGCTGGACACCACGTGCCCCAAGAAAGCCACTGAACTGAGCCAAAACTACTTGGAGAATTTTGCATAAAGCTTCTCCTCCCTCAATCTCTACAACACAACTCTCAAATGCTCAGCGTGCTCCTCCTGACTACGCGAATATACCAGAATATCATCAATGAAGACTATGACAAACGAGTCAAGATAAGGCCGGAACACATTGTTCATCAAATACATGAATGCTGATGGGGCATTGGTCGGCCCAAAAGACATCACCAAGAACTCATAATGACCATATCGGGTCCTGAAGGCTGTCTTAAGAATATCTGAGTCCCTGATCTTCAACTGGTGATAACCTGAACGGAGATCAATCTTGGAGAACACTCTCGCTCCCTGAAGCTGGTCGAATAAATCATCGATGTACGGCAAATGATACTTGTTCTTAATTGTTACTTTGTTCAATTGCCTATAATCAATGCACATTGTCATAGTGCCATCCTTCTTCTTCACAAATAGAACCGGTGCACCCCAAAGTGACACACTAGGCCGAATGAACCCCTCCGCTAGTGACATACGATACGGCGGAATAGAAATGGGCTGAGTGCCCGGCACCAGGTCAATACCAAAATCAATGTCCCTATCCGGTAGCATGCCCGGTAGGTCTGCAGGAAACATATCGGGAAAATCCCTCACCACTGGGATAGAATCAATACTAGGAGCCTCAGCTCTGACACCCCTTACGAAGGCTAGATACGAAAGACATCCCTTCCCAACCATACGCTGGGCTTTCAAGAATGAGATCACTCTACTGGGTACATAATCAGTCAAACGTCGCCACTCAATCTGGGGCACACCCAGTATAGCCAATGTGACTATCTTGGCATGACAGTCTAGAATAGCACGACACGGAGATAACCAGTCCATGCCCAAAATGACATCGAAATCCACCATACACAATAATAAAAGGTCCATACTGGTCTCCAGACCCCCAATAGTCACCACACACGACCGGTACACACGGTCTACGACAATAGTATCGCCCATGGAGTAGATACATGAACAGGTGAAACAAGAACTCACAGGGCGTATCTAGATAATAGGCAAAGTATGATGACACAAAAGAAAAGGTGGAACCGCGATCAAATAATACAGTGGCATCTCTGTGGTAGACTAAAACAATACCTGAAATCACGGCATCTGAAGCAGCAACATCTGATCTACCTGGAAGAGCATAGAAACGAGCTTGACCACCACCTGATCGACCTCCCCCTCTAAGGCGGCCCTTGGCTGACTGACCTCCACCCCTAGCTGGCTGGGCGGGTGGTGAAGTAACTGCAGCAGAAGTCGGGGGCTGAACCCTCTGCTGAGACTGACCATCATGAAGTCAAGGACACTGCCTCCTCATATGCCTGAACTCTTCACACTCATAACAACTCCCCGGTGCTAGAGATGGGGACTGAAGGGAGCCCCTAACACCGGAGTGACCAGTAGAAGGACCTGGCATGGAAGAACCCTGCACTGATGGAGCACGGGACGAACTCTGGGCTAGGAGGGCACTGAGTGATGAGTGGCCTTGATGAGAACTGTGAGAACCATGACCCGATGATGCCCTACGATATCTTGGGCGAGCTGAATGAGCCTGTTTGAAGGGATGGCCTCTGCCCTACTAGAACTGACCCCTCGACGGAGTACCACTGTAACTACCAGATCCTCGAGGCCTCTCTCTCCTCTCGCTCCTGGCGACGAACCGTCTCAATCTCACGAGCAATGTCAACAACCTCCTCGAAAGTATCACTTGTCACCCTCTCCCTAGTCATGAGAATCTGAAGCTGATATGTGAGACCATCAACAAACCTCATAATCCTCTCTCGATCTATGGGAACCACCCAAAACACATGATGGTCTAACTCGGAGAAACGCATTTCATACTACGTCACAGTCATCTCCCCCTGATGCAACTGCTCAAACTGCCTGCGCAGCTCCTCTCGGCGAGACTGTGGCACATACTTTTCCAAAAAGAGAATAGAGGACTACTGTCAGGTAAGGGGAGTTGCACCAACAGGCCTACGCCTCTCATACACCTCCCACCAAGTGAAGGCAGCCCCGGAAAACTGAAAGGTAGTAAAAGTTATACCACTGGTCTCTAGGATCCCCGCTGTACAAAGCATCCTCTAACACTTATCTAGGAAACCCTGGGCATCCTCGCCCTCTACGCTGCTGAAGGCTGGAGGCTGGAGTATACCAAACCTCTCAAGTCGATGCTGCTCGTCGTCCGGCATAATTGGTACCACAAACTCCTGTGCTAGTACAACCGGCTGGGCTAGAGGTGCCCCCGGTGTCTGGAGTCCTTGCACAACCTGCTCAGGTGTGCGAGCAACGGGAGTTTGGGTGCCTCCCCCGGCCTGAGAAGTAGCTGCGACCGTAGTAACTAAAACCGCCTGAGACAAACCGGTACACACTGATAAGATCTGAGCTAAAGCCTCCTGAAGGCCTGGAATCACAATATGCACAGCTGGTGCCAGAACTGGTGCTGCTGTAGTGTCCACAACTAGGACCTGATCCTGAACTGAGGCAACTAGTGGATCTGCAGGTGCTACCCTAGCTGCTCTGCCCCTACCACGGCCTCGACCGCATCCTCGGCCTTTGGTGGCCCCATTTGTGAGAGAATGGAATAATAGAAGTTTAGTATTCGGATCAACAAGTTCGCACGACAAGAATTTCAAGAATTTGAAGATTTTCGTAAAGGTTCTGCAGCTTCTCGAGGATAAATACAGACGTCTCCATACCGATCCGCGAGACTCTACTAAACCGGCTCATGACTCGCGAGACCTATGTAACCTAGGCTCTGACACCAACTTGTCATGACCCCAAATACCCGGTCGTGATGGCGCCTATCACACTACTAGGCAAGCTAACCCAAACCATCAATCACATCGAATTTCTTTTATAAAACCATTTTCCAACATAGGATTAAATACCAGTTTTCATAAGAACTGTTAAAACAGCTAAAATAATGTGGAATCTAATAAAAACATAAGACAACACAACCCCAAATATCTGATGTCACAAGTTTAGAGCCTCTACTACATAATTGACTGTCTGATACAACAAAAATCTAGCAAAATGCGGAAAAAGAACAAGATAAGAAGGAGATAACAGGGTTGCGGATGCCATGCAGCTACCTCGAAATCTCCGGCAACCTCTAAATTAGCTGAGGACCCTCACTCTGCCACTCGGGCATCTAGATCTGCACACAAGGTGTAGGGAGTAACGTGAGTACGCCAACTCAATAAGTAACTAAAGTAAATAAGGTCTGAAAGCAGTGACGAGTAGTTAAAAATCATATAACTAAATAAACAACAGAATAACAAATCCAATTCATAGTTTAAAACCAGTTTCATCGTAAATTTATCAACTTCAGTTTAAAAACTTGAATTCATATACTTAGCAATTTTTCCAACGGAGGCTATGTTTAAAAGAAGAGTGAAATCAGTGAAAATATCATAACTGGGCCCCTCGGGCAAGGTATCACTCAGAATGTGGCCTCTCGGGCAGCCGCTCAGTCACTCGTGACTCAACTCTCATCACTCAACACCCACTCTCAGCACTCAGTCTCATTAATATCTCATAGTAATAGAAATCATAGTAACCGCTGCGGCGTGCAGCCCGATCCGTAATTTATAGTCGACTACGCTCACTGGGGGTGTACAAACTCCGGAGGGGCTCCTACAGCCCAAGCGTCATATCGCTGCAGCGTGCAGCCCAATCCAATATACATATAGCTGCAACGTGCAACCTGATTCAGTATATATATCGCTGCGGCGTGCAACCCGATCCATATAAGTATCACTACGGCATGCATCCCGATCCATAATATATACATATAATATCCTCACTATTAGGTTCTCAACCTCTCTCAGTCATTAACCTCACACCCTCTCGGGCACAATAATAGAAATTAAAGAACTTAGCCCAAACAGTCCTCACAATTAGAAGTGAAAAGATAAAACCAGTTTTAAACATTTAAACAAGTAAAACATGACTAAGGATATGTTTTTAGCAAGTAAAGTGAGGAAAAATAGTCAAAATGCCCCTAAGGGTTTCTACAGGTCGACACAAGGCTCCACACATGGCATACGACCCATAATACAGTATAAATATCCAAAATACGGAATAATATAATATTTCCAAATCAAATACGCAGCTTAATAGTCGTTATGGGAGATACCAAGTCACAATCCCTACCGGTGCACGCCCACACGCTCGTCACCTAGCATGTGCGTCACCGCATTTATCAAAACAAGTCAAATATCGGGGTTTGTACCCTCAGTTCCAAATTTACAATGGATACTTACCTCAAACCAGTGAAAATACTACTCCGCGATGCCTTTGCCTCTCGAATCGTCCTCGACTCGCGTCGAATCCAACTGATATCCTTTGATTCCTCTCAAAATCCTATTTCTTAGCCTTTTTCCCATCTTCAAAAATGATAAACTTAGCAAAATTTCGCGAAGAAGACAATATATACCCTCTGGTCTAGGGATTTTCACATTTGCGACCAGTCCACCACTTCTGCGGTACTGCATTTGCGGTCATCCAACCGCTTCTGTGGTTTTTGATTAACTCGGCCCCAATCCGCATCTACGATGCATCAGTCGCACATGCGCCATCGCAGGTGCGGTCCATTAACCGCTTCTGCGGTTTCCTAATTCCCTAGCTAAATTCCGCTTCTACGGTTTCTTTCCCCGCATCTTCGAGATCGCACCTGCGGTCCCCAATCCGCAGGTGCAGAAATACCAGAAGCAGAAAATTTCTTCAGCTTCAACAACATCTCAACTCCCTGTCAACTATCCGAAATCACCCCGAGGCCCCTGGGACCTCAACTAAAGGCACCAACATATCCCAAAACCCTATTCAAACTTGTACCAATCTTCAAAACACTTGAAACAATATCAAATCGACCAAAACACATCGGATTCAAGCCTAATTTTCCAAAAACTTCTATATACCGTTTTTGATCAAAAACCCAACCAAACCACGTCCGAATGACCTGAATTTTGTACGCACATCCCAAATGACTCAATGGAACTACTGCAACTCTAGGAATTCCATTCGGACCCCTATATCAAAATCTCGCCTACCAACCGGAAATCGTCAAAAAAATCAACTTTGTCAATTCAAGCCTAAATCTACTACGAACCTCTAAAATTCATTCCGATCATGCTCCTAAGTCATAAATCACCTCCCGAAGCTAACCGAACTATCGGAACTCACATCCGAGCCCTCTAACACATAAGTCAACATCCATTTGACTTTCCAACTTAAACTCACTCTAAAAAAACTAAGTGTCTCAAACCTTACCAAATCCCTTTCGAACTCGATCCGACCAACCTGATACCACATAACACGGATAAACAAAGCATAAAGAAGCATAAATAGGTAAAAGAGAGGTAACTCATGAGACGACTGTCCGGGTCGTCACAAAAGGTTTTGCATTGCCTTAGTAAGTTCTTCATAATCAATATGAACTTCTTGGCCATCTTCTGGAGTGTTAAATTCACATGGGTTACCATGTGTTAATATATCTCCAAGATCCTCGTCTTCTGGTCTATCAACATCTTCATGTCCCTGATTTCTTCGTTCCGATCTAATCCAATCTCTGAAACATACTAAAACTTCCAAAGCATTGCTTCCCAATGAGTGACAGGTGTCTACTAGTTGTTATCTTACTTGACTAAATGCACTCTTTGATGCAACAATTATAATTGGAACATTCAGCACGTCCCAAGCCATAGTGGAAAGAACAGAAAATTACTTTTCATTCTCATGCCACCATCCCAATGATGAAAATTTCTTTGTGGGAGGCTTTTTTGCTTTTGCAAGTAGAATTGAAGTTCATCAATGTTCCTGCTACTGGTTTGAGTGGTAGGAAATGTTGACCAAATATTAAAACCATCAAGGCCTTCATCATCATCCATAGTAGTAGATGCAGTAGAAGTGGTACAATACATAGAGGGATTAACATTTTCTACATTAAGAGCAGCATCATCAACTATATTTGCATAATAATTATATAATTGTTGTAAATAATCATTTAGCTTGTTCATACAACAATATATATTTGGGGTTTCAGTTGGTCTAATCTCCATATAAGTATATAAAGCATTGATTAATTGGGGACAATCAGACATTTTAATAGAAGGATTTAAAACAACACCAATTAAATAAATTGAAGGAATTGGAAAGAAATATTTTTTGAATTTTGCTTGCATTTTTTCAACAGCATCCTTATATTTTTCTTTCTTCTTAAATTCAGAGAGTAGAAAAGAAATTTCAGGTATATGTATTAATGTCATCGTAAAAGTAGGGTAATATGCTCCAGAAAACTCAACAGTAACCGTATAAAATTTATGCAAAAATTTAACAACATTACTAATGGCCTCCCAAGTAGTAGTTGTTAACATACGGTTTGGATCAGTGCAATGCGCATTGGCAACTTCAGTTATTGGCAATATATATCTGTATTAACATTTTAAAAATAAGTATGTATAATTTCATCTGGTAATAATTTCGTTTGGCATGAATCTGGGGTTAAGGTTATGCTTGGTACACTTATTCCTAAATTCCCTAATTCTAAATTGTCTATTATTTCCTTGAATAACATCAACTGCTCTTCTAACATGAGTAATCTCAGTTGAAAATAAATCAAGACCACTTTTAATAATTAAATTATAAACACGACATGCACACCTAACATGAAAAATATCGTCAAGTGGTGGTTGCAAATGTAGTCTTAATATTAAAATTACGTCATTATTGTTAGAAGCATTATCAAATGACATACACAATACTTTTTTCTTAAGATTATAAAAAATTCAACAACTTCGCAAATAGTAGTACTTGTAAATATAGCAGTATGACTTTGATCTTCATAATATTTAAAAGCGATAATACGTTTTTGCATACAATAATTATTATCTATCCAGTGACATGTAATTGTCAAATAATTATTTTCATTAACAGCATGACCAATATCAGAAGTTAGAGAAATTCTACAAGGAATGTGGTCAAACAAATAACGTATGTGTGTTTGATATTGTCCATGAAGTCTAACGATATCAGATCTATAACTACTTCTAGAGATACCTTTAAATAAAGGATTATAAATCCTTTGAATATACATAATAAGATATGATGAAGAAGCAAAAGAAAAAGGTTAGACTATATTTTTGCTAACTCCTCACGATCAATTATTTTTGCTAACTCCTCACGATCCTTTATTTTATTATATTTCATAAGCCCTCCGGTACTAGGGTTTAGAGTTCCTTGATTTTCATCTAAATCAGAGCCCCATTCTATACGATGAGTAATTCCCATATGTCTACTAAGTGTCCCAGTCCCCCCTAATTGTTCTCCAGTCTTATGTTTAAAATTATTTTTATAAAGTTTTCATCTAACTCTATCAATATTCTCTATTTCGTCAAAAAAATTCAAACCTTACTTCTTTTTCTCCGATTAGTAGTCGGGGCACAAGTGGTCTACTAATACCAGCACGACCACCAAACACTACTAGGTGTAAGTGGTGTCTCATCTTCAACTTTTAACTCATTATCTTCTATACCGAAATCTTACTGTATTTGTTCATAATCTATATTATTATCAGTTGATGTTTCAGAAACATGTGTAGAGTCATTTAAATTACTACCAGATATTGAAGTAGTACCTCTTTTTCTATTTCTCCCATTACCCCGATTAACAACCTTATTACAAACTCTTTTTGCAGCATTAAGCATATTGTGAAATTTAACTACTAGGAAAAATTAAATATGTAAATAAAATAGTAAATAAGAGAAAGAGTTGGAGGGAGTGCACCGAATTCAGCAATAAATTGAACACTTGATGATTTCGCACCTCCAGTGTTACCATGAGAAATATCAATTATTCAAAGTTTGAAGTTCAATTATTCAAACATCAAATAATAAATAATACAATAAATTAAATTCCAAATAAAAAAATGAGAGCCAAATAGTTGATTGCAATTTAGGTGAAGAATGAGAGAATGATAATTGAGAATGTAAGTTTGAGAAATAAGAGATGAGTGAAGAAATGAAGAAGAGGGGGAGGGGGAGATGTATTAATAGTTTTTCAAAGGGCTAAATTAGTAAGTACTAAAAGTATTATTTTTAAAAAAATGCCCAAAAAGAGCTATTTTTGCAATCAACCCGTTTGGCAACGGCCAAATTGAAGTTGACCATTGCCAACCGTTATATCACTTTAAAAAAATAAAAATTCAGATTTATAGTTGTTGAACCAGTCCGGGCTGCGCCGGTTACCCGGTCAAAAGTAGTTTTTGTTGACCGGCTTTGACCGGTTTGGTTAACCGATTTTTTTTAAACGGACCAACCCCCCTAATCCCTCCCACCCTAACTACCGGTCCGTGCCGGTCCGAGTTACAACCGATCTGGACCGGTTCGGAAACGGGTCAACCCTGCCCGTTAAACAAGTATAAGTTAAAGTTGTTGGGTTTGGGGGGGGGGGGGGGTGATTTTTTGCAAGTTCACTTGTATTTGGATAAATGTAATTTTTGAAAGGAAAAAAAAGAAATTTATAAGAGTTAAAATTTGTGAGAGGAATATATATATATATGATGTGGCATACCTGTATAGCGAGCTTTCATATTTATTTTTTTCCTGGTTTTTTTTTAACTTTTTCCCATTGTTTCTTATTTATGTTTTCTAATTACAATTTGTTCTCAAAGGTCAAAGGTCATGTTGTTCCAAAAAATTCTGGAACCGTTGCAACATTTAATATAAAAACGGTCCTGCCTAATCAATGTTTAATATAAAAACGGTTCTGCCTAATCAATGGGAAGGTAATGCGCAACTCTTCTTATTCCGCCGTCCTAATATATTACAATCTTCCGAATCACCAACCATCACACTTTTTCTTGCTAATCTCTCTCACTCTCATCACTTTGTATGCTTCACGTGTTTTGCTCACATTCCAGATGAAAACAAAAATTAAAAGAAACCCATTTCATACAAGTCGATTTATGTTGCTATTCTTCTTCTTTTTCGTGTTGTCTTTCTGATATGTCAATATGGACGGTTTGATTCTTATACTAATAAATTTACAGATATGGTTATGGTGGTTTTGCGAAAACTCAGGTAGTGATGGTAATGAGGGTGGTACTAACCTATATCGCTTGGTACTTTGTTTAAAATGAATTATGAACCTATCAAGTTCTTTTCTGGTGTTATTTTTGGAGTGTTGTGATACCTTTTCCCTCTAGAATAATTGTTTGGGAACGCATAACAAACTAAAGTTGTATTAAATACATTTCTAACAAACAAACTTACACCTATTCATTGGTTACGATTAATACTTACACCTATTTTCTTCTAATAATATCTTTATATTTTTGCCATATGAGTCTTCTTTATATGTCGTATATTTTTCAAAAACATATTTCACTTAACATGAGTCAATGTAATTACTTTGTGAGCTAAAGTTATTATTTCAAAATATTAGGAAAATCCGTAGGGTGAGTTGACTATGTATCAATATGGTTTGCAATTTCAAAAAAACCTTCTTAAAATTTTAATTCAACAAGATATTACGTTATTAATAGCATAATTATTTGCTTCCACTTTTTTCCCTAGAAAATGAGCGTTATTAACTGCTTCTCCTCAACAGAGAGGACAACTTACCATTTTTGAGGATGAACCATATTCTTTGAACGTTTTTTCGTACTACGAAAAAAATATTAATATTCACTTTTAAGGTATTACAGTTAACCAACGAAGGTTAAGAAGTATAGAGATCATTTTTATCATCCTTCTTTTGTGTCATGGGATATTTGTACAGGATAGAAGGATAAATTTTATTTTAAAGAAGAAATGAGGAGCAGATTGATCTTTCATTCACGAGAATATGGAGTCCATCAATTTAATATTCACGACGAGAATGTGGGGTTATTAGTGCAAGATAGAGAAGGTTCTTTCTTGATTAAGATAGTTGTCTTTTGATTTTTTTTTTTTTTGTATATTTTCTTTTAAACGATGGAATACTTGGGTAAGGGTAATTTTATTTTAGAGATGTCACCGAGCAGATACAAATATGTACAAGGAAAATTTTACCCTATTTTTTACTAGAAGTTGAGGAAACTAAATAGAGAAAAAAATCATAAAGTACTACAATCTCTTAATCGAATTTATAGAAAAAAGATGCCGAAATTACAATTGGCAGGAAAATTTATATAACAGAAAAAAGAGATGATTTTCTAATACTGCAACCTATTTGGGTTTGTCTGGTTGATTAAATAGTACTGATAGGAGGGGAACATACGGCGGCGGAGTTAGCCTTCGGTCTAAAGGTTCTGGCAGAATCCAATAGTTTTGTCTCAAAACTTTATTTGTGTTAAAAAATTATTTAATATATAGAAATAATTTATGCAGAACCCAACAAGCTATATTTTTTAGAATTTAGAGTTTATAAACTCAAAATTTGCGGTGCACAGAAAAAATAGAAAAGGAGAAGAAATAATAGAAAATAACTACACTATACCATGAAAGAGCCGAAAAATATTGCCATTTTGCACAAAGAAAGAGGAAGGAAAGAAAGGAAAAGAAAATAAGGAGGAAAAAGGAAGGAAAAGAAAAATTAATGAAAGAAACGAAAAATAACGAAAGAAGAAGAGTAATAAGGTGGCAGACGCTATAGCAAAAGAGGTAGCAAAGTCAAGTTTTTTGGGAAGATCCAGCTTACGAGCAGTTCCTCCGATTTTATAAATAATATATTTTGGAAAGATATCCTAGGCACTGAAGTTGTTAGGAATTTTTTAGCATGTAATATTGATATTGTATCTCAAAACATCGCTCTAATGGGGGAATTACAGTACCCGACACTGGCACTACTTTGTAATGTACTTTCTAGATTAGTAGTTATATAAATATCCCCTTTTAACAAAAAAAAAAAAAAAAAAGGTAAGAAATGAAATGGAACATGCCTAATTGATTCTGTTGTTTATGGCTTCTGCAAATCCTGGAGTTAAAAGAAATAAGGAAGAAAAGGTAAGACAAGGAAAGGGTGAATTTCACTTATAAATGTTATTAAAAAAAATATTAACTATCTTCGAAAGACAATGAACCCCAGTAATATAAAATTAGAGAAAATATAACTTTATATGGTGAAAATAGATTAAAAAGTTCAAGTCCAATATACTTAGATTTGATGATTAATGTACATTTCTAAAATTCGGATATCAAAAAAGTTATTTGGGTCTCTTATGATTGCGAAAGCGCGAAGAAATTCACTAGTTTGTAAAATATTTCTTGAAATACACTTTCATATTAACATCTTAACTTGAATTTTGTTTCAGATTCGTATAGAAATTTTGTTTTCAATTTAATAAGTTATCGTTAATTTATGACTTAAAACACCATCATTCGTAAATGAAACCAACAAACAGATTAACTCACTACGCGTCCAAGACCACTCTAGTTTTGACTAGTTTGGCAAAATATAAAACTGGCCGATCGGCTCAAATTAATTACTCCCTCCATTTCAATTTGTAAACCTATTTGACTGGGCATAAATTTTTAAAAAAATAAGATTTTTGAAATTTGTGGTTCTAAACAAGTCAAAAAGGGTCCAGAGTATTTGTGTGGTTATAAAAGTTTCTCATTAAATGTAGAATTAAAAGTTTAAGCTAAATTGTTTCCATATTTAGAAAGGGTCATTCTTTTTGAAAAAGAAATAAGTTCACATAAACTGGAATGGAAGGAGTATATAACTGTAGTCGAAATATATATATATATATATATATATATATATATATATATATATAGTGTGTGTGTGTGTTTTTTTTTTGAAACAACTAAAAATATACATTTCTGTCTCTAGAACTGCTTGCATTTAGTTGTAGGACCACAACCGGAAATAATTCATCTTAGGGAAGAAAAGATACAAGATGTGATGACCCTAAAGGTCATCTCTTGTTTTAGAAGTCAAAACTGTATTCCGAGACCTTGAAAACCTCTTTTTGTCTCACCTCGATTTGCGTGCGCAGTCCGGGCACATTTCCGGAAAGCTTTTATGTGAAATTTTAGAAAAATAATAAAATTGGCCTTTAAAATAGGTTAAAGTTGACTTTGGTCAACATTCTTGGAAAACGCCCGTGATTTGACGGTCCCATAGGGTTCGTAGTAAAATATGGGACTTGGGCATACCCCATAATCAAATTTCGAGGTCCCAAGCCCGAGAAAAGATTTTTTAAAGAAATTATTTTCATGAAAATATAAAGGCTTTTTAAAATGAAATGATGCGTGCTCTTGATGGTATCGGGCCCGTATTTTGGTTTCGGAGCCCGGTATTGGTTTAAAATAATAATTAAGTCGAATCTGTGAAATTTGGTAAGGATCGAGTTCATTTGGTATAAATCGGACCTTTAGTTGAGAAAATGGAAATTTCAAAGTTCTTGAGTAATTTCATGAATTTGAGGTTTAATTCGTAGTTGTTGATGTTATTTTGATGATTTGATCGCACGTACAAGTCTGTATGATGTTTTTAGACTTGCATGCATGATTGGTTTGGAGCCCCGAGGGCTCGAGTGAGTTTTGGATAGGCCATGGACTGAATTTGGACTTAGAGAGATTGTTGGTATGTTGCAGCTGTGTAACAGGCTTCTAATCTCGCAATTGCGAGATTAGGCTTCGCAAATGCGAAGTGGTCAGGTTTGGAAAATGCGACCCATGTGTCGCAATTGCGAACCCAGCCTCGGCAGGCCCTCATCGCAAATGCGAAGCCTGGCTGAGAATTGCGATGGCCCTCTGTCGCAAATGCGACATATCATTCGTAAATGCGACATATCATTCGCAAATGCGAAGGTAGCATGATTCTAAAGGGCTCGCAATTGCGAACCTCTGGTCGCAATTGCGACATCTGTACCTGATAAGTGGGATTTTTGATGGGATTCTTCTTCATTTTTACAACTTTTCAAACCCTAAACTCCCATAGGCGATTTTCTTGAAGAGAGTTCTTCCCCAAATCATAGGTAAACGATTTCTAACTTATTTTCTTCAACCTATAACATCTTTTACATGATTTTACTTCAAAATCTAGGATTTTTCATGGAAAATTGGGTGTTTTTGGGTAGAAGTTAGAATTTTCAAATTTTGGGGATTTGGACCTCGATTTGATGTCTGATTTCAAAACTAATTATATATTTGAGTTCGTGAGTGAACGGGTGATCGGGTTTTGGTTCGAACTTCGGGTTTTGACCAAGTGGGCCGAGGTCGATTTTTTACTTTGGGAAAAGAAATGAGAAATCTATTTTCTTGCATTAGAATTCGTTTATTTAGCATTTATTAATGTTATTAAGTAAATTGTGGCTAGATAAAAGTGAACTGGAAGTGGAACCGAGAGGTAAAGCAGTAGTTGAGGCTTAATCTTGTCCGTGGAATCGACGTAAGTGTTTGACGTAACCTTAGCTTGAGGGAATATGAGTTGTGGTCTATTTGCTATGTGTTAGTATCGAGTGCGACGTATAGGTGTGGTGACGAGTATCTATACGTTGGTGTCAAGCATGACCGTGAGTCTTATATCATTATTTTGTGACTCTATTATGTATCGATCATGCTCAATTTGATGATTATTAATGTTGAACAAAGCTTATGAAAGTTTCTTGGTAATTGATTATTGTTGAGAATTGGCACAAGTTGAGTTTCATTTTAGTAAAGTAATTGTTGAAAACAAGATTGGTTATAGCTGAATCCCTTGCCGGAATATTATTGTTGATTCCCTTGCCGGGATGTTATTGTTGATATTGTTGATTCCCTTGCCGGGACGTATTGTTTCTATTGTTTGGCTGAGGAATAGTGTAAAGCACGAAGGGTGATGCCGTGCATGATATTGTGAGTAAGTGTAATGCACAAAGGGTGATGCCATGCCGATATTATGAGTGATAATGCACGAAGGGTGATGCCGTGCCATGATTTGAGAGTTAATGCACGAAGGGTGATGCCGTGCCGATATTGTGAGGAATAATGCATGAAGAGTGATGTCGTGCCATGATTATATGAGGTAATGCACGAAGGGTAATGTCGTACCGTTTATGTTGTTTCATATGGTGAGGACAAGAGTAAAAACACGAAGGGTGATGCCGTGCACCTGTTACCGTTTCATTATTTTGTTGATTTAGATATGATGTTCATTATATTCCTTTATTGATGCTTCTTTATTGGCTTATTGTTAGACTCTGATATTCCCCGCAGCATGTCCCCTTCCCACCTTATTCTGTTGATTTCTGTTATTATGTTTCTGTCTATATATAGTTTATCTGCATAGGTATATGTGATTGTCGTGTCCTAGCCTCATCACTACTTCGCCGAGGTTAGGCTCGATACTTACTCAGTACATGGGGTCAGTTGTACTGATACTACACTCTGCACTCTTTTGTGCAGATTTTGGTATCGAATCCGATGAGTAGCTGAGGTAGCTGCCTTCAGTCCAGGGAGACCAAGGTAGATCTACTGGCGTCCGCAGAGCCTAAAGTCTCCCTTCCCAGTTTAGCTTTTCTACCGTCTCTTTCATTCCGAGAACAATTGTACTTTTCTTTCAAGACTTGTATTTGTAGTAAAGATCTTAGTCGTTCGTGAATTTATGACACCAGATTCGTGGGTAGACATGTGATGAAGTATTTGGATTTATTTTAACTCTTCCATACTTTTCATTTGTTTAGCTATATTTACTATTCATAACTATTTGGGTTGAATGTTAATGTATAGAACCTTAATAGTCGGCTTGCTTAGTTTTCACGAGTAGGTGCCATCACGACTCGCGAGGGTAGGAAATCCGGATCGTGACAAGTTGGTATCAGAGCTCTAGGTTGCTTAGGTCTCACAATTCACAAACAAGCTAGGTACAATCTGAGGGATCGGTACAGAGACGTTTGTGCTTATCCCAGAGACTACAGAGTTTAGGAAAATTTCACATCTATTCTTTTCTGTCGTGCGATTTGACTTCTCAATGCTAATTGAACTTCTATTCTGTTCTTTCGCAGATAGCGAGAAGTGCTTCTTTATCCGCTGATCAGCAGCCCGAGCCCCCAATGGCAGCTCTTACGAGGGGCAGAGGACGAGGTCATGCTAGAGGCCGAGGTAGGGGCAAGGCTCAGCCCAGAGCAACAGCACCAGCGGCGGAGCCTCAAGTAGAGTTTGAGGAGGAGGCTCCAGCCTAGACCGTTCCAGCAGGGCCAGCTCAGGTTCCAGAGGGGTTCATCGCTACCCCGGTACTCCATTATGCTCTGGTCCGTCTAGTGGGCCTTATGGAGAGTGTCGCCCAGGCAAGCTTACTTCCCGTAGAACCAGCCGTCTCTCAGGCTTGGGGAGGAGCACAGACTCTCGCTACTCGCACTCCGGAGCAGATGGCTCCCCAGTTTCAGACTCCAGTAGCTCAGCCAGTTGGGGTAGTTCAGCCAGGTGTTGTGGCTCAAATCGGTGATAGAGCAGCTATGTCTGTTGATGCATTGTGGAGATTGGACAGGTTCACCAAGCTCTTCACTACTACTTATGGTGGTACATCTTTAGAGGACCCCCAAGACTATTTGGACAGCTGTCACGAGGTTCTTCGGAATGTGGGGATACTGAAGACCAATGGGGTCGACTTCGTTGCTTTTCGTCTGTCAGGTTCCGCCAAGACTTGGTGGAGAGATTTTTGCTTGGCTAGACCAGCTGGGTCACCGGCTTTGACTTGGGATCAATTCTCTTAGCTATTTCTGGAGAAGTTTCTACCGATCACTCAGAGGGAAGACTATCGGAGGCAGTTTGAGCGCCTCCAGCAGGGTTCTATGACTGTCACTCAGTACGAGACCAGATTCATTTCCTTGTCCTGTCATGCTCTTATCATACTTCCCACTGAGAGAGAGAGGGTGAGGAGGTTCATTGAGGGACTCGCTCATCCGATTCGATTGCAGATGGCTAAGGAGACAGGGAGCAAGATTTCTTTTCAGGATGCAGCCAATGTGGCCAAGGAGTTGAGATGGTTCTATCACAGGGGAGTGGTCAAGAGTTTGACAAGAGGCCTCGTCATTCGGGAAGGTTCAGTGGTGCCTCATCTAGAGGCAGGGATTCATTTGGTAGGGGCCATTCTCCCAGACTGTTTCATTCAGCACTTCAGGCTTCTCACGGTGCTCCAGGTAGCCGTGGTTCTCATATATAGTATTCTGATCAATTGCCCTACAGAGCACCACCAGCTCGTATCAGTGCACCGTCGCTCTAGAGTTTTCCGGGTGGTTACTCAGTCCGTCAGGGTCAGCAGTCCCAGTAGCCGGGGGATTGTTATACTTGTGGCGATACGAGGCATATTGCTAAATTTTCCCTTGAGCACCGAGCAGTTCTTAGCATCAGGGTTCCCCTGCCATGGTTCAGGCACCGAGTGTTCCACCGCCCGTTTAGCTAGCTAGAGGTAGGGGTCGAGGTATTAGAGGTAGAGGTCAGGCCGTTAGAGGTAGAGGTCATGCAGGTAGAGGTATAGGCCAGCCAACAGGAGGCCGTCCTCGGGATGTAGTTCAGAGTGGTAGGGCCCAACCTCAATGTTATGCTATCCCAGCCAAACCTGAGGCCGAGGCCTCCAATGTAGTTATCATAGGTACGGTTTCAGTTTGCAGTAGAGATGCCTCAGTTCTATTTGATCCGGGGTCTATATTCCTATGTGTCATCTTATTTTTCCCTTTATCTGGTTATGCCTCGTGATTCTTTGAGTGCACCTGTATATGTGTCTACAATGGTGGGTGATTCTATTATTGTAGATCGAGTCTATCGCTCGTGTGTGGTTATTATTGGGGGTCTTGAGACCCGTGTAAATCTCCTACTTCTTGATATGGTAGACTTCGATGTCATTTTAGGGATGGACTGGTTATCCCCTTATCATGATGTATTGGACTATCATGCCAAGACTGTGACCTTAGCCTTGCTGAATTTTCCTTGATTAGAGTGGAGAGGGACTCCCAGTTATTCTGTCAGTAGGGTTGTTTCTTATATAAAGGCTCGGCGTATGGCTGAAAAAGGGTGCTTGGCTTATTTTGCGTATGTTCGTAATTCTAGTGCTGAGGTTCGTTCTATGGATTCTGGGCCCGTTGTTCGTGACTTTCCAGAGGTATTTCCTTCAGACCCACCGGGGATACCACCCAACAGGGATATTGACTTTTGCATTGATTTGGCTCCGGGCACTCAGCCCATTTCTATTCCACCGTATCGTATGGCCCTGCTAGAGTTGAAAGAATTGAAAGAACAGTTGCAGGACCTGCTTGATAAAGGCTTTATTAGACCTAATATCTCGCCTTTGGTTGCGCCAGTGTTGTTTGTTAAGAAGAAGGATGGATCGATGAGGATGTATATAGATTATCGACAGTTGAACAAGGTCATAATCAAGAATAAGTATATGCTGCCGAGGATTGATGATTTGTTTGATCAGCTTCAGGATGCCAAAGTGTTTTCAAAGATTGATTTGAGATCTAGCTACCATCAGTTGAGGATTAGGGAATCCGATGTCCCTAAGACAGCTTTTCGCACTTGGTATGGGCATTATGAGTTCTTAGTGATGTCATTTGGGTTGACAAATGCCCCAACAACTTTTATGGATTTGATGAACCGAGTGTTCAAGCCTTATTTGGATTCCTTTGTGATTGTTTTCATTGATGATATTTTGATCTATTACCGCAGCTGGGAGGATGATGAGTAGCATATTCGGGTCGTTTTCCAGACTTTGAGGGACAGTTAGTCATATGCTAAGTTTTCGAAATGCGAGTTTTGGTTGAGTTCAGTTGCATTCTTGGGTCATGTTGTATCAGTAGAGGGTATTCAGGTGGATCCTAAGAAGATTGTGGCAGTCAAGGACTTGCCTAGATCCACATCAGCTACAGAGATCCAGAGTTTCTTGGGTTTGGTGGGCTATTACCGCCGGTTTGTGGAGTGGTTTTCATCTATTGCAGCCCCGATGACCAGACTGACCTAGAAGGGTGCCCAGTTCAGGTGGTCGGACGAGTATGAGGCGAGCTTTCAGAAGCTCAAGACAGCTTTGACTACGGAACCAGTGTTGGTGTTGCCTACAGGTTCAGGGCCATATACAGTGTATTGCGATGCATCTCGTATTGGACTTAGTGCGGGGTTTATGTAGAATGGCAAGGTTATTGCATATGCTTCGCGACAATTGAAGATCCACAAGAAGAATTATCCAGTTCATGATTTAGAGCTAGCAACCATTGTTCATGCACTGAAGATATGGAGGCATTATTTATATAGCGTGTCATGTGAGGTGTTCACGGATCACAAGAATTTGCAATACTTGTTCAAGAAGAAGAAGCTAAATGTGAGGCAGAGGAGGTGGTTGGAGCTATTGAAAGACTATGATATTACCATCTTGTACCATTCGGGGAAGGCCAATGTAGTGGCCGATGCTTTAAGTAGGAAGTTGGCTAGTAGGGGCAGCCTTGCGTATATTCCGGTCGGTGAGAGACCGCTTGCTTTGGATGTTCAGGATTTAGCTAATCAGTTCATGAGGTTGGATGTTTCGAAGCCCAGCCGTGTGCTAGCTTGCACAAACGCTTGTTCTTCATTATTTGAGTGTATCCGAGATCGGCAGTATGATGATGCTCATTTGCTTGTCCTTAGAGACACGGTGCGACACAGGGGTGCCAATCAGGTTACAGTTAGAGATGATGGAGTTTTGAGGATGCAGGGTCGTATTTGTGTGCCTAATGTGGATGGACTTCGTGAGTTGATTCTAGAGGAGGCCCATAGTTCCCAGTATTCTATTCATCCGGGCGCCGCTAAGATGTATCAGGACATGCGCCAGCATTATTGGTGGAGGAGGATGAAGAGGGATGTTGTTGCTTATGTAGCTCGGTGTTTGAATTGTCAGCAGGTAAAGTACGAGCATCAGAGACATGGTGGTTCATTTCAGAAGATTGAGATTCCTGAGTGAAAGTGGTAGCGTATCACTATGGACTCCATTGTTGGACTCCCACGGACTCAAAGGAAGCTCGATGCGGTATGGGTTATTGTTGATAGGCTAACTAAGTTAGCACATTTCATTCCTGTGGCAGTTTCCTATTATTCGGAGCGGCTGACAGAGATATATATACATGAGATTGTTCGTCTTCATGGTGTGCCCGTGTCCATTATTTCTGACCGAGGTACGTAGTTTACCTCGTATTTTTGGAGGGCAATTTAGCGTGAGTTGGGTACTCGGGTCAAGTTGAGCATAACATTTCATCCTTAGACAGACAGACAGTCCGAGCGTACTATTCAGATTTTGGAGGATATGCTCCGAGCATGTGTTATTGACTTTGGAGGTTCGTGAGATTAGTTCTTGCCATTAGCAAAGTTTGCCTACAACAACAGTTGCCAGTCGAGCATCCAGATAGCTCCCTATAAGGCATTATATGGTAGGCGGTGTCGGTCGCCGGTTGGATGGTTTGATCTGGGAGAGGCTCGGTTGTTGGGTACAGATTTAGTTCAGGATGCCTTGGACAAGGTTAAGATCATTCAGGATAGGCTTCGTACAACTCAGTCCAGGCTAAAGAGTTATGCCGACCGCAAGGTTCATGATGTGGCATTCATGGCCGGAGAGCAAGTGTTGCTTCGGGTGTCGCCCATGAAGGGCGTGATGAGATTTGGGAAGAAAGGCAAGCTAAGCCCTAGTTTCATTGGTCTTTTTGAGATTCTTGATCGAGTGGGAGAGGTGGCTTACAGACTTGGGTTGTCGTCGAGTTTATCAGTTGTGCACCCTGTGTTTCATGTGTCTTTTCTTCGGAAGTATCACGACAATCCATCCCACGTGTTAGACTTCAGCAGTGTCCAGTTGGACAAGGATTTGACCTATGAGGAGGAGACGGTAGCTATTCAAGATCGGCAGGTTCGTCAGTTGAGATCGAAGAATTTCCCTTCAGTTCGTATGCCGTGGAGAGGTCAGCCTGTTGAGGCAGCGACCTGGGAGTTCGAGTCCCATATGCAGAGCCGTTATCCTTATCTTTTCACCGACTCAGGCACTTTTCTATGTCTGTCCGAGTACGAACGGTTGTTTTAGAGGTAGAGAATGTGATGACCCTAAAGGTCATCTCTTGTTTTAGAAGTCAAAACTGTGTTTCAAGGCCTTGAAAACCTCTTTTTGTCTCACATCGATTTGCGTGCGCAGTCCGGGCGCATTTTCGGAAAGCTTTCTGTAAAATTTTAGAAAAATAATGAAATTGGCTTTTAAAATTGGTTAAAGTTGACTTTGTTCAATATTCTTGGAAAACGAATCCGGACTCATGATTTGACGGTCCCGTAGTAAAATATGGGACTTAGGCGTATTTCCGGAATCGAATTCCGAGGTACCAAGCCCGAGAAAAGAATTTTTAAAGAAAATTATTTGCTGAAAAATATAAAGGCTTTTTGAAATGAGATAATGCGTGTTCTTGATAGTATTGGGCCCGTATTTTAGTTCCGAAGCTCGGTACATGTTTAAAATAATAATTATGTCAAATCTGTGAAATTTGGTAAGGATCGGAGTTCATTTGGTATAAATCGGACCTTTAGTTGAGAAAATGGAAATTTCAAAGTTCTTGAGTAATTTCATGAATTTGAAGTTTAATTCGTAGTTGTTGATGTTATTTTGATGATTTGATCGCACGAGCAAGTCCATATGATATTTTTAGACTTGCGTGCATGATTGGTTTGGAGCCCCGAGGGCTCAGGTGAGTTTTGGATAGGCCACAGAGTGAATTTGGACTTAGAGAGATTGCTGGTATGTTGCAGCTGTGTAACAGGCCTCTGATCTTGCAATTGCGAAGTGGTCAGGTTTGGGAAATGCGACCCATGTGTCGCAATTGCAAACCCAGCATGGGCAGACCCTCGTCGCAAATGCGAAGTCTGGACTGACAATTGCGATGGCCCTTTGTCGCAAATGCGGCATGTCCTTCACAAATGCGAAGGTATCAGGATTCTAAAGGGCTCGCAATTGCGACATCTGCACCTGATAAGTGGGATTTTTGACGATATTCTTCTTCATTTTTACAACTTTTCAAACCCTAAACTCCCATAGGCAATTTTCTTGAAGAGAGTTCTTTCCCAAATCATAAGAAAACGATTTCTAACTTTTTTTCTTCAACCTATAACATTTTTTCACATGATTTCACTTCAAAATCTAGGATTTTTTTTAATGGGAAATTGGGTGTTTTTGGGTAGAAGTTAGGATTTCCAAATTTTGGGGATTTGGACCTCGATTTGAGGTCCGATTTCAAAACTAATTACATATTTGAGTTCGTGAGTGAATGGTTGATTGGGTTTTGGTTCGAACTTCGGGTTTTGATCAAGCGGGTCGGGGTCAATTTTTTTATTTTTGGGGAAAACAATGGGAAATCTATTTTCATGCATTATAATTGGTTTATTTAGCATTTATTAATGTTATTAAGCAAATTGTGGATAGATACAAGCGAATTGGAAGTGGAACCGAGAGGTAAAGTGGTAGTTGAGGCTTAATCTTGTCCGTGTAATCAAGGTAAGTGTTTGGCCTAACCTTAACTTGAGAGAATAGGAGTTGTGGTCTATTTACTATGTGTTAGTATCGAGTACGACGTATAGGTGTGGTGACGAGTATCTATACATTGGTGTCAAGCATGACCGTGAATCTTATATCATGATTTTGTGACTCTATTATGTATCGATCATGCTTAATTTAATGATTATTAATGTTGAACAAAGCTTATGAAAGTTTCTTGATAATTGATTATTGTTGAGAATTGGCACAAGTTGAGTTTCATTTTTGTAAAGTAATTGTTGATTCCCTTGCCGGGATGTTATTGTTGATATTGCTGATTCCCTTTCTGGGACGTATTATTTCTGTTGTTTGGGTGAGGAAGAGTATAAAGCACGAAGGGTGATGCCGTGCATGATATTGTGAGTGAGTGTAATGCACGAAGGGTGATGCCGTGCCGATATTATGAGTGATAATGCACGAAGGTTGATGCCGTGCCATGATTTGAGAGTTAATGCACAAAGGGTGATGCCGTACCGATATTGTCAGGAATAATGCACGAAGGGTAATGCCGTGCCGTTTATGTTGTTTCATATGGTGAGGACGAGAGTAAAAGCACGAAAGGTGATGCCGTGCACCTGTTACCGTTTCATTATTTTGTTGATTTAGATATGATGTTCATTATGCTCCTTTATTGATGCTTCTTTTTTGGCTTATTGTTAGACTCTGATATTCCCCACGGTATGTCCCCTTCCCACCTTATTCTGATTGATTTCTGTTATTATGTTTTTGTCTGTATATAGTTTATCTGCACAGGTATATTGTTTTCGTGTCCTAACCTCGTCACTACTTCACCGAGGTTAGGCTCTATACTTACTCAGTACATGGGCCGGTTGTACTGATACTATACTCTGCACTCTTTCGATTTCGGTACCGGACCCGGTGAGTAGCTGACGTAACTGCCTTCACTCCAGGGAGACCAAGGTAGATCTGCTGGCATCCGCAGAGCCTAAAGTCCCCCTTCCATGTTTAGCTTTTCTACTGTCTTTTTCATTCCGAGAACAATTGTACTTTTCTTTCCAGACTTGTATTTGTAGTAAAGATCTTAGTCGTTCGTGAATTTATGACACCAGATTCGTGGGTAGACATGTGATGAAGTATTTGGATTTATTTTAACTCTTCCATACTTTTCATTTGTTTAGCTATATTTACTATTCATAACTATTTGGGTTGAATGTTAATGTATAGAACCTTAATAGTCGGCTTGCTTAGTTTTCACGAAGTAGGCACCGTCATAGTTCTCGAGGGTGAAAAATCCGGATCGTGATACAAGACGGAATATACGAATTAGGAGTAGTTGACAATCATCTCAGAGTTTATTCTTCCGAAGCATTTTGAAAGGCAAAGTGATTATTATTTATTCTACCAACTTTAAATCTTTAATTATCAAATTAGAGTTTGAGTAGTGAACCAATTGTTAAAATATAATTCCCTTATATTTTTATTTTGGCCATTGTAATATCTGTAATCTCAGTTCTAAGATCCAAGTGGCGATACCTGAATGTTACATTACAAGAATAAGTTTTAACCTTTTATTACTTGTGATGTGTTTATCAATTTTAATTTCTTTATAAGGAGGTCCAAGACAAGAAAAATTACTACAGTTTCCTAAATAATTAACTGTAAGCTGGCTTCTAAGGTTTAAACCATAACGGGACATGTCTCATTAATAGGAGTACTTAGACAATTATACTAACAAGTTTTTGGCTACGCGCGTTACACGTGTACCTTGATAAATGAATATTAAAAATCTTAAATATATAGGATAAAAATAATTTTTTATATTGTAAAATTAATTCTTAAAAAAGAAAAACTATGGACATATTAACTTAGTTTAATTTGCATGTTGGTTCTGAGCAGTTAATTATCTTAACCTAGATCATATGCTATAATATATATTAACTCAGAGTAGTCTTTTCTCTTTGGAGATTTTGTAGTTGTGTGTCCTGAAATTTATTTTCTCATCAATCCTTAAATATATTGCTCATGCATCGAAAGTCTATGTGTCACGACCCAATTCTATGATAGGACGCGATGACGCCCAACATCATTGTTAGGCGAGCTAACACTGATCAAACTAGAGATTTTCCGTTTAAATAAATTAGTAAGGGGTAACTTTTCCTTATTTGTTAAAAGATTTCAAATTTGCAAGTGCAACATAAATAAATGGGAGCAATGAGTACAAATTGAAATTTTGTAAGCAAACCAAAATCATGAGTATACTAGTGTGTATGCCAAGACCTGGTGTCACAAGTATGTGGGCAATATAGTAGAATATACAAAAGAATGCTAGCCTACTGTCTAAAAAGAAATAGACAGAAAATAAAGCATAAGAGAGACTTCAACTGCTGCAGAACGGCTCAAAAGGGGCAGCTCACCAGGAAGTCTCGAGCTAGGGAATCAAATCTACGCGTCGGACTGGTGGCCAGATGCACCCACCTCAAATCCTGTACAATCAAGTACAGAAGTGTAGTGTGAGTATATAAAAATATGTACCCAGTAAGTATCTAGTCTAACCTTGAAGAAGTAGTGACGGGGGGTCGACTTCGACACTTACTAGGGCCAACAATATAATGATATGTGATTTTAATTAAGCATGATATATAGAGCTAACAATAACTCAGAACAAGAAATAATTGAACAATTCTTCCATCATAATTATGAACCCAAAACACTTCCTTCATTTAAAGCAAATGATCTCTAAAACAGTAAATTTATACCAATTATAAAAAGGGGCTTCCAGTTCTATTATCGCACACAAATTTCACCGAGGACGTTCTGCCCGATCCAACATAAAATGTAAATGGTGCACTGCCGAGGGCCGAAAGGCGCGAACCATAGATGCATCTATTAATTTGCCGAGGCGAACAACCCGCTCCCATGAGAGTAGTGGAAATAATCACCCAGCTCGCAGAATATACTTGCTACGTGGTTAAATATAAATATAACGTAACGTTTCTCAATTCTTTTCAAAATAAGAATTTACTTGAAACCTTTTAAATCTTAAAATCCTCAACTTAGATCTGTTCAATACAAATCAATAAATATGATCAGATAATGGTGTCCACAACACATGGTGTAAGCCTAAAACTACCTGGACATAACAGGAATAGTAGCTACGTACGAACTCTCGTCACTTCGTGCGTACATAGCCCCCACAAATAATCACATATTAATTAAATTCACCTATGGAAAAATTTCCTCTTACAAGGTTAGAAAAGAGACTTACCTCGTCTCAAAACCTACTTCTAAATTCAAGAATGCCTCAAACCCTCAAATCGGAGCCGAATCAATCCAAAACTATTCAAATATTATGAAAACTAATCAATATATGTTCAAAAGTTCATATTCCCACTATTAAAGTGATTACTCAGCCTAAATCGCAAGATTTATAAAATTCACTCCCGGGCCCACATGCCCGATCGCAGAAATCTTTGAAGAAAGTTGTTACCCATAACCTTAGGAACATAAATATATAATTTTTACTAAGTTCCATAACCAATTTCGTGGTCACATTTTTTATCAAAAACCTAGGTTTTCATCTAAACTCTTGATTTTCACTAATTCTTACATGTTAATCCACCCAAAATCTATGTATTTAACTCATGTTGTGTAGAAATTACTTACCTCAAAGTGCTAGGTGAAAAATCTCTTCCAAAGCTCCAAAAATTGCCCAAGAGATGAAGTGAAATGAAATAAATAGCCTAAGTCCCGTATTAAAAGAGTTGGACACATGCCTCTGATGTCGCATTTGCGACACCAGGTTTGCAACTGCGAAGGTCGCAAATGCGAAGCTTGGCTTCAGCTGCTCAGGTTGCAAATGCGACGCATGGGTCGCAAAATGCGATCACTGCTGAGGTCGCAATTGCGGCTCAGGCGTCGCAAATGCGAACAATGCCCCAGTTTGCGAAGCTCTTCTAGCAAATGCGAGGTTCACATTTGCGAGGTTCTGCAACTGATGTCAAGAAACACCAGAAATCTGGCGTGTTTTTCACCCCTTTCGAACATCCGAAACTCACTCGAGCCCTCGGGGCTCCACACCAATCACCCACACAAGTCTAGGACTCCGTATCTCGATCAAGAAAGAATTACAAGAAAATACGCGTGACTTCACACCATAACAAAAAATGGCCCATATTTTTAAGTTTTACCCGACCTTACCCATATTGTACATATTTTGCAAGCACTAGCTAATTCAAAATATGTATTCTTACAACCATTGCTTCTAAAAGCTATGGAGTTAAATTTGTGTTCTCACAACCATTTCTTTCACTCTTTCTTCTTCTCACATCTTCTACATATGCTTCAAGGAACGGTGTATTTTCTGCTTCCCCCTTGTGTCACCTGGTTGCATTGTAAGAAGATTGAAGAGTAGAAGTCCACCATTGAAGGCCATTCAAAGCTTTGCTTTCAAAAATAGAATTTTTTTAGTTTGTTAATTGTTTGGATTGGGTGTTGTTCCAATTGATTGAAAATATCAAAAGGAATTCAAAATTTAAATTGAAGTGAGTTGGAATAGATTTGAACAAGATTTGAGTTAATTTTCAGAAAAGACGCAAGTAAGAAGACGAAGTCAGTTTTTTATACAATTATGTATAATCTTGTATAATAGTGTATGAGTGCATAAACACATCTTATACACTATTATATCCTTTTATACACCTTTATACAAGCGTCTGTAGACAAACTTCCACGATTTTCAGTTGCAATTCTTGTTCAAAACCAGTCCAAATCTCCATTAAATGGCTTCAAATTTTATATACAACCTCCTTATACTATTTCTAACAAATCTAAATAACACCCACTCTAAATTTATCACAAAATCAAATTCAAAATTTAAACCCACATGGATTTGGTTTGTTGAACTAATATTTGAGTCACAGTTACTGATTCGAAAATTAACTTAAAAGCTTGAGCAATCTTTTTTAAAAATTAAATAATAATTTCGAGAATATATTGAAGTTGGATGTTGAATCTTAGCCTATTACATTGGGCTAGTTGGTTGTAAATTAAAATATGGCTATAAAATTGAAAAGTAGGGAGCCCAGTTGTTCTTATGTGAAAATTTTCCCTAGATCAATTAAGAAACAATTTAATATGCAAAATTTTAGTTGATTTTAAAGTCCTAAAATTTGGGAACGTTGCTTAAATTATAATTTTATCCAGTAGAAAATATGTTTTGGAATGATAAAAAAGGCAAACGATATTTCGCTAAGGACAATCGTGCTTTTAATATAGTATAGATATAATGTTTGATCACTCAATAAATTAACAAAATAATTGTTGGTCAGCAAAAGTTGCCATGAGTCCACAACACAGCCACCAGAAGTGCCATCTGAACGCACTTTAAATTTGGAATCACACTTTTATGAGACAAGACAAACAGTTGATATTATATATGTTTTTTCTTTTTTGGAATCCCACGAAAACCCGCAGTTGTTACAGTCTCGATTGTATGTACTGGGTAAACTCCCCACTGTGTAATAGTCTGCAAACTACAAAGGGAATGTAAACCGCATTAGGCAAGCCCCGTGCGACATGCTCAGACCTAGAGGGCATTGAGGAGGGATCGGACCTGCGTTGCCCGTGTGGACAACACCCTCCAAACCCAACGGGACCGTCGGGACGATATTATATATGTTCCCGGTATTGTTCGTAGGCTTTTTTTTTGTACCTAATGAAATATGGAAAATTATCCTATAAGTAGTTCTTGTTTAAATAAAAATTTCTTCAACTGCAAACAATGATGCGAGTAGTCTTTTCTAACAATTTGACCCATTCACGGTTTTACATTAGCGCTTGTATTCGTCTACTTCTAATAATACATTCATAACCTATATTTTTATATCATACATTCATCTTACTTTTATTGTTAATTCATTCTTTAACTACCATCTTGATATAGTATATAGTGTGTGAGTCAAAATTTGACCAAGGGAATCCTGCCTAAGAGAGGATAACTAAGAGCCGATTAGGTCGAGGCCGTGCTCAAGAAGGAACCTATTGGCGAGCTGAGTATCTAGGGTCGAGGTCGAGTACTCAGATCAGCCCAAATGGCTAGTTTAGTAATAAGATATTTTAGAGGAATATTCTACAGAATATTCTCTCCACTTGTACTTTCAGTTAGTTAAGAGATATATCCCATATAAGTGGGAATATAGAGAGAGAAAAATGTATGTAATATTCTATATAATAAGTTATCTTATGAAAAGTTGACTCTCAGAAAATTACGAACATTGTCTTTACAAAAAAATTCGATTTATTGTTGATCTTACACTTTCTCGCATCAGATCCGAGAAAACTTTCTATATTCCCACGTTTTTTTGTCTTACATCATTGTCAGAGGGAGAATCATCCACCTCATTGAATATTTGGGTGAATCATTCTCTTTATTTAAATTTATTGCCATTTAATATATTTATTGCTTGTCATTACTCCCCCACACATTCATAGCAGTATCATTAAAACACCTATTTGTATTAAATTGGTTTAAATACAATTATACGTTACTCATATCAACCGATTTCAGATCTAGGATTTATTATGTTTAACTAGGACTTACCCATTATCATCTTATTTAATTAGTTTAACAAAAAGGCTTAATACTTTTTAGTCAAACAATTTGGCGCCGTCTGTAAGGACTTTCTAGTTAAAATTTTAGTTTCTTCTAGATCTAAAAAGCACACACAAAACTTTGCAAAATCCCGTAGTTTCTTATTTGCACAAATCTGACATGGTAGGAGGAAACAAAGATGAAAAGAGGAAGGCGATAGCCGACCTCACAACTAACCTTCTCCACACCATTAATGAAGTGGACGAAACGGAGGGTGAAGACATAACACCAAACACCTCTCCCAAGCGAAACAGCTCGCCTCCTACTCTCGGTAGCGCCCCAAAGGTAAGGGTGCCTCTATATCCACGACAGAAAAGGCAGCACCTGCAGTAAAAAAAGCTACTTGAGGCATGGTTGACAAACACACTAACCGACTTCCTTGACAAGCCCGCTCAGAGGTCGAGTAGAGAAGAGACAAGGGTCGGTATTGCATCAGCAGCTGACGAGCACCCCCTCACCCCCCCCCCCCCGCAATATGTATTACTCACAATGTTAGTGATACAGGTAATGACACCCTCACAACCATTTTGAGAAAAATGGAGGAGATGGAAAACGAGAATAAAATGCTCCGTAGCCAAATGAAAGAGCACCAAGAGAGGGTAGACAAAATACCGGGTGCCCCAAAACTTCTACCAAAAAGAGACGTCGGTTGGTTTGTTGAGCAACCATATAGCGACGAGGCTGCACTGCACGCCATACCAGAGACCTTCAAAATGCCGCCGTACTTAAAAATATACGATGCCACGACGGACCTGGAGGATCATGTGACCCACTATGTCACTGCAGTAAAAGACAATAACCTCACCAAAGAACAAGTATCATCCATATTACTGAAGAAGTTTGGAGAGACCCTAACCGGGAGAGCACCGACTTGGTACTCACAGTTACTTGTGCATTCCATTGAAACGTTCGAGGAAATGGAAGACAAGTTCGTCAGTGCCCATGCCGGGCCAAGAAAGCAGAGGCGAGGGTGAACGACATATTCTCCATTAAGCAATCGCCTAGCGAAGGAATCAGGGACTTCCTTGCCCGGTTCAACCGTTTAAGAATGACCCTTCCAAATATATCTGAGGGGATGGCGGTAGCCACTTTCCAAAATGGGCTAAGTAGAAGTGGGTCGAGGGCGACCAAAAAGTTGCTAAGACGACTCATGAAATACCCTCTAACCACTTAGGATGAGATACACAACGCCTACTGTACCAAGGTAAGAGCCGACAGGGACGATCTCAGCGGACCTACCCAACATTTCACCTCGGTCCAAATGGAGTATAGGAAAGACCGGAGAAACAACAACAGGAGAGATCTAGCAGGATCCTGACCTAATTAAGTCAGCCTTACATTAGAGGCACCGTTATGCCACCTCCATGCCATGATGAAGGTCCATCCAGGCTCTGAATGGGAATCCACCGAAATGAGAGAGGTATGCCCCCTTTATTATCTGCTCACAATTTTTGTGTTTCCCCCTCAGAAATAGTCTACGCACTGGAGAAGCTTGGCTTAAAAGTGAAATGGCCAAAGAAGATTCATCTCACTATTGAGATTCATCTCCTCCGATAGGTACCACAAATTTTTTGGCGTACTTAGAAAGGATAACGGACTCCAATGGAATTCTGAGTGAATCGACGTCTTAAAAGAACTAAAGGCCTACCTATCTTTGCCCTCGTTGCTCGCTAAGGCAGAACCCAAAAAGCGTCTCCTTATATATCTGTTCGTGTCCGATATCGCAATAAGTGCAGTCCTGGTACAAGAAAATAAAGATACGCAGTTTCCAATCTACTACATTAGCAAAACTCTGGTCGACGCTAAAATGAGGTACCCCTACCTCGAAAAACTGGCTCTGGCCTTGGTCGTAGCTTCACGAAAGCTTAGACCTTATTTCTAGTTCCACCCCATCTCGGTGGTCACAACTTTTCCTCTAAGGAGTATCCTGAACAAACCCGAACTGTCGGGCAGATTGGCCAAGTGGGCCATAGAGCTGAGCGAGCACGATATAACTTGTTAGCCGTGAACGACGATAAAGTCGCAAGTACTTGCCGACTTCATCGCCGACTTTAGTGCGAAGATAATGCTCGAAGTCAAAAGGGAAACTGCCAGTACTTTCACTAAAATGCCCGACCAATGGGTTTTGTACACCGATGGCGCTTCTAACGCATCAGGATTTAGACTGGGACTCATGCTCAAGGTCCCAACAGGTGAAATAGTTCACCAGTCCATACGGTTCCCTAATATGACTAACAATGAGGATCAGTATGAGGCCATGATTGCAGGGTTGAAATTGGCACTCAAGTACAGAGCACGACGAGTAATCCTATGATGCGACTCACAACTCGTCGTCAACCAAGTCACAGACACTTTCTAAATCAAGGAGCAATGACTATAGAAATACCAAACCAAAATTTGCAAACTATTACCCGAGTTCGACGAGTGCCAGCTTGATCAAATACCTCGAGCATAGAACATCGAAGCAGAAGGCCTCGCCAAACTAGTATCGGACACCAAAAGCATAATCAGAGAAGGGAATGTGGTCACCCTCCTCCATTCATCGATCGACCAAATCGAGGTACGAACTATAAACTTGACTTGGGACTGGCGCAATCGTATTACCTCATATTTGTAGGACGGGGTACTCCCACCTGATAAAAAAGAAGCCAATAAGCTTTGAATGCAGGTGTCCAAGTACAACGTCATCAATAATGACTTGTAAAAAAGAACGTTTGGCGTCCCCCTAGCAAAGTGCTTAGGACCAAATCAAACGCGGCGTATCCTCGAAGAAGTACACAAAGGTCTTTGCGGAGCTCATACCGGCAATCGAGCTCTCGTCAGATGCCTCATATGAGTGGGCTACTATTGGCCCACGATGAAAAAGGAGGCCGCCGACTTCGTAAGAAAATGCGAGCAATGCCAAAAGTATGCCCCCATGATTCACCAAGTGGGCGAGCACCTCCACTCAGTCACCTCGCCCTGGCCTTTCATCAAATGGGGAATGGACATCGTTGGACCCCTCCCAGCGGGACGAGGTAATGTACGATTTCTTTTAGTTTTCACTGACTATTTTTCCAAGTAGGTAGAAGCAGGTGTTTACCGTGAAAATGGTAATAACAATTAAATTTGTAAATGGGATTTTAAAATACGTGATCTATTTTTATGCTAGTTTGTTAGAGCAGTTGATGCTAGGTGTATGAAGTTTAATGATGAAATACAAGTTAAAATGGGGCAGTAATCAAATCGAGGGGGTTCTACCCGGGCTTCGGACTTGGTCTATGAAAAGCCTCGAAGTCGATATTCGGCTTGGGCTCGAGCTATCGGGGTAACCGGGAAGAGGATAACAGTTAAGATGTAATCAAAGAAGGCTCTTTATGACCAATATCAGGCAATAAATAAAGAACACGTATATAAGCAATAAATGGAAAGAGTAGCCTTGAGCCAGTAAGTTAGAGAGAAAAAAGAGAGAGAATTGTTTATTAATCTTCTGAAGAATAGTCGAGATGCCCTTACAGAGTGTTAATGATTCCCTTTTTATAAGAGGGGGGAATCCAAACTTAGTACAAGATACGTTGAGTGATAAAGGAAGTAGAATGGGACAGCTAACTAGCTTCATGACGTATACGTAGACCAAAATTAGACTGCCCAAGTAGACTTAATCGGCTTCAGATGCATTCTTTGGAAGCCTCCCATGCTCGTCGGGGTCTCGGCCAACATTATTCCCAGGCCGGGCACCGACAGATCTTGAGGGAAGTATTCAACTCTGGGTCTCGAGTCTCTGAGGCAATCTCCTGAAGCACTTTGACAATGAGAAATTGGTCCCCCCAATTTCACCGTACACAGATAGTCTCCGCATTTCTTAGAGAGAAGCAATGAGAAATGATTTTGACACCCCCTCTATGGGCTCCTAGAATGACGTTGTGCTGATGATGCGACCCCTTATGAGTGTTGAAACATTTCACCGTTTTGCCTTTTTAGGGCCGTTCGACGTGTCGTGATTCCTCGTTCTTCGGGGCCATGATGTTGCCGTTGATTCAACTCCCACGAACACATTGAATGCGCCTGTTGTTACATTTTTTGAGGGCGATAATGGCACCGTTGGTTACCTTTCCCTTCTTCTCTATAAATGGGGCACCTTGTGATCAGTTTTTCATCCAAGCTTCCTCCGATATCTATCCTTTCCTCCTTTCTTGCTATCTTTATTCTTTGCTGTTTTGCCATGTTTGAGGCCCATGGACTCAAGATTTTATGTCTACATCATACGTGCTACGGCCTGTCTCCCGGACCTTCTCTGGTTGGGCGAAGCTGTGCTGTCTCGATGTTATTGTTGTTGTTATTGCTGTTGTTATTGTCTCCGTTAGCTCGGGGCGATGAAGTAAGGGACCGATTTCCTTTGACCTAAGGAAGTATTTGGATTATACGCCGCTGCTCAAGAGGGGGCTCAGATTATACACCGCTGCTCACCCTCCTCCCTCGGCTTGGCGTGTTACACCCCTTTTGGATTCCTTGGGGTATAGCGGTACTTTCTTCTGGCTGTCGCCTCCCAGGTCGGGGCAACGTCTCAAGAAGTGGATTTATAATAGTAGTACAGGCGAAGTTCATACTAGCCAGAGTTTTCACCCAGCCACTTCTTGTCTCCTTTCGGCTTCTCCTTCATCACTTTGCTCTTCTCCATCGCTTTCCTCTTTTATGTCCTTCCCTTTGAAGATGCCATTCCGGGAGGGTCGAGATGAGATTTTTGAGGGGATTGGGCTTGGAAGATATTGTCTTTGAGGTCGCGAGCCTGAGAAGATTATGTGGAAAATGCCGTTGTTGAGGACGCACCTTTGGGAATAGGGTAGATTTTTAGACTTTGTTGCATGCACACCTTTCTGCTTCTTTGTTTTTGTGTAAAGATCCCCTTGCGGGCTTTTGTAATCATATGTGAGGACCCCTCTAGGGCCGTTGTAAGCCAATATTTATGAAATGTGAAGATATCTTCTTTACTTTTGCTTTTGATTTTTGTTTGTGTTCTTGCATACTCTAGTGCGTTTGCGAGGATTTTGAATGTGTGCCTCTGTTGACTATCACTAATATTCTTTTTGACCTTTGGTCGATAGAAATGGCTCCCTTCCGAGCTCATTGTTGTTTTCGGAATCAAGCCTGAAGTGGTCCGGTAATCTTGGATCGTCGGGATCCTCGAGCCTCGCGGAGATAGAGTGCCGAAGTGAAAGTCAACTTCGGGTGCTTGGAGGTTTTACTTTGAGCTTTGATGTAGATGACCTTTTACGGTTTTTGTAGGTAGGTTTCTGAGGAAGGGGCTATTCGTTCTTAGGCAACTTCCTAAGGTCAAGCCCTCATGGGCGGAGCTCGAAGTGCTTATTTTTCTTCTCGAGGGAAAACTTCGAGGTCGGGTACCACCTCAGAGCTGGAGATAATGTTGCTAGCCCTCTAGGGCCTAACTTCTTTTTGACGGAGATCTCTGGGGTCGGGTACTACCTCGGGATCCGTATCGAGGCCGTTGGCCTCCCGGGGCTTATCCTAAGTAGGCGAATCGCTGCTGTTTCCCACATATACCTGGGGCGGCTCTTCCTTCGTTACCTTAAGCGCGAAAGTGTTGGTGCAGGTACCTACTTTAGTTTGCCAATTCTACCATAGCTATAACTGCTACTTCAGGGCCTGCCTGGCAGGGATGGGAGAGCTCCACTCCTAGTGCTCAGGATCCGCGGGAGTTTACCCGGAAGGCTATGTCTTCGATAAGAGAGGAACACCTGGAGATGGTGAGGAGAGACTGCGGATGGGTCAAGGAGGTAACGTTGCAGGCGCTTTCCCCGGATTAGAGTATTACGGACCCTGCTGATGGGTTCTTGAACGTATACTTATCCCCTTTCGCACTAGGCTCCCTTGATAGGGTCGTGCTTGATTTCTGCCTAAAGTATCAGGTTACTTTGGTGCAGATACATCCGTCGTTTTGGCGAGTAGTACTGATGATGAGATTCTTCGTGGAGAAGGTTGGGCTTGAATTCACGCTTAGTCACCTCGTCAGGCTATACCAACCCTTTCATCATCAAGGCCTGCTAACCTTGCGGTGCTGTTCGTCCACGACCTTCGTTGTTGATGATGAGGAAGATGGGGATTGAGAGTGGTTCAGTCAATTCGTCCGGGTCCGGATGACTGACATTATCCCCATGGAACTCATGCCATTTCCCGAGGAATGGAATTATGTGCGTGAGTGGAGTGTCTCATGCTTTCTTAGATTTGCTTATAGCGAAAATCAGTTCAGTAATCGTGTTTCCTTCTTTTCCGCAGCAACTTCATGGGCGTCGGGCGAAGTTCCTAATCTTCCCGATTGGGTCCGGAGGTTGGCAACCCATTCAACTTGTGATGAGCGTAGGTGGCGAACTATGTCCCGGGGCATATGGGAAGCGAAATACCGAGGTATGTGTGTACACTGCTTTTACCTTGGCCTTCGTATATTTGAGATGACATTTTCCTCTTTTTTTTTGTACTGGCTTTGCCGTCGTAGGTATCAGACGGTCCCTAGGGGCGAGGTTGTGCTCCTCCATAAAAGGGGAGGAGTTGTTGGCCTCTGAGCCAAGGGACAATGGCGATAATCGGGATATGCACTCGCAGTGCGGTGGAGCTTTTAGCGGGGCTAAATGTGTCTGTGTCTTCGAGGAGAGAACATCTCCCGAGCCTGCTGTTCCTGAAGTCTTTGGTTTTGGAGAAGTGGTTTCTCTGAGTGATCATGCTTCGACCGAGGTTGGTTCTTCCAAGGCCGAGGTTGCTGGACCAACGGGAGTGTACTTAGCCTTCGAGGAAGTCCACCGGCTTCACTTCGTAGTGAGTTTCGGCATAGTCCTTCTACGTCTCGCGTTTTCCCTTCCTTATCGAGTTTTCCTTCTGCAGGCCTTTGATAGGCTCAGGTCTGAGTTGCTTCGTCATGGGGCTAGGCTTCGGAAAGCTCTGGATGAGGGTAAGTCCCATAGGCTCCTCAGCGAGGAGAAGGAGGTTGAGTTGATGCACTGGCGATATGAGGCTTACCGGAGCTCGAATTACGAGTGCTATTTGATGGAGCAGGTAACCTCTCGTAGTATGCGTTTCGCTTTTTTAACCCTTAAGGATAATCTTTTTGCCTATCTCAGTTGCAAAAAAAGATGGAGGCTCTGGAGTACCTTAGGGGAGAAGCCGACCGAGTTAGGAATGCTTGTGGTGAACTAAGAGCTCAGGTGCAGGCTCAAGCTTCAGAGGAGAAGGGTGCCTTGGCTAAAGTTACCGCCTTCGAGGCCTAACTCCGCTTGGCTCATGACAATGCTTCAGTTCTAGCAGATATGATCGTGAAGCTCGAGTCGGAACTCTCGAAGGTCAGGGCTGAAATAGTCGATGCTTGGGCAGAAGCAGCATTGAGTCGGACTAAGGCTGATCAGGAGATGGTGATTCATTTGAAGGACGCTACTGATGCCCAAGATGAGTTGAAGCGGGCCCTCGATTGTCGAAAGAGTATCGAGGAATATATTTGTTGCAGATCCCGAAGAGAGGTACTTGAAGAAATTGGCGCCAGGGGTTGTGTTCTCCTGGAAGAGTTGGCTCGTGCGAGGGCGGACGAGCGTGATGCTCGGTCACTTCTTGCCGACATCGCGGAGAGTGAAGATGGGGCTGGTAGGCCGTAGCCTTCTGGAGCGGAGCGTAGATTTTGCCATTTTGTATTTGATATTCGCAGAGCATGTTTGTAGATGGAGAACGCACCTTTTGCCTATATAAATAAAAGAAAACCTGAAGCTTTTATCTCTTATCCCTTTCTGCTTTGCTTTTGACTAGGCGGGCTGGTTTCAGAGTTGGCGAGAATCCTTAGATTCGTAACACGGTTCTGGAGCCCGTCAGGCAGGCACGGAGGCTCTTATATGCTTGGTTGATGCAGCATTTAGTGCAAGCTGGCGTTAGAGCTCTTATGCTTTGATCAACCTTTTTGGGTTGAGTCTCCGAGTCAGGTTTTGACTCGAGCCTACTTGACCTTCAATCTTTTGTGCCTGCATGGGCGGATGACAATGGATCTTATGCCTTTCCCTTGGGCATTTGTATTTTAACTATTTTGGGTTCAGTCTCCGAGTGGAGTTGCGACTCGAGCTTAATTGACCCTCAAGTTATTTTTTGTGCCCGCATGGGCGGATGACAATGGCTCTTACGCCTTGCCCTTGGGCATTTGTATTTTAACTATTTTAGGTTCAGTCTCTGAGTGGGGTTGCGACTCAAGCTTAATTGACCCTCAATTTATTTTTTGTGCCCGCATGAGCGGATGACAATGGCTCTTTATGCCTTGGGTCGAAACGACCTTTTAGGTATGTGGCCTTGAGGCACGTAAAGCTGGCGACAGTGGCTCTTACGCTGTGCCCTTAGGCATGTATAGTTAACTATTTTGAATCTGGTCTACGAATCGGGTTACGACTTGAGCTCATTTTAATCCTCAAGTTTTAAATTTTTAAGCTGGCGACAGTGGCTCTTATGTTTTTAGTCGTTGCGACCTTTTAGTGTGCAGCCGTGAGGCTCATTTGGCTGGCGACAATGGCTCTTAGGCTTTTGCCCGTGGGCATATGGAGGCTTTGTTTTTCCCTCGTTAAGGTCTTTTTTGAAATAATTTTTGCTGACCCGTCGTCGGTTCGATAAGAACCTCGATTTCAAGTCGTTAGCGGCGATGTTCGAGCACCTCAGAAGGTTTAGCTCGTAGGTTGAGTAGCTCGAAGCCTTGTGATTTGGATCTAACATGGTCAAAGCTCATTTTCCTGTTGAGGGTAGCTTGTTTTAACTGGTTCTTTTCGAAGTAGATTCGAAGTAATGGCTTGTGATTTTGTTAACGACGGTCAGGCATCCCCGAGTCGCGTTAATTTGGCTGGTGCATCCATTTTGACCGTAGTCATTTGTGTTTGGCCGGAGCCATTTTTGGTCTCGAGTGTAGTAGTTTAGGCGTCTATATCGAGGGTATTCCTTTTTAGGGGTCTTACAAATTCGATATATAGCCTAAACTTCGGGATCGAGTTTATGCCTGTAATAAGGTCTTACAAAAATTTTCATGCCTGTTCAGGTCTTACAGTTTTGTCATGCCTGTTGAGGTCTTACAGGTTTTCCATGCCTATTGAGGTCTTACAGTTTTTCGTTGTTATGTAAAATAGATCTGGCTAGACCGAGTTTGCCCGCTCGGGGTCTTACGGCCTCAAGTTTTTCAGTGAATGGCGATTGATGACAGTCTCCGAGTCATCGAGTTTGCTTAGGCTCAAAGGCCATTACTCGTGAGCTCAGAATTGCCTCGTTGAGGCCTTATGAGCACGGAGTTCCGACCCTGAGGTCGTATGGGTTCCAAATCATTGACGCTAAGTCTTCGAGTATTTCGGGATGTAATTGACGGAGGGATCCTTGTCGTGAGCATGTTGAATTTTCTTTTGGATTACGAGATGCTTTTGGCGAAAGATATTCTTTGATTGCTTTGGCGTAAATACATGTCGTTGTGTTGCTGTAAGCCGGGCTTATGCAAACATGGTTCGTTCGACCGTTTGGCCTGGTACATTACTTTCCTACTGGAACCCCATTTAGCACTTCATGACTTTTCCGAGCGGGTGGCTTTCTAGGGGAATGCCCCTCGTCATTCAAAGTTGACTGCAAAAGAAGTTTTGAGCATTTGCTGAGTTTCCTTTAGGCAACTCACAAACATTGCCTCGTTAAAAACCTTGCCGGTAAAACCCTTCTTTTAGGGATAAAAACTCGGTCGAAGGAAAAGAGTGCAAAGGGTGTGTTTTAGAACCTTAAGGTCTTCAGGCAGGGTTAGCGTTCTGACTGCTTCGGTTGAGTGCCTGCATAAGGGTTAGTCCTAAATTCGAAACAGAAAGGGAGATGGTCATACCTTGAAGGGAGATATGCTAGCGATGCTTGGGGATTGATCCGATACGATCGTGAGGGCTGATTTGTCTCAATTGCCCCAGGTGAAGACGCGTTATGGTTCTTTACTTCGTTTTGCCAAGTTCGATCGAGGGTGAGGCCCGATTTGCCCTTTGGTTTACTCGGGGGCGGAGGTACGAATGTTGGTACCACATCGTGTATTGCGAACATTTCCCTTGCCGCATGTTGTTCCCCGTAGACGGTTTTCATTCCGTCTTTTGTTGGAAATTTTATCATCTGGTGAAGGTTGGACGTCACTACTCTCATATAGTGTATCCACGGCCGCCCAAATAAGGCGTTATACCTTATGTCCCCTTCGATGACATAGAATTTGGCGTCTTGGGTTGTGCCAGCCACGGTGATCGGAAGGATGATTTCTCCTTTCGTTGTTTTGCTTGCCATGTTGAATCCGTTGAGGATTCAAGTGGTGGGCACGATCTGGTTGAGCAATCCGAGCTGCTCTATCGCCCTCGACCTGACAATATTAGCTGAGCTACCTCGATCCATGAGTACATGTTTATTTGAAAAGAATTTTCAAGGAGGGAGATTACCAGCGCATCATTGTGAGGTTGAGACGATGTCTCGGTGTCCTCTTTGCTGAATGTGAGGGCGTCCTTGGGAATATATCCCCGAGTTTGCTTTTCTCTGGTGATGGATATTTTCGTTCTTCTCATTACGGGTTCCTGCGGGGCTTTAGCGCCCCCCATGATCATGTGGATGACATGTTGCGACTCATTTGCCTCGTTCTTCTTGGTGGCCTTCCTTTCCCGGAACTGATTTTTAGCTTGATCGCTGAGGAATTCCGGGAGATGTCCTTTGTTAAGCAGTCGGGCCACCTCTTCTCGTAGCTGATGACAATACTCTGTCCTGTGGCCGTGCGTGTTGTGAAATTCGCATACCAAGTTGTAATTCCTTAGTGAAGGATCCGATTGTATAGGTTTGGGCCACTTGGTGTCTCTGATTTTACTGATGGCGAACACGAGAACTGACACATCGATGTTGAAGTTGTATTCGGATAAGTTTCCGATCAAACCTGGCTCTGTTGATGAGCCCTCGAAGATCCTGTCCTCGATCCACTCTCCGATCATTGTGAGGTAGGTTGCGCCTTGGGGTGTTCCTTCTATCTTCGAGGTATGACTGATACCTTTCTTTATTTAGTTTTTGTTCCTTTGCCAAGAGCCTGCTTAGGTATATTGAGCTCGAAGGGGCTCCCAGCTGGTCATCCTCGGCCCTGATCTTTGACTGGTACCTGTTGTGGACGTCTGACTAGGTCACAGTTGGGTACTCGATCAGGTTCTGTTTCAGCTGTTTCGAAGACACCGAGCTTCGTTCGTTTAGACCTTGAGTAAAGGCCTGCACTGCCCAGTCGTCGAAGACTGGTGGTAGCACTATCCATTCCATCTGAAAGCGAGACATGAATTCCTGCAGCATCTCGTTCTCCCTTTGCTTGATTTTGAAAATGTCGGATTTCCTCGTCACTACTTTGATGGCATCGGCATGTGACTTTACGAAGGAGTCCGCTAGCATGGCGAATGAATCTATGGAGTTAGGAGCCAAGTTATGATACCCCATCATGGCCCCCTTCGAGAGTGTTTCCCCGAATGTTTTCAACAATACGGACTCAATCTCGTCATTCTTTATATCGTTGCCTTTTACCGCACATGTGTAGGTTCTAACATGCTCATTAGGGTCAGTGATCCCGTTGTACTTAGGGAGCTCCGGTATTCGGAACTTCTTCGGAATGGGTTTCGGGGCCCCCTCCTCGGGGAACGGCCTTTGTATGAATTTCTTTGAATCCATGCCCTTGAGGTCCGGGGGCGCACCCGGGATTTGGTCGACCGTAGAGTTGTAGGTCTCGACATTCCTGTCATTACTTGCTATCATTTTCTCGCCCATTTTGTTCCTTTTGGTGAGATCCTCAAACATTTTTACTATGGTCGGGGCGGCTATCGACCTGTTATTGCTCGATCTCTCGGGTACCTATTTGGATGGGGGAGCTGTTTCCGGCGCTGCTGTGCTGGGAGTCTTCGGATGGCTTTGTAACTGAGCGATAGCCAACTGTTGTGCCTGCAACATTTCAAAAATAACATGAAGTCTTATTTCTTGTACTTCCCGAGCCAGGTTCTTCTGGGCTTCCTGTTGGTCGCCATGTTGTATGCTTCTATCGGTGTGTGAGGTTTAATCGACTTGCTGCACGTCTTGTGAACCCGTGTTCGCTGGAATCGGTCCAGGTGGAATATCGGGGTTCTGCGGTGGCGCGCCAACCATTGGAACAACCACACCGTTTTCTCTGTGATTTTCAAGGTAGTCGTTCTCAACCTTATTTATCGAGCCAAACATTTTGACTTGAAATCAAAAGATCTTGGACAAGAAAAAACGTGAAAGATAACTTGCATTTGTGCAATGAAACCAGCAAGAAAATAATCACTATTATATTTAGTCCCACGGTGGGCGCCAAACTATTTACCGTGAAAATGGTAATAACAATTAAATTTGTAAATGGGACTCTAAAAATACGTGATATATTTTTATACTAGTTTGTTAGAGCAGTTGATGCTAGGCGCATGAAGTTTAATGATGAAATACAAGTTAAAATGGGGCAGTAATCAAACCGAGGGGGTTGCTACCCGGGCTTCGGACTTGGTCGATGAAAGGCCTCGAAGTCGATATCCGGCTCGGGCTCGAGCTATCGGGGGTGACCAAGAAGAAGATAATATTTAAGATGTAATCAAAGAAGGCTCTTTATGGCCAATATCAGGCAATAAATGAAGAGCAAATATATAAGCAATAAATGGAAAGAATAGCCTCGAGCCAGTAAGTTAGAGAGAAAAGAGAGAGAGAATTGTTTATTAATCTTCTAAAGAATAGTGGAGATGCCCTTAAAGAGTGTTAACGATTCCCCTTTTATAAGAGAGGGGAATCCAAACTTAGTACAAGATACGTTGAGTGATAACGGAAGTGGGATGGGACATCTAACTAGCTTCATGACGTATACGTAGACCAATGTTAGGCTGCCCAACCAAGTATACATAATCGGCTCCGGATGCATTCTTCGGAAGCCTCCCATGCTCGTTGGGGTCTCAACCAACATTATTCCCAAGCCGGGTGTTGATAGATCTTGAGGGAAGTATTCGACTCAGAGTCTCGAGTCTCCAAGGCAATCTCCTGAAGCACTTTGTCAATGAGAAATTGGTCCCCCTGATTTCACCGTACATAGCAGGTGCATTCGCTCAAATACGCGAGCAAGAAGTAATCACATTCATATGGAGAAACATTATATGCTGCTTCGGCATCCCCAAAGAAATCAGTTGTGACAACGGGCCCCATTTCACTGGGAAAATGATCGTCGAGTTCTTTGAAAAATGGCACATCAAAAGAATACTCTCCACGCCATATCACCCCGTAGGCAACGGTCAGGCGGAGTCTCCAACAAATCAATATTGAACATCATGAAAAAGAAGCCCGAGAATGCCAAGGGACTGTGGACGGAATTACTGCCAGAAGTGCTATGGGCATACCGCATAACACCGAAATCAAGCACAGGAGAAACACCATATTCACTAGTCTATGGACTGATGTAGTAATGCTAGTCGAGGTCGGAGAACCAAACCTGAGATATTCACATGAGAGCAGACCGGTTAACAACGAAAACAGGTGAGGTCGGTGAGAGAAAAGATATGGCTTACATAAGGATGGTCGCTTAAAAACAATAAGTGGAGCGATATTACAACAAAAAAGCCAAGGTCAGAACACTCAAAGTAGGGGACTACGTACTCAAAGCAAAAACACAGGCGAGAAAGGACCCACGAGTAGGAAAACTAGGGACTAATTGGGATGGCCCATATAAGATTATGGCAGCAACAAGCAAAGGGTCATTCCAACTAGAAACAATGGAGGGGAAATTATTACCGAACAATTGGAACGTCGCCCACCTCAAGTACTTTAACTTCTAAGAGAAGATGTTCTCCGGGCCATACTCTTTTTCCCTCATCTGAGTTTTGTCCCAACTGGGTTTTCTCAGGGAGGTTTTAACGAGTTTACAAGGGAACATCTCAAAGTTTAAGACTCGAGCAGGATAGATTGCAAGTTAACAAGTTCATTGTCCGACCCCTCGAATACTTCTCCATGCCGAACAATAAAGGGACTAGATAGACTAGGACTGGAATACCAGCTCGAGAAGCATGTAAACTTTGATATATATACATGAAAGCAAAGCATACAAACATATGTTCGAATCAAGTTTTTACTCTGCGCCGCATTCGACCTCATTCGAATCAACTAATAGTCAACATTCGACCTTGCTCGAATTGACTCATATTCGATCTCGTTCGAATTAACTCACATTCGACCTCATTTGAATCAACTAAGAGTCAACATTCGACCTCATTCGAATCGACTCACATTCGATCTCGTTTGAATTAACTCACATTCGACCTCGCTCGAATTGACTCACATTCGATCTCGTTCAAATTAACTCGCATTCGGCCTCATTCAAACTAAATAAGAGTCAACATTCGACCTCGCTCGAACTGACTCACATTCGATCTCGTTCGAATCAACTAGGAGTGAACATTGGACCTCACTCGAATTGACTCACATTCGACCCTCCTTCGAATTAACTAACATTCTACCTTGTTCGAATTAACTCGCATTCGACATTATTAGAATCAACTAAGAGTCAATATTTGACCTCGCTCAAATCGACTCACATTCAACATCGCTCAAAATAATTAACATTTGACCTCGTTCGAATTAACTCACGTTCGACCTTGCTCGAGTTAATTAAACATTCGACCTCATTCAGATTCATATTCGGTCATACTCGAATTCAACTCATGCTCAACCTGACTTAAGTTCGATTTACAACTTCGTTCGAATTAAGTACGACATGGGACTTCACCCAAGTTCAACCAAGATATACTCGACCATGCTCGAAATCCAAGTACAAACACAGCTCTTCCGAAGAAAAACATTCGAAGAAAAGTAAAAGGTCCCAAGTATATACAACAAAAAGTAATGATCATTCCATTCCAAAAAATAAAATATCTTACAAGGGGCCATAAAGACGCCCCCACAAAAAAGAGAGAAGAAGAACAAAAACTAAGTACAAAAGCATCACACCACATCATCTCCACCTTCGCCATCGCCACCTTCACCGCTCGGTCCAGTAGTGCCATCTCCATCATCGCCCCCACTATCGGGATACTCATCATCATACCAAGCATCAGATGCAAGCCTGTCTAAGTCCTCTTCACCATCACCGGTCCCCAGCATGGCAGGGTTATAACCATAGGTAATCTTAGCGTCATGTGCCTTAACTTAGGCATCTTCAAAATTGGCCTCAGGAACCTTCCCCACCATCATCAAATTCCTATATATGTCCAGCTGAGCCTCAATGTGGATCCATATCTCATACAAATGCCAAGGAACGTCGCAGAAAGTAGAAGTATGAGAGGAGGATGACCGATCCAATAACCGAGCCTTCTCGGCCTCAAAAGCGGCAACTTGATCACTTAGGCTTGAGACATCTCTCTCGAGCCCACCAATTCTCGTCAAGCCATGCCTCCCTTAGCGCGGTCGTTTCCGCATCAGTTGCATGTTTAGACCTAAGGACGCGGATGGAGTCCTCTAATGCCGCCACCTTTGCCAAAGCCGCTACCCGGGCATCATCGGTCCCCACAAACTCTACCACTTTCTTGATCAACTCACCACTCAGGCCGGCAACTCTGATCGAGCTTTGCTCAAGCTCGGCTTGTAGGGTCGCCACTTGCGCTTGAAGGTCGACACACTTGGCCAAGACCCCCTTGCTCACCTCGAGTTCATCTTCCTTGGCCCTAGGCACCCTCTCGAGCTCATTCCATATTTTGATGGTCCTCACGAGCTCCTCATCCTTCTGGTCCAACTCATCTCTAAGGGACTGCGTGTTACCGCCTTCTCTAAACCATGCACGCATCTCACGGTACTTATCACGATACCGAAGGTGCTTTGAAACTATTTTCTGAAAAACAACCTTCCACTTCTCCTCCCGACGAGCACTCTCGATCTCCTAAATGAAAGTCTATAAAAGAAAAAGAGAGAAAAGGAAAAAAATAGGAAGAGCCAAAAAGAGTTAGTAAAGACAAAAAGAGGAGAAGGGTGCAAGGTGCAAACGTAACGAGGAGAGAAACTCACCCTCAGAGCCATCCCAGATATGCCCAGTGACAAGTCGACATCCTTAAGAGCTTGAAGAGTCCTGTTCTCGGTGGCAAAGTAAAGAGGAGCCAAGGAAGGGATCATTCTCGTCGTATCAGCCATCAAGTCGCAGTCCAAAGGGATAACAATCGAGTGAGACGATCCATCCGTTCTCACCTTAACCCGATTAAACCCTTCGTCGAATATCCTTTCTTCCTCATGGTCGACATCAGAGCCAAATTTGTAATATCTACGACAACTCCTTTCGCCCTCTCCTTTATCGAGGAGGGAACATCGACCCACTCCGACGTTGATGGATAACTCATCTGAATGACCACAGTTGCCTCTGGTCACTCTCCTCCTTCCACGGAAGCAATCTCCATATTTCACAGGGGCACGATCTCTGCATCCAAAGACATGTCGCCCCCGGTTCACCCGTGGTCAACTTAGGATCACCCCCTGCAGGCTCCTTATCCTCGATCGTTTTGCCTTCAGCCTCTATCCTTCATTTTTTTAGTAGAGCCTCTTCCTTCTTGCCCTGCAACGATTCATCCACCAAATGAAACACTGAAGAATCTTGAATCTCCACTAATGGGGCAGTAGCCTGGTGGCTAGGCCTTTGTGAGGCCGAGGTCCAAGAAGGAACAATAGTCATAATGGGCTCGCTTGTAGCTACTGTGAGTAGAGGCCCAATCAAAGCACTTGACTGGCGAAAAACGGTGATAGGTTACAAGTACTTTGGTTATAAGTACTTTACTTTATGTTCTGATGATCTAACAAACTTACTATCCAGAACCAGATACAAAACCTGTTACACATTTACAAGACCTCAAGATCACAAAGTTCTAGGTTCGGACTCAACATGGAAATATGATTTAACTCCTCAGAGTGTAAGGAACAGCTATGGGACTAGGTCCCTACCAGTTCCCGAGGAGACTGCACGAAGTCAATTTTCCAGTTAGAAAGGTGCTGCCTGCACACACTACAGTGCAGAACAGCGCTGCAGTCAACTTTTCCAAGAAAGACTTTTTACCCACCTTGCTTACATCATTGTAAGTAATGTCACACATGTATATATGAATTCAAGGGAGGTAAAACAAATAACTTGAACATTTAGAGATTTCACTCAAGTTCACTCACGTGACCATTCAGCTAGCAAGTTTCAAGTGCTTCAAGAACAAAGAATAAAACAACTACGGACCAGTTCCCACATAGAGTTATTGTATTCCTTAGTTGAGTTGTAACTTTGTAATAGTTCTTTAATTATGATTCCTATCTAGCTTGTTTAGAAGCAATCTATAGGAACCCATTTGTAAACCTTAAACCAGTGTGTTTGAGTCTTGGCTAGAGTTAGTCATGTTGTAAAGTTTTGTAATAGAGTTATTACAAAGTGGCTTGTAATAGAGTATTACAAGTTAGCAAGGGATTAAGAGATTAATTCCTAGGTTGCATAGGTTGTAATCTAAAAGTTGCTTAGTAGTGAAGTTGAAATCCTTCAAGGGTAGGTCATGATTTTTAATCCCGTTGAGCTGGGAATTTTCCACGTAAAATTCCTCTTGCCATTTAATTACTGCTGTGTGTGTGTATACTCTTGGACCTGATAGGGAACCTGGTTTTATAGAGTTTGATGGACCCTTATAATCTATCAATTGGTATTGGAGCGAGTTTTTTCTATCAGGTTAACACATAGAAAGATCCTCATGGCTTCTCCTCCAAACTTCGAAGAAGGCCAGTTTACTTACATACCACCTAGGTTCAATGGACAATATTATGGATGGTGGAATCATGGTTGAAGATTCTGAGCTATGGGATGTGACATGTGATGGACTATTTGTTCCTACCAAAAACCTTGGTGACCCACCAGTAGCCATTCTCAAGACAAGGATAGAATTCAACGATGCAGATAGAAAGGCCATAGAGAAGAACTTTTGTGCAAAGAAAATTCTAGTGTGTTGTATTAGACCAGATGAATTCAATAGGATTTTAGCATGTCAGTCAGCCAAAGAAATCTGGGAAGCCCTACAAACAGCTCATGAAGGAACAACAAAGGTCAAGCAATCCAAAATCGACATGCTCACAACTGAATATGAGCTCTTCAGGATGCAAGACGATGAATCTGTCCAAGAAATGCATACCCGGTTAACCTCCATCGTTAATGAGCTTCAATCCCTTGGTAAAACTATTCCAAGAAACAAGATGGTTAGAAATATCCTAAGCGTGCTACCCAGTTCTTGGGAAAGCAAAGTGAATGCCATTACAGAGGCAAAGGACTTGCATGAGCTAACTATTGATGAGCATGTTGGCAATCTAAAAACATATGAAATAAAGAAGAAGAAAGACAGTGAAAGAAGAGAGCCCAAGAAGGAGAAGAACCTGGTCCTCAAAATAGAAAACAATGAGTCAAGTGGTGAAGATGGTGATATGGCATACCTAACAAGAAGATTCCAGAAGATGATTCGCAGGAATGGAGGCATTCCAAAAAGGGAAAGTTCTAGTAAGCCAAAGAATTATGACCTTTGTCATAAATGTGGCAATCCAGGACATTTCATCAAGGATTTCCCTCTCCTAAAGTAGGACCAGTACAACAACTCTGACAAAGCAGCCAAAAAGAACCTAGTTCCTCACAGACGTTTCAATAAAAAAAAATGCAGCTGACAATGTCATGAGACAAGCTCTTGTTGCATTGGGAGATTCATCAAACGAATCTGGAGAAGATGATGAACTAGGTAACAACTCTATGATGGCAGTGGAAAGTGAATCAACCGAGTATGATTCAATTTTTACTTTGATGGCCCAATCTAATGATGCTGAAGTAAATTTTCTGGATGTTCAAAGAAATTTGAAATATTATTCTCCTAAGAAACTCATGTCTTTGGCAAATGTGCTAATTGATGCTTATCATAGTCTTATAAATGACAGAGATGTCTTAACAATTGTACTAGGAGAAACAGAATAGTCTAGAGATGACCTAGTAATAGTTGCAGCTGATCTAAGAGAGTCAATTGAGAACCTAGAGAAAGAAAGAAATGTCTTAAAGAAAAGGATCGAAAATGTAAAACAAGAAAGATATGGCCTTTTAGTGGTAGTAATGGACTTGAAGGAAACTATTGGGAAACCTACATTGGAAAGTAGGGCTGAAAATTATCAAAAAGGAAAGGAAGTTGAAAGTGAGACACACATCAAGCTTGAAAATGAGCTAAAGTCAGTGCAGTTTAGTCTGTACGCTGAGCTTGAGAAAAACAAACAACTTCAGGAAGAACTAGGTAGAGTGAAGAGTGATCTTAAAAAATCACTCAAATGGACCTGGTCCTCTGATGCTATCACTTCCATGTACTCTAACAATGTGGGAAATAGGCAGGGGATTGGGTTTCAAAGGGAAAAGATCCCTTACAACCCTTATAGCAAGTACATTACTGTACCTGACAATTGGCTTTTCACCCAATGCGTTAACAATGGTCACCTTAAAAAAAATGTAAGGCCAGAAGTTAGTGACAGTAGAAAAACAAAGCCTTTGATGAAAAAGTAACTACTAGTAGAGAACCTTGTCCCTCATTTAAAAAATGCATAATGCTTGCAAAGGACCAAAAGATCCCTTATTCACCCCTTTCCTCATTACAAGGGACCCAGATTAGCTTGGGTTTCTAAAGCTAACTCCTAATCTTCTTGTGCAGGGAACAACGAAATGAAGCAGCCTACCATGGTACATGGATAGTGGCTGCTAAAAACATATGCAAGGAGGGAGTGTATCCTTTGGGAATGGCAATATGGGATATATTCTGGGAGTTGGAAGGATTGAGAAGTCTCTCTCTCACTCAATCGAAAATGTGTACTACGTGAACAGATTGAAGTACACCTTACTACGCGTTTCCCAAATCTGTGACAAGGGAAACAAGGTCGAATTTGTGTCAAAAACCTGTATGGTGACAAACCTGGTTACAAGTGAAGTGGTTCTAGTGGCAAAAAGATATAAGAATATCTATGTAGATGACTTTGAGTCACTGAAGAACGGTGATTTAAACTGCCTAAGTGCTGTTGATGATGATATTGAGCTATGGCACAGGAGGCTAGGTCACTCAAGCTTCACGCGGTTAAACAAATTAGTAAGGAAGGACCTGGTTCGTGGTCTGCCCAAATCAAACTTCAAGGATCATAAAGTTTGTGATGCATGTGTAAAAGGGAAGCAAGTTAGATCTTCGTTCAAGCCCAAAAAGAAAGTTAGAACCGCAAGGCCACTCGATCTCCTTCACATGGATCTATGTGGACATATGAGGGTGCCAAGCAGAGGAGGAAAGAAGTACATCTTTGTAATAGTTGATGACAATTCCATATTCACCTGGACCTTGTTCCTCAAGACCAAGGATGAAACCTTTGAAGTGTTTGTTGCCTTTGTCAAAAAGATCCAAGTGAAGATGGGTAATAAAGTAGCCTGCATCAGGTCTGATCATGGGACAGAGTTTGACAATGTCAAGTCCGATGAGTTCTGCACGGAAAATGGCATCACTCACAATTTTTCTGCTCTAAGAACACCTCACCAAAATGGTGTTGTGGAGAGGAAGAATAGAACTCTTAAAGACATGGAAAGAACAATGCTAATTGATAGTGGGATCGCAAAATATTTCTGGGCAGAAGCTGTCAATACTGCGTGCTACTTGGTAAATAGGTGCATGATCCAGTCCCTTATGAACAAAACTCCATATGAACTTCTAAATTAAAGGAAGCCCAAGCTGACACATCTAAGAACTTTTGGGTGTAAATGCTTTATTCATAACAATGGAAAGGAAGCTCTTGGGAAGTTCGATGCCAAAAGTGATTAAGGAATCTTCCTGGGATACTCATCTCAACGCAAAGATTACAAGGTTTACAACAAAAGGACTCAATGTGTATAATAAAGCATTCATGTGATCTTTGATGAAGCTTACCTCTCCTGTGAAAAAGATAGACATGTTGATCAAGATGGAGAGCCCTTATCTATGCCAGGTGAAGTAATTGACATGGCAAATGGAAAGGCAGACATAATGAGCCATGTCAAGGAATCCAGTGAAAAAGATGCAAATACATCTCCATCAACTGGAGAGAACCTGGTCCCCCGATTACAACAACTAAAGCTGAAAATAGAGTTGTTGATGTAGTCCAAGGAACCCCACTCTGTGAAGTAAGAAGCGCTTAAGAATCCCAGTCAGATGTGCCTGGTTCCTCTACCAATGAGACTCAAGCACCAAATTGGAGGTTCAAAGGTTCACATCCTCTTGACAACATAATCACTCCTCTTGACTCAAGGGTTCAAACCAGATCAAAATCAAGAAACTCACTTGCCTTCTCAGCTTTTCTTTCCCAAATAAAGCCCAAAAATATAAAAGAAGCGATAAAAGATGCAGACTAAATCACAACTATGCAAGAGGAGCTGCATCAATTTGAAAGGAACAAGGTATGTCACCTAGTTCCTCAACATGCTGATCGAACCATTATAGGAACCAGGTGGGTATTCAGAAACAAACTTGGCGAGTTTGAAATACAACAAGAAACATGGCAAGGCTTGTGGTTAAAGGCTACAATTAGGAAGAAGGGATTGATTATGATGAAATATTTGCCCCTGTAGCTTGAATGGAAGCCATTAGAATTTTGATTGACTTTGCATCTCATATGGAGTTCACTTTGTTCCAAATGGATGTCAAAAGTGCATTTCTAAATGTCTATCTAAAAGAAGAAGTCTATGTCAAGTAGCCTCCTGGTTTTGAGTGTCACGAACACCCTGATCATGTGTTTAAACTACTTAAGGCATTGTGTGGGTTAAAATAGGCTCCCATGGCTTGGTATGAAAGTCTGTCAAAATTCCTTCTAAAAAATGGCTTTGAAAAAGGGAAGATTGCTCTTTTCCTAAAGAAGAAGCAGAGGAACCTAGTACGTTGACTAGGAAGTTGTCACAAAAGCATGGTCTTCTCAAACCAAAAGAGGGATCTTTTGTGTCTTCAAAACGTCAGACTAGGCTTGTTGATGCTGCTGCTATTAAGAATGTAGAGAAAGACTCAGGTGAAAAATCATGAAGTTTGATAAAAAGAAGAAAGGTGTCTGCAAGACTGCTAAGAGAAAGGTTGATACTACTGATGAACCTGGTTCCTCAAAGAAGGACAAGGCTGATGATCCGGGGAGTGCTTGGAAAGAAATATTGAGAAGACAAAAGGTTCTAGGCATAAATTCACCTCTGATGTCTTGGAGGAGGATGGTTTGAGTTGGTTGAGATATGTGATTTCCAACAATGGACACACTTGTTCACAGTTGATGCTACTAGGGTATATGAGGAGGAAGTTCAAAGCTTTTATGCCGACTTGTACAAGGTTGAGGATGGTCACATTTGTGCCTTGGTGAATGGAGTTGATATGGTATTAGACATTGCTTTGCTGGGATCTATTCTTGGTGTGCCCACTGAAGGGATATCTAGTGTTCATGGAGTTTGTACTCAGAACTTCAGAAATGCAATCTTGAAGGACAGAGTGGTTCAGCAGGGGGAACAGGTTCAAAAGAAGGCCCTCCTTCTTGTTTAGCAATTGCTATTTGAAATGGTAAACAAAGTGTTGCTGTCTAGAGCTCAGCGACGATCCATCACCACTCGTGTAGACATGTTCCTCATGAAAGCACTGGATGACTTTACTACCATCAATATGCCTGGGATCATGATAGAGCACATGAATAAAGTGGCTGATTTTAAAGATGGTAATCATAGGCTGCTATATGGGTTCTTTCTTACCAAGATCTTCGATCACTTCAAGGTTCCTCTCGGACCAGTTAAACTAGGTGCCAAGAATCAAACTTTTTCAAAAAGCACTCTTGAAGAATGTGAGTGTATAGAAAAATTTGGAGGGGTTGCAAGCACTTCAACTATTTCTCAGTTAATCAATGCTCAAAACAGTGCTACTACTGAGATAAGGTAATTGAAAGCAAGGAATGGTATCCTTGAGACTCAGATAAGTCAGCTGTAAGAGGCACCTGGTTCCAGTCATTCTCAGAACGAAGATCTTTCTGGTTCTTAAGGGGGAACTTAAGGTCTTTCTGGTTCACAATTTGGTTCTTTATGGCTCTTTCTAGGATTTTCAATTACAAGTTTGCCATCATCAAAAAGGGGGAAATTGATAGGTTACAAATACTTTGGTTATAAGTACTTTACTTTATGTTTTGACGATCTAACAAACTTACTATCCAGAACCAGATAAGGAACCTGTTACACATTTACAAGACCTCAAGATCACAAGGTTCTAGGTTTGGACTCAGCGTGGAAATATGATTCAACTCCTCAGAGTGGAAGGAACAGCTGAGGGATCAGGTCCCTACCAGTTTTCGAGGAGACTACACAAAGTCAACTTTCCAGCTGAAAAGTTGCTGCCTGATAACTAGGGATTATGATGCAATTTACACTCTTTCTTGCTTAAGGTTTGATTAGAAATGTGTACAAAATAATCCCAAAGGCTCACATGTTGTACTTGATTGCAGGGTTTGGTCAACAAGGCGACAATTTGTCAGAAACCAGCTCAAAAAGAAGTGAAACATTCACAAGTACCAAGAACAAGGCCAAGCTCAGTCTAACAGGATTAGTGCAGCCGCATATCATCGTGTGCGGTCCGCAAAGATGAAGTTCAGAGAGCATGCAATTCAGGAAGCTAGGCAATGCGGTCGCAGAGTATTTTGTGCGGACCGCATTAACTTCATTGCGGCCGCACTCGACTTTGTGCGGTCCGCAAAGCTCAAGTTCAGAGAGGTGCTATTTTGGAGGAATCTGGCCGATGCGGTCCATGGTCCATTTTATATGGACCACAATAGAAGCCACCGCGGCCACAGAGCATTTTGTGCGGTCCACGATGGGAAACTTCTGAGAGCAGATTATTTAGCCAAGAGCCTTAGTGCAGCTGCACTCGATTTTGTACGGTCCGCACTAGCCCCGTAGGGGTATTTTGTCTAGAATTTTTAGCCTAGTATAAATTGTTTCTTTTCCCATTTTTAGGTCATCAATTGTATTTTGTGCCAGAGCTATGCTCATGAACACTTCTTCTTTTCCATTTTGAGTAATTTTAGCTTAGTTTCATTATTGAATCTTTAAGTTTTATCTAGTAATTAATTATTATGGGTTTTTATTCATCTATTTCTTTGTTTTCTTCTATAATTATGAGTAGCTAGACCCATTATCTAGGGTTATGGCTCAACCCTAGTATGGGTAATTGATGAGTCTTGTGTTTTAATGCTTGATTGTCTATGGGTGTTTGATATTTGGACTGATTTAGGGTTTTAATGTTGAAATAGTGGTTGCAAACACTAGTTTATGCCTAGTTGACTTTGGCTCTTCTTGAGAAAGAGAGCCTAAGTCTATAAAATTGGTCCAACAAGGAATTGGGGCGTATTCGAGAGATTGATAGCCCCAATTAAAGGGTTAAACCTAGAGATAGTAATACCCGACTTGAACCTCAATTGCTTGCACAAATTATCATACCCAATTGGTCTTAAGAAAGTCAATTCGGGCAAAATCACTCAAACTACCGAGAGGTATAGAGTGAGTAGAATCGTGCAATGGTTATATCATACTCCCCAAATATGACAATCTAGCCTTAGACTCAAGAATCTGTCAATTAGCCACCTAGGAGCAAGTCACTACCCTAGTGCCTTTTATCTATTTGAACAACTTCCAATAATTTAATCCTAGCTGTACGTAGCCTAATTTAGCATCTTACTAGTATAAAATTAGAAGTAAAATCAAAACCAACAATGTTTATAAGTGCAATTAGGAACAATTGCACAACTCCAATTAAGATAGAAACTCAACTCCAGTATCTAGATCCCTGTGGAAATCGATCCCGACCTTCTCGGGTAAAAGCTGCTTCGACCTTTCTTGCTACTTTGTAGTAGTACAGGGTTGGCCTCGATCACTTTTTGGCACCGTTGCCGGGGAGCTAACAGTTTTGGGTATCTATCTAAATAGTTTTGTGTATTGTTCTTCTTTCCTTCTATGTTACTAATTTTTGTGTGTCACAACTTCAGGTACAAAATGGCAGCAAACTTAAACAACGCACCTCTTGGAGATCTCCTGCCGGGGGAGGAGGTAGATGACAATATTGATGATGAGGTCCCTATTGTGCCTTAATGACAAAGGAGAGGCCGCCAGGCCAATGATAATATTCCAGGCCCTCCCCCGCCACCTCCAAAAGTGGCTTCTCGAGTGCTTCCCAACCAAGGCTATGCAAGTGAAATTGTCCCACCCCGAATTCGGGTGGGCAATTTTCACATTACCAATATGATGCTGACATTGTTGGAGCAGCATGGGTATTTCACGAGTGCTGCCCATCAAAATGCTTACAGACATCTCAAGGGTTTTGTGGATACCTGTTGGGGGAGCAAGCAAACTAATGTGTTCGAGGATGCACTTCGGTTGAGACTCTTCCCATTCTCACTTAGAGGGAATGCATTGGATGGCTTGAGCGACTTCTCAACCATTCCATCACTACCTGGGATGAGTTGGAGGACAAGTTCATTGCAAAAAATTTCTCACCGGGGCATATGGTAGCATTGAGAGATAAGATCTTGTCTTTCAAGCAAGAGCTCACTGAACCATTGCATGAGATTTGGGAGTGCTATAGAATAATGGTAAAGTAATACCCCAACAATGATATGACTGAGGTGATGATCTAACAGACTTTCTACCGGGGTATTAACATAACAAACCAATGCATAGTGAACCAACTTGCTGGGGGCAACTTTATGAAGCTGACTTATGATGAAGCTTGTGACATACTTGACGAGATGGCTGACACTTCTTCTGCTTGGAAAAGTAGAGCCAATGTGTCCCAGGGTGACCCCACGATCACTCATTTGCACAAGGAGTTACATGATCATGGGCAGGCTATAGCTGAGTTGACAACTACAATGAACCAACTAGCAAAGCCACAATTGCAACAAGTTCAAAATCCTCGCCAAGTGAATGCTATGAAGGGTGTCAACATGCTAGTCAACAAAAGAAGATAAAGAGGTCAACAGAACCAAGGGAATTTGGAGCAATTTGACAAAGATTGTGATGGATTCCAAGATAATGGTTATGATGGGTAGAATAAAGAGGTGCAATACGTGAACAATTATCAAGGCCAAAGGGGCAATTCTTCCAACCAACAACAATGGAGACCCCAAGGCAATTGGGGCAATCAACAACAACAAGGCAATGGTGATTGGGGGAACAACAACCAAAATTCCAATTGGGGCAATCAGAAGAATAATCAGAACAATCAGGGTAATTGGAATGGTAACAACAAAAACTGGGGTGGTAACAACAATCAAGGTGGGTGGAACAATGGCAATCAATGAAACCGGGGGCAAGGCTTTCAAAGGCCCCCAATGTACCAACAACTGAACAATTCGCCCCCATTTCTATCCCAAAGTCCTAGTTCTTCTAAGAATGATATGGGGAGAATTGAAATGATGTTCGAACAGATGATAAAGAAGAATGCGGATTCTGACGCTCAGTTGTCTTCCCACAATACTTCAATTAGAAATTTGGAGGATCAGTTAAGCCAAATCTCACAATCCTTGAATACTCACCCTAAGGGGGCTCTACCAAGTGATACGGTAGTAAACCCGAAGGGTGAGAACCGTCATGTTATGGTGGTAACTACAAGGAGTGGACGAGGCAGTGATGTGAATGCCTCCAAACAAAAGCATATTTTGAGTGATGAAGTTAAGTTGCAAGACGATGAAGTTCCTTTGGTGGTTGAAAACGTGATTGATGATAATGTGAATGAAGAAGTGAGGATTGATATTCATGAGGCCGAGGAGGAAACTTAAAATGACGTGAACCCATCTAGGGAACACGTAATAGACATGCCGGAGCCGGTGGTGCCTAAAGCCAAGGCTCCTTTGCCAAGGCCACCTCCACCTTATCCTCAAAGGCTCGCGAAGCAGAAAAATGAGAATCAATTTAAAAAGTTCATTGACATGATGAAGAGCTTATCCATTAATGTGCCTTTGGTGGAAGCTCTTGAACAAATGCCAGGCTATGCTAAATTCATGAAGGACTTGGTGACAAAGAAATGATCCATGGATTGTGAAACTATAAAGATGACCCACCAAGTTAGTGCAATAGTGCATTCAATGGCCCCGAAGTTTGAAGATCCCGGTGCTTTCACCATTCCTTGCACCATCAGGAATGCGGACTTTGCTAAGGCTCTATGTGATTTGGGGACAAGTATCAACTTGATGCCCTACTCAGTTTTCAAGACTTTGGGTATTGGGCAACCGAGGCCGATTTCCATGAGATTGCAAATGGCGGATAGAATGATTAAAAGACCATTGGGTATTATTGATGATGTGCTTGTCCGGGTGGATAAATTTATCTTGTCAGCTAATTTTGTGATCTTGGATTGTGAGGTGGATTATGATCCAATCATATTGGGGAGACCTTTCCTTGCTACTGGGAAGGCCTTAGTTGATGTGGAAGCAGGGGAACTCACCTTCCGGGTGGGTGATGAAAAAGTGGTCTTTCATGTGTGCAAGTCAATGAAGCAACCCAATAGTTTTGAGGTGTGCTATTTTGTGGACCTTGTCACGGCAATGATAGTTGATGATACCAGTGCAATGATCAATTTGGAGGACCCTCTAGAGGCCATATTGTTGAATCTTGATGTCAATGAGGATAAAGGCCGAGTGGAGTGTGTGAATGCTTTACATGGGATGGGATCTTACTCTTATGAGCCTAGAAAACTATCTTTGGACCTTGAGAATAGGAAGACTCCACCAACAAAACCTTCAATTGAGGAACCTCCGGTGTTGGAGTTGAAACCATTGCCTCCACACCTCAGGTATGAGTTCTTAGGCCCTAGTTCTACTTTGCTAGTTATTCTTTCCTCTTGTCTTACTAACATGCAGGTTGATGCCACATTGGCGGTGCTTCAAAAGTGGAAAAAGACAATTGGATGGACTTTAGCTAATATTCAGGGGATAATCCCCGCATTCTGTATGCACTAGATTATTCTGGAAGATGATGCAAAGCCCTCTTTGTAGCATCAAAGGAGATTGAACAAGGCAATGTAAGAAGTTGTGAAAAAGGAGGTGATTAAGTGGTTGGATGCCGGGGTTGTGTACCCCATCTCTGATAGCACTTGGACTTTGGCAGTGCAATGAGTACTGAAGAAGGGTGGCATGACCGTGGTTGCAAATTCACAAAATAAGTTGATTCCTACCAGAACCTTCACCGGTTGGAGGGTATGCATGAACTACCGCAAGTTGAATAAAGTGACCCGCAAGGATCACTTTCCATTGCCTTTTCTTGATAAGATGTTAGACCGACTTGCTAGGTGTGCCTTCTACTGTTTCTTGGATGGGTATTCTGGATACAACCAAATCTTAATTGCTCCGGAAGATCAGGAGAAGACCACATTCACTTGTCCATATGGCACCTTTGCCTTTTCTCGGATGCCTTTTGGGTTGTGTAATGCACCGGCTATATTTCAGCGGTGTATGATGGCCATTTTCACCGCTATGGTGGAAGATATTTTGGAGGTGTTCATGGATGACTTCAGTGTTGTGGGTGATTCATTTGATGAGTGTTTGAAAAATCTTGATAGAGTTTTGGCCCGTTGTGAAGAAACCAATCTTGTTCTTAATTGAGAGAAATGCCACTTCATGGTGAAAGAGGGCATAGTTCTTGGGCATAAAATGTCAAAGCATGGTATTGAGGTAGACAAAGCAAAACTTGATGTGATTTCAAGGCTCCCTGCCCCCACCTCTGTCAAGGGAGTTAGAAGTTTTCTTGGGTATACGGGGTTTTACTGGAGATTTATTAAAGACTTTTCGAAGGTAATGAACCCTTTATGCAAGCTATTGGAAAAGGATGCCAAGTTTGTGTTCGATGAGAGATGTATGCAAGCCTTTGAACTTCTTATGCATAAGTTGACCACCACTCATATCATTACCGCACCTAATTGGAGCTTGCCCTTTGAGCTCATATGTGATGCGAGCGATGTTGCGGTTGGGGCGGTTTTGGGTCAAAGAGTGAACAAAATATTTCATCCGGTGTACTATGCAAGCAAGACAATGAATAATGCTCAAGTGAACTACACGGTGACCGAGAAAGAACTTTTGGCTATTGTGTTTGCAATGGAGAAATTTCGGTTGTATCTTATGGGTGCCAAGGTATAGTCCATACCGATCATGCCGCACTCCGGTACTTGATGACAGAGAAGGATTCCAAAGCTAGACTGATACGATGGGTCTTGTTACTTCAAGAGTTTGATTTGGAGATTGTGGATCGGAAGGGTAGTGAAAACCAAGTGGCGGACCACTTGTCCCGCTTGGAGGAGGAGGGGAGGCCTCGTGATGGCCTAGAGATCAATGATTCATTTCCCGACGAACAACTCCTTTCGGTGTCGGTGAATGGTATGCCATAATTGCGGACGTTGCTAATTTCTTTGTGACTGGTATAATCCCGTGTGAGCTCTCTTCTAACCAAAGGAAGAAGCTCTAATGGGATAGTTTGGATTTCTATTGGGATGAGCCGTACTTGTTCAAGATTTGCACGGATGGTGTGATCCGAAGGTGTGTCCCGGAGGAATAACAATTGAGTATCTTAGAGGCTTGTCATTCCTCTCCTTATGGTGGCCATCATGGCGGGGCGAGGACGGCTTCCAAAATTTTTAGTTGTGGGTTTTATTGGCCAACTTTGTACAAAGATGCAAGTGAACTTATGAAGAGGTGTGACAAATGTCAAAGAGCGGGTGGAATTTCGAAGAAAGATGAGATGCCTCTCAATACCATTCTTGAGGTTGATATTTTTAATGTATGGGGCATTGGTTTTATGGGCCTGTTTGTTAGCTCGTGTGGGAACACATACATTTTTGTGGTGGTTTACTATGTTTCAAAGTGGGTTGAAGCCGTGGCTTTACCCAACAATGAGGCCCAGAGTGTTGTTGCGTTTCTCAAGAAGAGCATTTTTACAAGGTTTGGCACTCCTCGTGCAATCATAAGTGATGGGGGTCTCATTTTTGTAATAGAGCTTTTGACACTTTGCTTGCAAAGTATGGTGTCAACCACAAAGTTTCTACTCCTTATCATCCTCAAGCGAGTGTCCAAGTTGAAGTCTAAAACAAGGAAATCAAGAGTCTATTGTCAAAGATGGTCAATGCAAATAGGACCTATTAGTCAAAGAAGCTGGATGATGCTCTACGGGCTTATAGGACTACTTACAAAACTCCAATTGGTATGTCTCCGTATCGGTTAGTGTTTGGGAAAACTTGCCATCTACCGGTTGAGTTTGAGCACAAGGTCATGTAGGCTTTGAGGAAGTTAAATCTTGAATGGGATGTGGCAGCAAATCTTCGTGTGGAGCAGCTTAATGAACTTAATGAATTCCGATTCCATGCCTACTCCAGTTCGTCCTTGTACAAGGACATGATGAAGTACTTTCATGATAAATATGCTCGTAGCAAGGAGTTCAAAGTGGGTGATTTGGTTCTCTTGTTCAATTCTTGGTTACGTCTGTTTCCGGAAAAGCTTAAGTCAAAATGGAGTGGACCTTTTGAAGTGGTGTTTGTGACCCCGTTTGGTGCACTTGACTTGAATAACAAAATTGGGGAAGTATGCAGAGTGAATGGGAACAGGCTCAAGCACTACATGGGAAAAATTGTTGACAGCCACGTGGTGGCACTTCTTCATCTCAAGTGATTTGATGGTAACCTGTGTCGTGTCGCGACGTTAAATCAGGCGCTTTTTGGGAGGCAACCCATATGTTTTTCTTCTTGATTTTCTTTGATCTTCATTATATTGTAGGATTTATTTTTGGAATGACTGGTTGTGAGATGCTGTAGGATTGTGTTGATGTAGTGCAGGAAAAAGTTGGAAAATGACCACTCTCCGAAGTTAGCAATGCGGACCACACTCATTTTGTGCGGCCGCAAATGCCTTTGTGCGGGGGCAAAAAATCAATGCGGACCGCACTGGTGATTTGACAAAAGTTGGGGTTCTCTGAAGTTTACCACCATGGCCGTATTGCATTTTGTGCGGTCCGCGGTGGTCCACTGCGGCTGCATTGCATTTTGTGCGGTCCACAGTGGTCAAATTGTCAGTGGTTTATGGTTTCGAGCACCGCGGACCGCAGTGCCATTTTGTGCGGTCTGCGGTGGGTAAGTAAGCTGGGCCCCAGGACCTTTTTCTATAAATAGGACTTGAGGCCCTATATTTGAACTTTTCGATCCTTCTCATCTCAGAAGTAAAAAATTCACTGTTCATCTCTCTGAAATGCACACAATCAACTGCTAAGGCTCATTAATCATCACTACATCTCACTTTTGATACCTTTAATTCCCTCTCATTTGTTTAATTTATTATTTTCTTTGAATTTTCGTTTTTCTTACTTCCCTTCCCATTTTTCCTTCAATTTTGTAGCTTAGGTTAGTTAAATAATGTTTTAATTAGGATTAGGTAGTTAAAACATTGGGCCAACACTTAGGGACTCATTAATATGTGAAAAATTGAACTACAATTGATCAAAACATGAACCCTAGGTTGGTATTGCTACTGAGCACCCAATGCGGACTGCGGTGGATTTTGTGCAGTCCGCGGTGCATAGATTCAGAGAGTGGGTAGTTTGAACCTCACCTCTATGTGGACTGCAATGGATTTTGTGCGGTCCGCAGTGGCCTCTTTGCGGCCGCACTGCATTTTGTGCGGTCCATACTCTGCAATATTCAAACTGTCTGCAACATATTTTTTTCGACAACTTGAATTTCATTGTTTCTATGGATACTAACAAAGCATGACTGAATGTTGTTTGCAGACAATGGTGAAATCAAGAGGAAAAAGTGGTAAACAAACAGGAAGAGGAGAGTCCTCCCGGGGGGGGGACAAGGAATGCTAAAATTAACCCCCAAGTCAGGCAAAACATAAAAACACAAGGAGAATCATAAAGGCTGCAGACAGAGCAATTGACCAGTCGGGGAGTGAGTATGAGCCTTCCCGGGAGGCCTCGTAAGACCCCGTGCCAGAGTATGTTCTTGACTGGCCGGAGAGAAATAGGTTGAGAGATACACCCCCAGCATCCCCCACTACCCAAGCCTCAGTTCATATATCTTCTAAGTCGTCTAAGGGCTCAGCTGAAGGCAGTAGAGATGAGTACTCCACCTCTCCTACAGCTTCATAATCCGGAGAGGGTGCAGTAAGAGAAGAAGGGGAAGAAGTAGAAAGAGGTTGAGCCCCAAGTAGGTGGGGTGGAGAGGACTAGGAACCCGGAGGCATGGGAGGACCGGTTTGTCAATGAGATCGCCTACCACAAATTCAGAGAGTGGTGGCTCGAGAAGAGATTGATACCTGAGCAAAAAATCATCACCCGGGACCTTCTGCCTCACAACCCAGATGTGTTGAGGCAATTCAGAGATAGAGCTGGATGGGACTACTTCATAGGCCAGGTGGATGACGCCAATGAGCACTCGGTGAAAGAATTCTACACCAACGTGGCCCACATCATAAAGGGTACCACAATCACTAATGTGCGGAATTTAAAGGTGAAGTTTGATGGCAAGACCATCAATGACTACTTAGGCTTCATGGAGGAGGATGAGTCCCTATACTTGGACAAGATGAAGTTGGGTGAAGAAGCCCATCCGTGGTTGGCGGAGTACTTGGCAATCCCAGGTACCACCCCCGAGTGGTTGACTGCAAGGGTAAAGATATTGAGAAGAACGTTGAACTTTGAGGCTAAGGGGTGGGAGACATTTGTGTATAGCAAGCTAGACCCTACCACCCATGATAACTCATTCCCAATTCACCAGGAAATTCTGGTTGCATCTATCATGGTAGGGTACCCGATCAATGTCGGGAATGTGATGTCCCGGGTTATTACATGGGTAGTGAACGAAGGTGACAGATCTTATCCCTTCGCCAACTTCATGACCTTGTACCTGGAGGACCAAGATGTGGAAAAGCACAAATTTGATGTGAAAGTGAAGGCAAAGACACCTTTATCATGGTACAACCTACATGGTGATGATAACCCTAAAGTCAAGCACTTCTAGGGCAAATCCACTACTTCAACTGGCCAGTCTGAAAAGCCAGTAGTGGTAGTGACCACTCTGCAGCCTCCTTCCACTTCAGCAGACATGGCCCCAGGTCCATCCACTTCCACAGCTCCAGAGATACCCTCCACCACTGCCAATCCATTGACTACCCACCGTCTAATCCAGGCCCTCACCAGCATCAACAAATAGAAGCAGACAACTACTTCTAAGTTGTCTGTATTATCTACTGTTGTGGCAGCTCAATCAGTACCTCCTCCTCCACAGATCCCACAGTCTATTGAGGACACTATCAAGGATCTTCTAGACAACCATAAGAAGATCCTAGAGACTCAGAATTTGCTTACGGACGTTGTTGATTCATATGGAAAGGCTCTCAAGGAGCTAATAGGGAGGCAAAGAAGATGAGGAATACTAGGGCTTCCAAAGAGTCGGTGAAGGAGTTGCGGGTCGAGGTTGAGAGATTGAAGGCGGATCACCTACCTTTAGATTTGCTACTGCATGACCTAGCACTAGCAACCCAGCCCCAGCCAGAGCAGTCTGAGAGGCCTCATAATAGGAAGAGGGTGATTCCCCAGTCTGATGATGCAGTTATTCAGTTGGAGAACCCACTGGGAGATTCCTCCAACCAGCCCCAGGAGGCAGCCCAGGAGCCAGTCCAGGTCCAGTCCCAGGTCCCAGCAGAGCCACAGACCACAGGGATCCAATCACAGGTTCCCGAGCATACAGAGGACCTAGGGACCACTCAGGATCCCATGCAAACGGACGGCCCATAGGGAGTTTCTTTTTCCTCTTTCCTCTATTTTTGTGCTTATTTTGGTTAGTTGGCATTGAGGACAATGCCAGCTTTCATTTGAGGGGGTAGCCTATTTGGATTTGGATGACTGTACATATGACAAATTTTATGATTTCTTGCTTTCTTTTTTATCTTTGTTATGTATATAATTTCAACATTTTATTACATTTTTCGTACTTTTTTATCTTGGGTCTGTATATAAAAGCTACGTTCTTATGTATATATTCATCTCCCCTATTGTATATTTGATTAAATCCCCTCTTGTACATATTCATTTTACTTTCCGCATTTTTTCTTTTCTTAGCTTCTTATTTTATGTTCGTAGCTTCTTGTTTTGAGTTTTTACAATAAGACTTTGGTTTTCTTAATGCCACGGTTCTTTCCAAAGGTGGAATTTGTGTGAACCGGGTGGCTTTTCCCGATGATGGATGACATGACAACCTTCTTAAGGGTTTGAGTCTGTTTTTCTTTTTGCTTTTTAGTAGTTAGTTGGTAAGGGTGCCTCAAGCAAAGTTTCACTTGTGCTTAACACATTTGCCTTTGATCCTATGGTCAAAAACAAATCGTTGTGTATAGGATGGTGAAAGTTGTGACCTTGAGACTCTTGTATTGGCCGATAATCATCAAGTGATTTTTCGGGGCCATTGTGTGCTCAAATCTTATCTAAGGTTGTTGTGGGCACCCGACTCTGTGTCTTTAACGATCCCATAGCTTGTGTGGTGAGAAATTGAATTGCAAGTCCAAGTCCCAAGCCATTGGTCTAGAACTTGCCCTGAATGTTTGTCTAGGCAAAATTCTAAGTGTAATTTGACTTGAGACATGATTATAGGCTCTCCTTGATCTGGACGATATCTTGAACACTTCCATAGCCTACCAATTATAAAATCCCTAGTCAACCATTTTGAGCCTTAGACTTTTTTCCTTCAAGAACCATGATACAAGCCTTTACCCATTCTAAAGATACCCTCTATTGGCACCCGATCTTTCCTTAGCACATGGCAAAAGTATAAGTTTGGGGGGAGAGATAAGGATTGCAATAAAGTGGTAAAAAGGTACAAAATGAAGAAAAGGAAAGGCAATAAAAAAGAAAGAAAACCAAAAAGACAAAAAGAATGTTCAATTTAGAAATGAATAAAGGGATTCAATAAAAGCAAAGAATGAAAGGTGTGGAAAGTTGAGAAAGGAGAAAAGATTTGAAATGAACGAGAAAGAGTGACAGTGTGTCTCTCTAACCCCTTAGAAAGAAGTGAAATGGCTTAAAAAGTTAAGTGAATGTATTCCAAAATGAAGCAAAAGAAGTGTTAAAGGGAAGATGGAACCTACTTAGACCAAACATTTCCTACCCTGAACCAAATGCCTTCACTATATCTCCACAAAAGTCCTATATGATCTTGAGTTGAATGAAACTTACATTAGTGGTGACTTACATAAGGGGTAAGCATATGGTACTTAGAGCCAGATTTGTGACTTTTCCTTGAGAGAGATGAGTGTATTTCCATTAACCTCGTTCTGAGTGCCACTATCCTAAAGGTAAGGTTTGCTTAGGGAGAGTTGAGGATGTGTGAGTTTGGGTTCCACAATGACCAAAGTAATAGAAAAGAGTTTCTTTGATGTGTTGAGTCAACACTTGATGCTCTTGTGTCGCACTAAATCCATAGTGTTCAAAAGAGTGAAATTTATTAATGATTCATTTGAATTGAGGGCAATTTTTAGTCCCAATTGATGCTAGATGAGGTCACTTTAGGTCGGCTGAATTTTCTTGGATTGACTCTTAAGGGGTGGGTCTTATTTTGTTTGCTTGAGGACAAGCAAAAACTTAAGTTTGGGGGAGTTGATAACTAGGGATTATGATGCAATTTACACTCCTTCTTGCTTAAGTTTTGATTAGAAATGTGTACAAAATATTCCCAAAGGCTCACATGCTGTACTTGATTGCAGGGTTTGGTCAACAAGGTGATAATTTGTCAAAGCTCAAAAAGGAGTGAAACATTCACAAGTACCAAGAACAAGGCCAAACTCAGTCTAACAGGATTAGTGCGGCCGCACACCATTCTGTGTGGTCCGCAAAGATGAAGTTCAGAGAGCATGCAATTCAGGCAGCCAGGCAATGCGGCCACATAGTATTTTGTGCGGACCGCATTGACTTCATTGCGGCCGCACTCGACTTTGTGAGGTCCGCAAAGCTCAAGTTCAGAGAGGTGCTATCCTCTCTGAGCCATACTTGTGACTTTTCCTTGAGAGAGATGAGTGTATTTCCATTAACCTCATTCTGAGTGCCACTACCCTAAAGGTAAGGTTTGCTTAGGGAGAGTTGAGGATGTGTGAGTTTGGGTTCCACAACGACTAAAGTAATAGAAAAGAGTTTCTTTGATGTGTTGAGTCAACTCTTGATGCTCTTGTGTCGCACTAAATCCATGGTGTTCAAAAGAGTGAATGTTGATAATGATTCATTTGAATTGAGTACAATTTTAAGTCCCAATTGATGCTAGATAAGGTCACTTTAGGTTGGCTGAATTTTCTTCGATTGACTCTTAATGGGTGAGTCTTATTTTGTTTGCTTAGGACAAGCAAAAACTTAAGTTTGGGTGAGTTGATAACTAGGGATGATGATGCAATTTACACTCTTTCTTGCTTAAGTTTTGATTAGAAATATGTACAAAATAGTCCCAAAGGCTCACATGTTGTACTTGATTGCAGGGTTTGGTCAACAAGGTGAAAATTTGTAAAAAACCAGCTCAAAAAGGAGTGAAACATGCACAAGTACCAAGAACAAGGCCAAGCTCAGTCTAACAGGATCAGTGCGGCCGCACACCATTCTGCGTGGTCCGCAAAGATGAAGTTCAGAGAGCATGCAATTTAGGAAGCCAGGCAATGCGACCGCATAGTATTTTGTGCGAACCGTATTGACTTCATTGCGGCCGCACTCGACTTTGTGCGGTCCGCAAAGCTCAAGTTCATAGAGGTGCTATTTTGGAGGACTTGGCCGATGCGGTCCGCGGTCCATTATATGCGGACCGCAATAGAAGCCACCGCGGCTGCAGAGCATTTTGTGGGGTCCGTGGTGGGCAACTTCAGAGAGCAGATTATTTAGCCAAGAGCCTTAGTACGACCACACTCGATTTTGTGCGGTCCGCACTAGCTCTGTGAGCACGTGATTTTTGCCCTATACGAATTGCTCCTATAAAATCCAAGAAAATAGATTTTTCCAATTATCTGCCATTTTATAGGATTTGGGTAGGATTTTTATTAATTGTTTGCATTTTTGTGCACGTTTAATTTTTGTTTTAATTATGAAAAAATACCAAACATATCGTGCATTGCATTTATGATTTGTTTTTTTATTTTTAGAATTAACAAGTAATTATTTGCATTATAAAAATTTGAAAATCATAAAAATAGCTCATTTTTTCATTTTTTGTCTTTTACTTTTAGTTTATTGATTTTCCTCTTTTAATTTAGAATTAAATAATGTTTATAATTTTTACAACTAGTTAATTAGTTTAATTTCACATTTTTAGATAATCTAGGACTTTAATTTTAGGATTTTTAATTAAAGAAGAAGAAAAAGAAAACAAAGAAAGGCAAAATGGCCAATTTGTAACTCAAAATTGGACTGGGCTAGCTTGGAACAACCCATTAGATTTAAATTCCTAGCCCATTTTTAAAGGCCCAGACCATTGACCCATTAACCCTTTCCCCTCTTTATACCCTAAATCACTCATATTAAATGGGGCGAAGATCGAAGATCCATGGAAGTTTCGTCTCTAAAAAATACAGAATGATGTTATTCTCTGAGAACAAAAATTAGAGAGCGGGACACTGCAACAAGGAAGAGCAAAAAAACATTTTCTCTGTTCTTCATCTTCCTCTCAACAGATGAACAAACCCATGAGCTGCCGCCTCCGTCCACTCTAACTCCTTCCTCTCTAAAGAACTAGTAGACGTCCGTCTTCACACATACACAAACACACGAAAAAATAACAAAAATCTGAAATTCAGTGTTGAAAAATTAGATTCTAGATCTGAAATATGATAGCTTCAAATGAAAGAAAGAAAAGAGGGTAGAGAGGAATCTTTGAATTATTTGAGTTTACCGCTGCTCTCTTTGTTCTGGGTTTCATCTTCAAAAGCTTGCTCTTGGTCGAAAATTGTGCTATTCCTCTGCCGAAAACTGCTTGCTGAGTTCCATAGCTTGGTTATCGGACTCCTATTTGGTCTCTATTTGTGATTTTTTGGTAATTAAGGTATGTTCTAAACCAAATTGGGTGTTGTCTCAATTTCTACGAAATGAAAAATCGAATTAACCGTTATTATATGTCTAATTTCTCATGTGTTTGAAAGATTCCAGAATTTTTGCAGTTGAAAGATCTTCTATGTGTAGTAGTTGAAGTAGATTTGTGTTCAAATGGACATATTTTCTTAGTGTGAATAGTTTTGTTTGGATTGTTTCGACCAGTTCAATTTTAGTTAGAGTGATCTTTTCTTATCGTTCTTGAAGTATGTTAGAGATTTGTTTCCATACCATTTCTTAAATACTTTGATCATTAAATGACTCTTTGATAGCTCAGAATATCTAGGAATGCATTTATGGATGTTTACTTTGCTCCTTGAATGTTTGTTAAATATTTTGATTGCTCCGTTCGAGACAAGTGAGGATGTTTTCATGGTTTTTTTTTTTAAATCTTTGTTGCTAACAGATGGTTTATTAGCAAAGGAATGTGATTTTTGTTTTCATTTATAAAATCAGAAGCCAAAAATTCCTTGTGGCCTTTACTAAAATACTCGAGTCCTTTGTGTTGGTGTCGTTTTTGTTTCTGGATTTAATCGTGATATTTGATTTTATTTTTTTGGTTTTGAAATCGGCGAATGTGAAGGAAGAAGAATTTCAAAAGCATTTGGCCTATTCTTTGCAACAATATTAAAACTGGAAGCCAAAGTAAGAGCAACTGTGATCTTAAACCAAATCCCAACCTTGCAATTTTGTTAAATCTGAATGTAGCAAAGAATCATGGAAGAATGTCTTCCTTGTCCTTTTCGTCAGTTTGGTCTCTTAAGTTGGTAGGCGTCGTTGCTAAGATTAATATAGGGGATTTATGTGTAAAGTTACTTCATTTCCTGGTGCTACAAATTCACTCAAATCAATCGTATGATAACACACACACACAAAAAAAAAGTACTATTTGCTTCGTTTAATTTATGGATTGTTTATCAAATTCTTGAAGGTTGGGTTGTAACATTAGCTTTAACTTCAAGCACTTTTTATATATCCCTAATTGACAACCTCACAACAAGTCTCAAAGTAGCTTAAGGAATAATTCATGAACATCCGTAGTTTGTTTTAGTTAAGTACAATCCTTTGAAATAACTTGAGGCGTTCAATGTCAAATAAAACCCCTAAATTCATGGCCCTCAATTAATTTTAATCCTTTAGAAATCGAGGTGTGCCATTAGTTGAATTTTACATGGCCCTCGCAAAGTTGAAAGTGCGTAGTTGCTTTTGGTGCGCTATTTTAAAATTACTTTCCTAAACTCGGGTGTGCATTTCATGTGACCCAAATCCAAATCCTAACAACGTTAAATAAAATATGTCTCGGACTATGGGTGCATTTCATGTGGTGTGTTCCAAAGACGTATTTTAGATGACGTTGAAATTTTCCTTAAAATAATTAAAAGCGGTTAGAAAATTAAAATATACCATAGGCTAAAACATGTATTAAAATCAGATAATAGGCCAATTGTAACAGTTGAGCGACCATGCTAGAACCACGGAACCCGGAAATGCCTAACACCTTCTCTCGGTTAACAGAATTCCTTACCCGGATTTCTGTGTTCGCGGACTGTAAAACAGTGTCAATCTTTTCTTCGATTCGGGATTTGAACCGGTGACTTGGGACACCATAAATTATCCTAAGTGGCGACTCTGATTCTTAAATAAATAATCACGTTTCGATTGTCACTTTAAGTTGGAAAAAACTCCCTTATTATAAATCCCTTCCGGGTGTAGGAAAAAGGAGGTGTGATAGCTCTGGCGACTCTGCTGGGGACAAGAACCTAGAACTTTTGGTTCAGGGTTCAGAATTCGAGCTTAGATGAATTGTTATATTTGACTTTATGTATTATCTGGTTTTATTCACATGTTTGGACCTAATATGCTAAATGTTACTTTTACCGCTTTGATATTCTGTGAACTGTATATAAATTGCTACGAATCCCTCCTCTCTCTGAGTCTTCTAAATCATGGAGAAGTGTGCACTTCGTGTGACTTCTTTTCTGTTAGAGTCATATCCCAAATTTTAGAACGAGGTTCGGACAAGTTGCAAAGTCGGTGAAGCTTCTGTATTCCCAGTACGCTACCCCCCTCAGCTCGAGTTGTCCGCTCAGGTAGGCCAGGTCTAGAACAATAAACCCAGGTTTTAAACCTAGTATAACAAGACCTCATGTCGGATCCCTAGTATGAACGTTTGCTTGCATCGCGTGCATTTGACTTTGAAGACTCAATACAGGGGTTGGGTCTATCTAGGACAAGTGTACCAAAAATGAAAAAACGACCATCCTGATGCATCCTACTTGCTACTTGTGCATTTATTTTCTTCGGATTTGCATGTTGACCGGCTTCTGAATAATAGGAGAAAGTTGGGAAAAGAAAATAGCAGTGTGAGGGTTAAGGGGGCTAATTACCTATTTTAAAAGATCAATGTCCAAATGGTACTGAAACTCTGCCGAATTTTTGAGAAAGATGAAAAAAAAAGAGAAAGTCTTGTTTTCAAAAACAGTTGGTTTTGTTTCATTTGCCCGAACTACGCCAGTTTGATTCTCAAAGGGTGTGAGATACGTAGGCAACCCCCATCGGGTCCAACTTCCTTTTTACAAAAATATCCCCAAAAGAACAAAAAATTAATTTTATTGCAAATAAGTAAGGTGATGCCATTCTTGTCTAAAATAGCCGAATGTCCCCAAAAGGGCACCGGAAGGCCGTTTTTGCAAGAATAGCCACCTTTGGTCATTTTTCAAGGTTTTTGCCGATTAGCGAACACAGCCTTAAAATCTTCGTTTTCGGAGTGCTGAAAGGTCGTATTGGCAAAATCGGATATTTTTGTGACAATTTTGAAAAAATGGTCATTTTTCTTGAGCCAAAATGAGTCATAGTTTTCTTTTAATGAAAATTACCCTAATAAATGTGCAGGATGAGCACAACTCAAAATGAACCTTTCTCAGTTCGTGAAGAGATCCCTTTGGAGCTACATGTGGTGGCATGATTTGGGGGACGACGATAGGAAAGTTATGACAAAAGCGTTGGGTGGTCTTATCGGGCTCTTGAAGGTTAAGCCAAGAAAGGACGTGATTGAGGCCTTGATACCATTTTGGGACCCAACACATAATGTATTCCACTTTGCTGATTTCGAGTTAACTCCTACACTGGAAGAGATAGCAGGCTACATCGGTTTCGACGGGAATCTTATAAATCAATACCCGGTGGCACCTAGAATAGTAACCCCTCACAAATTTTTGGATTTCTTAAGCATCACTCAAGACATCCGAGACGGAAATTTGGCCAAAGGATTCTGTACCTTCTACTTTTTGTACTGACGTTATGGGAATCCCCGTGGCTTTGAGACGCCAGATACCGGTCTTACTCACTCGGGAAACCAAGACAAGTGGGAAGCTTGGAAAGGATTAGCTTTTATAGTGGCGTTCCTGGGTATTTTGATTTGCCCCAGAAAAGACGGGAATATAGAGTTGGGACTCGTGGGGATAACTGATTTTATGATGAAAAAGGCAAATGGGACCATAGTGCCGCTGATCTTGGCAAAAATTTACCGAGCTTTGACCCTCTGCCGAGAAGGAGGAAAGTTCTTTGAAGGGTGCAATATGCTGTTACAACTGTGGATGGAGGAACACCTTTGCCACCGTCCCGGATACTTGAATTGTGATATGACTGGCCTCGAGTGCATTGAAAAACATGAAAAGTGGGTAGAGGGTTATGAGTTCCCGGATGGTACAAAAGCATGGCATGCCCACTAGAGATCCTTTACTGCAAACAAGATCGAATGGACGTTTGGGTGGCTCTCGATCGTTGAAGTAATTTATATGTCGGTTGAGGTGTGTTTTCTGCTGTTGATGGATCTTCAGAGTATCCAGCCTTATGCTTCGCACCGAGTTCTATGTCTGTTAGGCCGATACCAGACCATCCCACACGATGAGGATTTGAATCGGCAGGTCATTAAGTTAGAACCAAAAGTTGTTTTCCCAGAAGAAAAAGTGCGTCGGATTTGGCATTAATGCAGATTCTTAGGGCCTAAGACTCAAGTGCAAGATCTATCCAGAGGCGAATTAGAGCCTGGTTATAAAAGATCTCAAGTCCATCAAGAGCTCGAACGGCCCCCAAAGAGACACTATGTCCAACAATTCACCGACGGAACATAGGTGCAATGGGACTGGTTGACCAAAGAAAACGAGTGCAGAGCTACCATAAGCAAGTTGGAAAGACAAGTCAGTGATCTTCGATTTGAGAATGGTTTGCAAGCCGCCGCAGATGAAAGGGAAAAGAAAAAGCTAACTCAGGAAAATGAAGCCCTCAAAGCTCAAATCCAGAAAATAAGGATAGCCGTTAGAAACCCAGAAAGAAGCCGAGCGGATTAAAGGCTTATAGGCAGTCTGAGAAAGAAAGCACTTGAGTGTCAAGAAGACCTAGAAAAGTCTGAAGCCAGTCTAGCAAAAGTCCGGGCTCAATTGGCGGAAAATGCAAAAGGGCGGGCACAGTTTGTGCAACAAATAAAAAGAAAGTATGAAGGGACAATCACCAGCCTGAAGAGAAAAGTCACTACTCTCGAGAATGAAGCAGCCAAGCAGACCAAAGATTTTAAAGCTGATAGAGAACACTGTTATGATTTGATGGCTCAGATGGAGGAAGAAATACAACAATTACAAAATCAACACCTCCATGATACTCAGGTGTTAGAAGCTCCGGAATCAGCAGGTCGGGCCTCTACTTTAGGAAAAGTGTAGAATCCGAGAGAGGGTCAGAGCCGTTGCCGACTACATTGTCATGAAATGCCAAGCATGTGAGGACATGACTCATACCACTTTCTTAGTTGTAGTGATGACATTTGCCCACCAGATAATGAGTGATTTGGAGAGGTTTAAGGGGATCCTGCACAGAGTCCGGTGGCGAGACCGAATGATGTCCCACGGGCCCTAGGAGCATTTGAGACATAGATGTATTCATGATTTTTACTCGAGTCTGTATTTTCTTTCTGTTGGAGTTTGTTAGTCTATTTTTGAGTTTGTGTTTTCATCTTACTGTTAGAATCTGTTAGTTTCCTTTTCAAGTCTGTTGATTTTTATGGTTAAAATTTGGTAGGATGAGTCGTTGTAATCAAAACATGTTATTTTTATGAAAAAATTGAAAATCCCAAAATGTTTTATTATTATTTTTATCCCCCAGAACTACGCTCAGTCTGATTCTTGCGGGGTCATGATACATATGCAATCTTCATAGGATTCGACCATAATCAAAAGAAAAAAAAAAGAGAAAAAGAGAGGAAAGACGAAGAAAAAAAACAAGAAAGGAAAAGAGAGAAAAATAAGAAACCATGGGGAGGAAACAATGGCAAAACAAGAGAGAGAAATGAGAGGATAAAAACAAAGAGAAATCAAGCATAGAAAGGCATGAGTGAAAAGAAAGGAGAAGAAGTTGCAAATGGAAATAAGGAAAAGCCGGGATGATGCAAGCAACCGATCAAATGCATAATAGAAACGGTTAACTGCTTAGGTGCATTCATTCCCCAAATGTGTGGTTGCCTATCTGTTAAGCTCTAATCACTAACAAATTTGTTGTTGACAATTCAGCATAGAAAGGTGGTTGGTTTGTAGTTCCCGAAGTAGTAACTCCTCTCCGCAACATAAATTCAAAAGGAAATGGCGGACATCAACAAAATTGGGTTGGTTGATATTGGTGCCCGAAAGCAGTTGGTTGAACGGGACACTGGTTTGGCTGATGAGGTAAGTATGTTAAGACAACACATGACGGATATGTATCATGCTTGGATGACCCCCGCCACCTCCTAGCTTCCTAAATGCTACCCTTACCCAAACACCGGTCACAATGCCAGATGATCCCCCATACTCTCCAGATCCACCCGCTTATCATGGCTTTCCCAACCACCCTAGTAGCTCCATCACTCATCTTCCAATTACCTTTCCCAAAAATTGCCCTCCTGTCTTATCCACCATCCCCAATAATGAACACCCACTCAAAGCTCACGATGCCCAATATTACCCCTCAGAGGTTGCCCACAAGGTTCCCAACTCATACAAGTAGGGCTCGCGGGATGAGCCTCATGTTGGAAATGAAAAGTTCACAGGAAGAAAAGGGCGAGATGGGATACCCAGGAGGCTGAAAGGCATAGAACAGTCCTTAAAAAACAAGCAAGGAATGGGAGACCAGGGTAGCATGTCTTACAAAGAATTGTCTATGTCCCCCGACGTTCGTCTACCTGCGGGGTTAAAAGTGCCAAAGTTTAACTTGTATGATGGGTGTGGAGATCCAATAGCCCATTTGAGGGATTATTGTAGTGAAATGAGAAGTGTTGGCAAGAAAGATGATTTGTTGATGGCGTATTTCAGTGAGAGCCTGACTGGGGCAGCTTTGGAATGTCATAATCATCAAGATGTTGGTAAGTGGCCTACATTGGGTGACATGGCTCAAGATTTTGTTCGGTGCTTTCAATACAGATTAGGTGTTACCCAGACCGCTCATCCCTGTCTAAAATGGAAAAGAAGCCGGAGGAAAGCTTTAGGGAGTTTGGGCTCAGATGGAGGGAGAAAGTTGCTCGAGTCAATACCTCGATTGGTAAAGAAGAAATTGTTGAGCTTTTCCTGCAAGCCCAGGGGCCCACCTACTTTAGTCATTTAATCCCCGCCTTGGGAAAGCCTTTCAATGATGTGTTAAAAATAGGGGAGCTGGTAGAAGAGGGAATCAAGTCAGGCAAAATCATGAGTTGTTCGAAAGACATTCAGAACATCCCAATAAGCTTGGGTGGAAGAAAGAGAAACAGAAAAGATGATCTAATGGGCCTTCCTGCTCAACACTTCCAGCCTCGACATCATCCCCGTGGATATCCTTGTGCACTAGATGACCCTCCCCAATGCTACTTCTGTCCACAGAACTCCCAAAGTCGTATATCACTTTCCTAGTACCCAGCTCCACAAAATGCCTATCCATCCCTACGAGCCTACCGAAACCCCCCTAGATCAGGTTTCCGGCCTAATCAAGCATTTAAGAATGAGAGGTTGCGGAAGAAGAAAACCTTCACTCCATTGGGAGAGTCATATGCCAGTCTGTTCCAGAGGCTAAGGAAATTGGACATGTTGAAGCCTATCCAGATAAAAATGCCAAACCCTCTTCCAAAGAAGTTTGATTTTTCTCAGAGGTGTGCATACTGCTCAGATGCCCCGGGGCATGACATAGAGAAGTGTTGGAATCTGAAGAACGTGATTTAGAAGCTTATTGATGCAAGCGATATTATCGTGCAAAATCTAGATACAGCAGATACTAGCCAAAGTCTGTCACCTGTGCATAATGAGACACATATGGTGGGTATGATTTATTTTGAAAAGGAATGTGAGAGTTCTTCTGGGATCCTCGGAGGTCCATGCACTACAAAGCTTTCAGCACTATCAGAGGTTGATCCTAAGAATGAGCAGGAAAAGGGAACCCAAAGGCAGTCTGTTAAGAACAATGTGATGGAGACTTGTGAAGGTCCTAGTATTGATGATACAGAAGTCAGTGGCTAAGATGTTGAGTTTGATGATTGGAAAGACGCTCTTTTCTTGGTTAGCTAGGGAGGAGTTTTGGTGGTTTATTTTGTTGTCATTTCTGTTGTCCAGGTTATTTCAGGGTTGTAATCTGGATACTATCTTGTGACTCAAACCGTTATATCCTTTTATTTTGCCTAGTTCGTTTAGTCGTAGCAGCTCGTTTAGTGTTGTTTAGGTTTGTTCCAGGGTTGTAACCCCAATTTAGTTTGCTTGTCTTGTTGTTCAAACCCTTTCACCATCTATCTAATGCAATTTTCTGTTTTTGTTATTTTTAGTCATTTTTAGTTCTCTTCTCCTTTTACAGTTCTTTTCATGATGGTTCTAGTGATATGACATGCACATCATAATTCTCAGCCTGTTCTTTAAAAGTCAGCTTAGTCAGGAAGAAATGAAACAATTTTGAAGATGATGGGGACATTTGAGGGAAATAAGTAAAGGCATTGTGAGATCATTTCAAGCCCAAATTGTGTGAAACTGGGGCAGATAGAACATAAAGAAACCTTATTAAAATGAATCATGCCGCATCAGGTTGAAGCTAAAGGCAAGTTTGCCCAAATTGACAGAGGCCGTTCGTGGTAATGAGAGTGATGGTGTTGTCCAAAAGTGCTTTGTAGTTAACAGATGCAGAAGGCGAATATGTGGATATGGTTATCAAATTTGGTACAATCAAAAGATGTTACAAATGTTTTTCTTAGTTTGTTTAATTGTGTTGTTTACACTTGACATGTTTTGTAGATTGGAATGACAAAGGCATTTTGTTCTGCTATCTAAACACTTTATCCTTCGTTACCCTTTGAGCCTTATTTATATTCTTTCATACCCCTCTTTCGGAATCAGTATCAAAGATCAGAAACGCAAGTGTGAAAGATAAGTAAAGGAAAAAGAGAAAAGAAAAAGAAGAAAAAGAGAGAAAAAGAAGAAGAAAAGGAAAAAAAAAGAAGAAAAAGAGAAGAAAAAGAAAAAGAAAAAAAACAACAAAACAACAAAAAGAGAAAAAGAAGAAAGAAAAGAAAAGAGGAGAAATAGTAAGAAAAATGAAAGAAAAATCACAACAACAAAGTAATTCCTATGACATGAACAACGTTCAACCTAATACTTTTTAAGGATACGTATGCAGCCTCACGATTCGGTCCCATCAAAATAAAATCCCAAAAGTCCCCAAGCAAAGAAATTGGGGCAGAAGTTGTGGTTGTTGCAAGAAATCTGATTCCAAAAGTTGTAATTTTGAACCCATTTGAATTGTTTTGGGCCTTTGACACTCTTTCTTTCTAACCCTATCCAAAATCCCACATTACGGTCCAAAGAATGACCTTTCGATCAGTCTTCGAGAAATGTCAAGTCAAGCAAGTGGAGGTGATTCATATCAGGGGCAACACTCTGGTCCAAGCAAGAAAAATGAAAAATGAGAGTCTTATGGTGAAAACTCTTACGGGCACCATAAGGCGACGTGAGCTGAGAGAAATCAAAAATGAGAGAGTCTTATTGGTGAAAACCCTCGCGGGCACCGTAAGGCGATGGTAAGTTGAGAGAAAGAACAAAATGAGAGAGGCTTGATGGTGAAAACCCTTCGGGCACTACAAGTCGAATAAGGATTGTGAATCAGATTGGATAATCGGAGCATTGAAGCCTAGTTTCAAGGTTTAGGAGTAAAACAGGAGTTGAACATCAGACTTGCTCAATAGAATAGGCCATAGGTGCATGTCATGGTCATTAGAGTTGGTATCCACATCTGATAGGTTTCTACTTTGTAGTTTTCTTGTTGGGAATCATCTCTTTCCTTTGTCCTTTACTCTATTCCTTTTGTCTTGTTTACTTCCTCTTCCTGAGTCTGTTTGGTCAAAATAAGTGAGAAATGACTTCAAAATTTGCCACCAGCTTTCCAATTGCACAAAACAGGATCTGGCCAGCACATTAAAGTGGCATAAGTTAGGAAAGAACAATGTGCACACTGAGTTGGTAGCAATCAACATGCTTTGGGATTCATGTGAAATACAAAGGTTTGGTATATATCAATTCATGAACAATGCAACAGATGGAGGGTGTAGGGTGAACGGATCAAAGGTATTTTTCTGTGATAAGATTGACAAAGAAAGTGGTTAACCAGTGACAAGCAAGGTCTTCCAAGCAGAAATCAAAGTTATCATGGCAAGTGAAGGAGCAATAGACCTCAAGGCCAAGGCCATATGGTTTAAGTCAAGAAAGAACAACATACGCACTGAGTGGGTGGCAATTGATGTGCTTTGGGATTCATGTGAGACACAAAGGTTTGGTAAATATCAGTTCATGAGCAATGCAACAGATAGAGATTATTTGGTCTGAACGGAGAAGAGGTATTTTCTGTGATAAGGATGACAGAGAAAGTGGTTAGCAAGGTCTTCGAGTGGAAGTCAAAGTTATCATGGGAAGTGAAGGAGCAATCGCCCTCAAAGTCAAGGCCACAAACCAACCACCGCATTTTAAACTGACAAGATTTTTCTTTGATTGAAATAGGGGCAGAAAATTTTGTTTGTTTCGGAGAAACCCTCCGTAAGGAAAAGCAAGCACCAGACAGGTTTGACCATAAATTTTCAGGACCCTCCTGGAAAATGGGACCTAGTTTAAAATTTAAAACAATCATGAGTAGCATAATCTAGCATAAATGTACCCCAAAGGAATATAAGTTGGCTTCAGAGTTTGCATGTTTTTAAGATAGGATTCAATTAGGAGTTTTCAGGACCCTCCTAGATAATGGGATGTAGTTTTAAAACTTGCTTGGATAACAATACTTAGCAAAAGACATACCTTCAGAAGACATAATTTAGCTTTAAAATTATCATTTAAATAGGAGTTGCCAGGACCCTCCTGGATAACGGGATATAGCTTTCAAATTCTTGATAATGTTTGGTAACATGATTCAGTTTAACACTCACAGATGTGCCCAGCTACCAAACTGGGGCAGAAATTTTCTTTGTTTTTTCTATTTTTGTTGAAATCATGCACCCACTTGGAGAACAGGGAGGAGCAGTTCGAGTTCAGCAGTCAGGCGCCCACCTGGAGAGCACGGGAATACAATTCTAGTTCAGCAGTCAGGCGCCCACGTGGAGAGCACGGGAATACAGTTCAAGTTCAGCAGTCAGGCGCCCACCTGGAGAGCACGAGAATACAATTCAGGAGAGCACGGGAATACAGTTCAAGTTCAGCAGTTAGGCGCCCTCCTGGAGAGCACGGGAATACGTTCAAGTTCAGCAGTCAGGCGCCCACCTGGAGAGCACGGGAATACGGTTCAAGTTCAGTAGTCAGGCGCCCACCTGGAGAGCACGGGAATACAGTTCAAGTTCAACAGTCAGGCGTCCACCTGGAGAACACGGGAATACAATTCAAGTTCGACAGTTAGTCACCCACCTGGAGAGCACGGGAATACAGTTCAAGTTCAGTAGTCAGGCGCCCACCTGTAGAGCACGGGAATACAGTTAAAGTTCAGCAGTCAGGCATCCACTTGGAGAAAAGGAAAGCATCTCAGAGTATAATTCGAGTTCAGCAATCAGGCATCCACCTAGAGAAAAGGGAAAATATCTCAGATTACAATTCAAGTCGGCAACAAAGGGATTTCGCTGGGAGAATACAAGTTAACAAGGCAACAAGAACTACAAGAGCAAGTTTGAAGATATAGATCGGATTTTGTAATGCATAGATCATAGTCTAGTCTAGCTTCTTTTTATTTTGACATGGTGTAATAAGGAGCTCAGTAAGCAGCAGCAACAACAATAGTGAAATTACAGCTTCCCTTCCAGCTACCGAAACTTTCAGAACTACACTGACCTGATTCCTTTATAGCTAAGGATATGTAGGCAACATTTGAAGCAAGGTTCGGTCAGATCTTTCAAAAATACTTCCCACGGAGTATTCAAACGGGCAAAAATCGCTCGTATTCGCTCACTTTATCTTTGCCCGAAAACCTTTCGTGTTTTTTAGCAAAGAAGGGCAGCTGTGAGCACGTGATTTTTGCCCTAGATGAATTACTCCTATAAAATTCAAGAAAATATATTTTTCCAATTATCTGCCATTTTATAGGATTTTGGTAGGATTTTTATTAATTGTTTGCATTTTTGTGCACGTTTAATTTTTGTTTTAATTATGAAAAAATACCAAAAATATCATGAATTGCATTTAGGATTTGTTTTTATATTTTTAGAATTAACCAGTAATTATTTTCTTTATAAAAATTTGAAAATCATAAAAATAACTCATTTTTACATTTTTTGTCTTTTACTTTTAGTTTATTGATTTTCCTCTTTTAATTTAGAATTAAGTAATGTTTACAATTTTTACAACTAGTTAATTAGTTTAAATTCACATTTTTAGATAATCTAGGACTTTAATTTTAAGATTTTTAATTAAAGAAGAAGAAAAAGAAAACAAAGAAAGGCAAAAGGGCCATTTTGTAGCTCAAAATTGGACTGGGCCAGCTTGGAACAACCCATTTGATTTAAATTCCTAGCCCATTTTTAAAGGCCTAGACCATTGACCCATTAACTCTTGCCCCTCTTTATACCCTAAATCACTCACATTAAATGGGGCGAAGATCGAAGATCCATGGGAGCTTCCTCTCTAAAAAATACAGAACGACGCTATTCTCTGAGAACAAAAATCAGAGAGCTGGACACTGCAACAAGGAAGAGCAAAAAAACGTTTTCTCTGTTCTTCATCTTCCTCTCAACAAATGAACAAACCCATGCCGTCCACTCTAAATCCCTCCTCTCTGAAGATATAGTAGACGTCCGTCTTTACACATACACAAACACACGAAAAAATAACAAAATTCTGAAATTCAGTGTTGAAAAATTAGATTCTAGATCTGAAATATGATAGCTTCAAATGAAAGAAAGAAAAGAGGGTAGAGAGGAATCTTTGAATTATTTGAGTTTACCGCTGCTCTCTTTGTTCTGGGTTTCATCTTCAAAAGCTTGCTCTTGGTCGAAAATTGTGCTATTCCTCTGCCGAAAACTGCTTGCTGAGTTCCATAGCTTGGTTATCGGACTCCTATTTGGTCTCTATTTGTGATTTTTTTGGAAATTAAGGTATGTTCTATACCAAATTGGGTGTTGTCTCAATTTCTACGAAATGAAAAATCGAATTAACCGTTATTTTATGTCTAATTTCTCATGTGTTTGAAAGATTCCAGAATTTTTGCAGTTGAAAGATCTTCTATGTGTATTCGTTGAAGTAGATTTTTGTTTAAATGGGCATATTTTCTTAGTGTGAATATTTTTGTTTGGATTGTTTCGATCAGTTCAATTTTAGATAGAGTGATCTTTTCTTATCGTTCTTGAAGTATGTTAGAGATTTGGTTCCATACCATTTCTTAAATACTTTGATCATTAAATGACTCTTTGATAGCTCAGAATATCTAGGAATGCATTTATGGATGTTTACTTTGCTCCTTGAATGTTTGTTAAATATTTTGATTGCTCCGTTCGAGATAAGTGAGGATGTTTTCATGGTTTTTTTTTTAAAATCTTTGTTGCTAACAGATAGTTTATTAGCAAAGGAATGTGATTTTTGTTTTCATTTATAAAATCAGAAGCCAAAAATTCCTTGTGGCCTTTACTAAAATACTCGAGTCCATTGTGTTGGTGTCATTTTTGTTTCTGGATTTAATCGTGATATTTGATTATTTTTTTGGTTTTGAAATCGGCGAATGTGAAGGAAGAAGAATTTCAAAAGCATTTGGCCTATTCTTTGTAACAATATTAAAACTGGAAGCCAAAGTAAGAGCAACTGTGATCTTAAACCAAATCCCAACCTTGCAATTTTATTAAATCTGAATGTAGCAAAGAATCATGGAAGAATGTCTTCCTTGTCCTTTTCGTCAGTTTGGTCTCTTAAGTTGGTAGGCGTCGTTGCTAAGATTAATATAGGGGATTTATGTGTAAAGTTACTTCATTTCCTGGTGCTACAAATTCACTCAAATCAATCGTACGATAACACACACACACAAAAAAAAGTACTATTTGCTTCATTTAATTTATGGATTGTTTATCAAATTCTTGAAGGTTGGGTTGTAACATTAACTTTAACTTCAAGCACTTTTTATATATCCCTAACCGATAACCTTACAACAAGTCTCAAAGTAGCTTAAGGAATAATTCATGAACATCCGTAGTTTGCTTTAGTTAAGTACAATCCTTTGAAATAACTTGAGGCGTGCCATGCCAAATAAAACCCCTAAATTCATGGCCCTCACTTAATTAATTTTAATACTTTAGAAATCGAGGTGTGCCATTAGTTGAATTTTCCATGGCCCTCGCAAAGTTGAAAGTGCGTAGTTGCTTTAGGCGCGCTATTTTAAAATTACTTTCCTAAACTCGGGTGTGCATTTCACGTGACCCAAATCCAAATCTTAACAATGTTAAATAAAATATGTCTTGGACTGCGGGTGCATTTCATGTGGCGTGGTCCAAAGACGTGTTTTAGATGACGTTTAAATTTTCCTTAAAATAATTAAAAGCGGTTAGAAAGTTAAAATATACCATAGGCTAAAACATGTATTAAAATCAGATAATAGGCCAATTGTAACAGTTGAGCGACCGTGCTAGAACCACGAAACCCGGGAATGCCTAACACCTTCTCCCGGATTAACAGAATTCCTTACTCGGATTTCTATGTTCGCGGACTGTAAAATAGGGTCAATCTTTTCCTCGATTCGGGATTTGAACCGGTGACTTGGGACACCATAAATTATCCCAAGTGGCGACTCTGATTCTTAAATAAATAATCCTGTTTCAATTGTCACTTTAAGTTGGAAAAAACTCCTTTATTATACACCCCTTCCGGGTGTAGGAAAAAGGAGGTGTGACAAGCCCTGCAGGGGTATTTTTGTCTAGAATTTTTAGCCTAGTATAAATAGTTTTTTTCCCATTTTTAGGTCATCGGTTGTATTTTGTGACAGAGCTGTGCTCGTGAACACTTTTCTTTTCCAATTTGAGTAATTTTAGCTTAGTTTCATTATTGATTCTTTAAGTTTTATCTAGTAATTAATTATTATGGGATTTTCTTCATCTATTTCTTTGTTTTCTTCTATAATTATGAGTATCTAGACCCATTAGCTAGGGTTGTGGCTCAACCCTAGTGTGGGTAATTGATGGGTCTTGTGTTTTAATGCTTGATTGTCTATGAGTGTTTGATATTTGGACTGATTTAAGATTTTAATGTTGAATTAGTTGTTGCAAGCACTAGTTTATGCCTAGTTGACTTTGGCTCTTCTTGAGAAAGAGAGCCTAAGTCTATAAAATTGGTCCAACATGGAATTGGGGAGTATTCAAGAGATTGATAGCCCCAATTAAAGGGTTAAACCTGGAGATAGTAATACCCGACTTGAACCTTAATTGCTTGCACAAATTATCATACCCAATTGGTCTTGAGAAAGTCAATTCGGGCAAAATTATTCGAACTACCGAGAGGTATAGAGTGAGTAGAATCGTGCAATGGTTATATCATACTCCCCAAATATGACAACCTAGCCTTAGACTTATGAATCCATCAATTAGCCACCTAGGAGCAAGTCAATACCCTAGCGCCTTTTATCTATTTGAACAACTTCCAATAGTTTAATACTAGCTTTACGTAGCCTAACTTAGCATCTTAGTAATATAAAATTAGAATTAAAATCAAAACCAACAATGTTTAGAAGTGCCATTAGGAATAATTACGCAACTCCAATTTAGATAGAAACTCAACTCCAATATCTAGCTCCCTGTAGAAATCGATCCCAATCTTCTCGGGTAAAAGCTGCTTCGACCTCTCTTGCTACTTTGTAGTAGTACAGGGTTGGCCAAGCTGCTGCCTGCACACGCTACAGTGCAGAACAGCGCTACTGTCAACTTTTCAGGGAAGACTTTTTACCCACCTTGCTTACATCATTGTAAGTGATGTCACACACACACACACACATATATATATGCATTCAAGGGAGGTAAAACAAATCACTTGAAAATTTTGACAAGCTCATTAACGTGACTATCCAGCAAGCAAGTTTCAAGTGCTTCAAGAACAAAGAACAAACCAACTACGGATCAGTTCCCACATAGAGCTATTGTATGTCCTTAGTTGAGTTGTACCATTGTAATAGTTCTTTAATTGTAATTCCTATCTAGATTGTTTAGAAGCAATCTATAGGAACTCATTTGTAAACCTTAAACTCATGTGTTTGAGTCTTAGCTAGAGTTAGTCATGTTGTAAAGTCTTTGTAATAGAGTTATTAAAAAGTGGCTTGTAATATAGTATTACAAGTTATTGAGGGATTAAGAGGTTAATTCCTAGGCATAGGTTGTAATCTAAAAGTTGCTTAGTAGTGAAGTTGAAATCCTACAAGTGTAGGTCGTGGTTTTTAATCCCGTTGAGCTGGAAATTTTTCACGTAAAATTCCTCTTGCCATTTAATTACTGATGTGTGTGTGTGTGTGTACTGTTGGATTTGATAGAGAACTTGGTTCTCTATAGAGTTTGGTGCGCCCTTATATTCTATCAAGCGGGAGAAGGAGCCCTCGCTCTCCTCAAAGCTCGCCGACCTACTTACAAAGAAAGACTTAAGTAAAAAATGAAAGGAGAGAAAAGACGGTACGAAGGTCAAAACTACTAAGATCGAAGTGAAACGACTCACCGGCTGAAGGTTTTCACCCAAATCTCTCATTGAACTGAGACCACTCACGGACCCCCATCGTATGAGGCAAAATTTGACTCACCCAGTCACGAATGTCGGTGACCAGCGAAGAAGGATCCTTCTCGGCTACATAAAAAAACAGAATGGAGAGTGATCAGATCACCAAAAAAAACAACAAACAACCATTTGGGATAAACACTTACGAGCAAAGTTCCACTCCTCGGGAAACCCATTGGGGTTTGACACCACATACTCCATCCTCACGTAAAAGAAATTAACCCAAAAACAGCAATTTGTTTTATCATCCATCTTCACCACCATTCCCTTGGTCCCATGATGGCAAAGGTGTATCATCGTACCCCTGTGAAAACTTGGGGCGAAGAGGTGAAGCAGATGACGAAGAGAAATCCCACGGTTGGCTCGCTCCGCATACTTGATAAGCATAAGGAAAAGCTTATAGATGTACGGGGAGAGCTGAGCCAGGCACACACCATAATAGCGGTAGAAATCCTCTGCCAAGGAAGGAAGAGGAAGCGTATAGCCGATGACAAATGGATACACGTAGAGCGCGTAGTACCCTAGGCGATGTATCTGCACCACGTCGTTACCGACAGGGATAATTCGATATGGTCTGGAATTTGCCATTTAGCCCTAAATGCAACAAGCGTCGCCGCATCCATCTCAGAAACGACGGGTTCATGATCATCTTCAGGTCGGTTCTTGAAGTCTGACCTGATCCTCCCCGAACATGGAACTATCTCGTCTACAGTGGGGAAACACTCATCTTCTACTATGGCTACTCCTTCTTCATGAGAAGGCATGTCCATGGTCAACGCGACAGGATCAGAAGCTCCCTCAAGGTTAAAAGATGCACTAGCCATTTTTCTGTCACGTATATAAGAAGAAAGTGCAAATGTGAAAGGGGCAACAATGGCAGAAAACGTTAAGAGAAGGGAGAGAAAAAGATGCAAGAATTTTGAAGAAGAAGAAGAAGGGAAAGCTTGGAATTTCGAATGCTTAAGAAATGTAGTAGCTCAAATGAGGAATTCCCATTCCTATTAATAAGAATACTGGCACCTTAATCGAGAAAGCCAAACGCCGCCACATTGATTTCGAAACAAAAGAGGCACGAGAAATGACGTAATGTATTGGGAACATGCGCCATAATGACACATGATGAAGTGATGTCATTTCAAACTGACGTAACAGTCAGATGTGGCTCTTAAAGCACCACATCGTCACCTCACCATAAAAAAGTTACTCCTCGGCCAACATGCTCAGATTTCTCAAATTGCAACTGGCGAAGTCCGCCCATCGAGCTCGTCCAAAAATAACCCCGACGGACGGAGGGACTAACTGTATGGGTCAAAATCTGACCAAGGGAATCCTGCCTAAGAGAGGATAACTAAGATCTGATTAGGCCGAGGTCATTCTCAAGAAGGAACCTATTGACGAGATGAGTAGCTAGGGTCGAGGTCGAGTACTCAGATCATCCCAAACGACTAGTTTAGTAATAAGATATTTTAGAAGAATATTCTACAGAATATTCTCTGCACTTGTACTTTCAGTTAGGTAAGGGATATATCCCATATAAGTGAGAATAGAGAGAGAGAGAGAGAGAGAGAGAGAGAGAGAGAGATAAAAAGGTATGTAATATTCTATATGATAAGTTCTCTCACGAAAAGTTGACTCTCAAGAAAATTACAAATGTTGTCTTTACAAAAGATTCGATTTGTTGTTGATTTTACACTTTCTCGCATCAGATACGAGAAAGCTTTCTATATTCTCATGTTTGTTTGTCTTACATCATTGTTAGAGGGAGAATCATCCACCTTATTGGATATTTGGGTGAATCATTCTCTCTATTTACATTCATTGCCATTTAATATATTTATTACTTGTCATTACTCCCTCATACATTCATAGCAATATCATTAAAACACCCCTTTGTATTAAATTGGTCTAAATGCAATTATACATTGTTCATATCAACCGATTTCAGATATAGGATTTATTATGTTTAACTAGAATTTATTCCATTATCATCTTATTTAATTAGTTTAACAAAAAAGCTTAATACTTTTTGGACAAGCATGCATGTAATATACTATTTTAACTTCAAAAGGAGTTGACATATTGTAAAGAAAATAACCAAGGAAGGGAAAGGACAAAATAGACGTCCAACCAGCAATTAGATCTTGCGAAATGGTTCCTTGGCCACTTAAACTTGTCGGGTTTTTTAAAGCCGATACACAAACTTTGGATTTTCCCATTTGAACACTCGAACTCGTTTTTTCCGTAACTAATAAACACATTTGACCATTGACCATGCCTATGTGGCGTTAGTCGGTCTTAATCAGTAGTCCACGTGAGGAACACGACGCACTGGAGCGTGAAAACCCCCTTTTCAATGCCCAACAGTACAAAATGGGTTATGTTTAATTGTGTTCTTATTCATTCCTTCTAAAATACCCCCTTCCTCCATTTTTAGAATTAAGAGACAAAACTTCAGCTTCTTTCTCCCTGATATTATCCTCTTTTGCCTGATAATCCTCTAACTTAAGCTTCATCTCATTGCAAAGATCATTTGACGCTTCTAGATCAGTCTCCAGTTGGGAGATCCTCTCTTGGTGAATCTCCTTTTCTTCCAGGACTTTCTCACAAGTATTATTGTTTTCTTCCAATTTAACCTGCAAACCTTTAATTGTACCAACCATCACATCCACCACAGTTTTGAACTGTTCAGTAAGATGTCGACTATGTCTAGCCGCCAATAGCAATTTCTCAGCGATCTTTGCGGGCTCACTGCTAACTCAAAATAATCATTTAGCCTTGTTTTTTTCGTGAGTTGTTTCTAATTAAGCACCAGTAACTCAAAATAATCATTTCGCCTTGTTCAATTCTGGGTCGGAGATGGCATTCGCCTTGTTCATTTCGCTGCAACTCTCCGGCGGCTCCAGTTGGTCGGAGATGGCATTCCAGTGGTCCAAATCGCTCAAGAGCAATGCCAATCGATTCCTGCTGCTGAGGAGGTCACGCCAATTGGCCATTACAACAAATTAATTGTCACAACTTTAAAGAAAACAAATTCTGCGACAGTGCTGATCGGAAAATTTCTCCGGCAATCTACCTAGCTAGAAAAAAATAGAGAGAGGAGAAGACGAAGAAGAACCTAGGAAGGGAGTGTTGATATGGAAGTAGAAGAAAGAGTTGCAGGTGTGGGGGAGAGGGGGCGAGATGGGAAAGAACGGGGAAGGGGAAGAGGAAGTTGGAAGGGATTAAGTGTTTTCTTTTTTATTGTATTTATTTTTATTTTTAAAATATAAATATAGGTGACAATTTTTATTTAAAAATTACACATGTCATTAGTTGGGTGGGGTCTTAGTTTTGGATTGGTCAATTGCTGACTGGATGGACATGTCTGTGTATGTGTAATACACGCGCATAGGCTCAAAGGTCAGATATGTTTATTAGTTAAGGGAATCATGAGTTCGAGTGTTCAAATGGGAAAACCCAAAATTTGTGTATCGGCTTTAAAAAATCCGACAAGTTTAAGTGGCCAGGAAGTCATTTCGCCTTCGTTAATTGAATATCATTGCTGCATGTTGATTTTTTAAGTCAGGTACTGAAGAATTTGAAGATTTCAATGCCTAGTTGCCTACAAAGCAGCAAAGTCAATGATCACAAGTGGTATATTGTTCTTGAATAGTTCCACGATTATTGGTCCTATTTTGCTATTGTTGACTAAACTCTATGTTCTCTTAGAGAAAAAGAAATTGAAGAATATATATGACTATCCAAATTGTTTGAGAAATTAAAATGACTTCAAGTTTTCCCTTATTTACAATTTTTTCATGATGAAAAACTTCCTCCGGTGTTATAGATAGACCTATATGTGTTTACATATTTTCATTTATTTTAAGTTTGAATACACTTATTAATCCCAAATTAAGATTAATTGTCAAACTTCTCCCTTCGGATTTGAGGAATAGACATAAAGTTTAGTGACTTTTTAATAAAACAAAAATAAATACTTATAAGTTTGCTTTGTTAAGGGGAAAGAAGAGGAACGTCAGAATTTTTGGAAAGAGGATTAAAATCATATGCTCGTAAAGGGACAAGAATTCATACATGTGTGGGTTGTTTGACACACTGTGGGAAACAAAACCAACTGGTAAATACTACCCGCATTAATCTAAAGAAATTAAAGTGTAAATATATATATCATTTAACCATGATTAAGTATTAAAAATATAAGTTCAAAAGATATATTTTATATTAATTAGCTTGGTGTAAACACATGACGCGGATAAATTTTTTATACGACCCAAGCCAAGACTAATACTTCGGACTGCGTCTCAAACATCCACAAAAGTAGTCATACTCTGGGAGGTTAGCCGCAATATTCGATCTCTACTATAGGCACGTTTACAATAAGGATTTTTTCATTCCTATATACTATTGAAAACTTTATTACCCTAAATGTTTATGTTAAGTAAATTACTTTATCTACACAAGTTTTGTTTACAAAATATATACACTCCACCTTAAAAGGCTACCAATCCATTATTAGTGCCTTCAATTAAGGGATTTAGTTACACCCTTTATCTTTTTTTTTTTTTCTCTTCTTCACTAGATCACCAAAAATACTAATAACTGCATCACTAAATTCGAGTACAATTTTAAAACTCTACAATCTGGGAAAAATATCGAGGAATTTGAACTCCTTTTTAAGGAACTTGATTTCTTCTATTGCAATACCCGGCAACAAGAGAAAGCCCTACTCTCTTTCAATGGCTTACAGACGTTCAAGGGGATGAATTTTCTTTACAAATATGTATTTGTCTGAAGACTTCTCTCCTCTTTTTTTTTTTAAAGAAATTGTGATAACAGAAGTTGTTGTGAACTTAAAATTGCAAGGGAAAGAAAAAATTACATGCTATTCTCAAACAAACAAAAAAACCTTCAAATACTCTTGAGCCCTTGCACAGAGGGAAGGGAAGAGAAACTGACTAGAATTACCGAAAAAGCATGAGAACTACCATCATCAATTACAGAATTAGATCTAGATAGAATTAGACGAAGCAGAAATATAAAATAGATGAACCTGGGTCCATTCATATTGGATGAATTTTGAATACCACATCGTCTAAATTAAAAGAGACCGAAAAAATCCCAAAGCTTATGTCATAGGCTTGTAAAATTTATTTACAACTTTCATACATTATTTATATCCAATTATATACAACTACAATATCATACAACTTAAACACAATTTTTATACAAATTTTATACAATATGTCTTTTGTATATTTTGTATCTGATTTATACATAGTAAAAACAAATTTCATACACCTAATTATATATTATACAACTTATCTACAACTTTCACACATCATTTCTACCTAGATAAATACAACTACAATAACATACAACTTAAATACAAATTTTATACAATATGCCTTTTGTATATTTTGTATCTGATTTATACATAGTAAAAATAAATTTCATACAATTAATTATATATTATACAACTTATCTATAATTTTCATACATTATTTTTACTCAGTTATATACAACTACAATATCATACAACTTAAATATAATTTTTATACAATATTGTTCAACTTTCATACAATAATTAAATAAATGAAAGAAAAATATATAAACAACAGAATACAATTTTTCTACAATTTCGTAAATATAATGTATATCATGTCTTCTTCTTCTTCTTCTTCTTCTTCTTCTTCTTCTTCTTCTTCTTCTTCTTCTTCTTCTTCTTCTTCTTCTTCTTCTACGAGTTTCAATCTGAAATTCAGTCAAAATCTAGTCTAATCTTCACCAAAACCTCTCAAAATTGAGATATAAATTCCAAACCATATCCCAATTGTTTGCAACAACACCCAATCCAAACAGATAATGATTTTTGAAAACCCAAATTTGAATCCAAAGCTTCAAAGCTTTTTAATGGTTGTCAATGGTAGAATTGATGCTCTCTTTTCCTTTGCTTTATATTAATGAAATTAGGGATTGAGAGATAGAGAGAGACGTAGAGAGAATTCCCAATTCTTTGCAACATCATCCAATTCAAACGAATAATGTTTTTTGAAAACCCAAACTCGAATTCAAAGCTTCAAAGATTTTTAATGGTTGTCAATCGTGGAATCATGGGTGTGTGCAATATACATGAGGGAGGGGGTGAGATGTGGAGAAAGAAACGTGGGGGAGTAGAAGATATGTTAGAGTAATTTTAAGGACATTGATTATTATCATTAAGTTCCTTAAAATGTACATAAATAATAATTTGATATATAAAATATAATTATAATAAAATTTGAGTAGGAAAGATAATATAGTTTCATATAGTATATAGGAATATAAAAATTCCTTTACAATAAGTCACTTCTAAGGCCTCAGGTCAACTGAGGAATTTGAACCTTTTAACTTACACTTTAGATTAAAATGAACTTATTTTTGTTTTGAGTTTATTCCTTTTCATATTTCTTGCGAAGTATTTGGATTTGATTACGAAATAATTGATTTTGAATCATTGTTTTAGAGAAATCTTGTGCTTTAAATGTTTTTTGTTTGTTTTTAAAAATCAAATGAAACAAAATAATCAAGGAATATCACTCTTATTTATTCTACTTGGTTGTTTTATTTTATTTCCTTTTTCTTTTTGGACTCCATGCTGTTAATTAATGATGTCTTGCTGCATTAACTAAATTTTTACTCATATAAGCAATGGTGTAAACAATATTTTACGTAAGATATGTCGGTTTTATGTTAAATTCGGCTCTATTATAGTGGTTTTATCACTTTACTTTCTGTCCAAAATGATACTTAGTTTGTATTACTTTCAAATTGTATATGTCTACATTAATTTTTTTTTCTTCACAAAGGAGACTAATTTTATTCTACAACTAAGAAACTATCACATATTAATATAATTATAAGCAAATAAGTCGAATCTACTCTGGAATTGCGTATCACTCTCTCATGGAAGGGAAGTCTCATCACCATCGGAGCGTTTCATTTATTATGATATAAATTAATTACAAGGCGTTATGAATAAGTTAATTAATATGTCGAATTGTCGATACTGATTAATAGCCTTTTTGGCCAAGCTTCTTTTTAGCCAAAAACATTTTTTGCCAAAAATTGAGGTGTTTGATCAAGCTTCTGGAAGGAAAAAAGGTGCTTTTGAGGAGAAACAAAAACAGTTTTGGAGAAGCAGAAAAAAGTAGCTTCTCTCCAAAAGTACTTTTTTGAGAAGCACTTTTGAGAAAAATACACTTAGAAGCAATTTTTAAAGCTTGGCCAAACATTAATTGCTGCTCAGAAGTGCTTTTCAAATTAATTAGCCAAACACAAACTGCTTCTCACCAAAAAGTACTTTTGAGAAAAACACTTTTGAAAAAAAGCACTTCTCAAAATAAGCTAATTTTTGCAGCTTGGCCAAACGGGCTATAAGTTTCTCGGCCATCCTAGTTTTGCTATGAATTAGTGTATCAGTTTTTGCTGGGGGGGGGGGGGGCTATATAAGCTTGAGGTTTCACTATAATTGTGTTAGATATTGTCAAAGAGTATTTCAAATATAAAATTGTATGTCGGATAGATAGTCAAATATTGTAGGTAGAAGGTGTGATCTCAGGGATGCATTGTTGACTTATGTGTCTAGCTTTTGTATATATATTCTCGATGTAATTTATCATTTTATGCATGAAGTGAAATACACTTACATTATTCACATGGTATCAGAGCCTCTACGATCTCGGTAGAGACTCATACCTTTTTTTTCGGCTGCTTTTTCCGGCAGTCACTACTCCAGGTTAGATCTTGTTACCCTCTGACCCCCGACTCCATTAGTCGTCTTCTTTCCCGGCCAGATCTTGTTTCCACAATTTTGAGTTCAGAAAGAAAGACATCAATCTTGCCATTTTTGTAACACAGTAAGAAATTTCTCTACTTTTGCTTCTTCTTGTTGTTATTGAAGTTGTAATGAGATAGGAAGAAGAGTTGTTGGGTCTTGTATTTTGAGAGAGGAACAGAGTAATTGGGTTTATGATAAGTTTTTCGTTAAAGCTAATTCAAGTCCACTTTATTGTCCCACCTCTTTATTGCTTTTTGTCCCACCTCTTTATTTTGTCCCACCTCTTTATTGCTTTTTTCAAAAAGTTCACTATTGATATCCATTTTTCCTCTACATCAAACCATTACTTTGGCTTATTCTGGATTCTAGTGGAAGCTATTTGCAACATATTATTTTTACCTATTTGGTTTTTTCGGAATTAGAATCTCAAAATGTCGGAGAAAGATGATTCTTCACAGACAGGTGAGTCATCCGCAGTAGAAGAAGTCAAATTTTTCTCTTCAATTTCAAATCCTTCCACTATTACTACTGTTAAATTACAAGGTAATAATAATTACTCACCATGGTCTTCTTCAATTGAGATGTGGTTCCTGGGACAGGGATATGAGGATCACTTAGTGTCGCGCCCCCTTTTTCTCGCGAAATCGGGTTTATGACATTTGGGAGGACAACTCGTTCCCTTTTGGGAATTGGGTTTTTTGATTTGAAGAGTCGCCACCTAATGATTAAGTGCATTAGGACACTAGGAAGAATTTATTTAGAAAAATCAGAGTTTGAGTAAGGGCTAGAAATTATCTCGAGAGGAAGGTGTTAGGCACCCCTCAAGATCCACTAGTGTGGTTCCCGGCCATGCTACAATTGTGACTTAAGTACAAACAATAAATAAGCAATTAAGGGTTTCAAATATGAGGGGTTGTCACATTGTGATTTCAGATAAGTTAAAGTTTGAAGAAAACAAGGAAGTTGAAATCTGAGAAAGGAGTTTGAAATTTTGAAAGTAATAAAATAAACAAGCAAAGGGAAGGGGGTCCTAGGTTTATAAATAATATGGATCACATCAATGCAATACCCGGTAATCACTCCTCAGAAGAGGGGTTACACATGGTATTAGCGCACCGGTCATCATATTCATATCTACCCTTTCCCACCCCGTTGAGGTATTTAAACGCGGAATGGTTTCGTTACTTATTGCATGCTAGTACCCGCCCCAATCCTATCAGTCCCGAAGGCATTTGGCACTACTAGTCTTAAAGGGAAGGGAGATTTGGGCTTTGTATGGTTTAAAAGGATAAAATTCTAAAGCGACAAACAAAAACACATAAGGCAGACATGGGAAACACATAACAATTTAAGAGGCTCAGACGGGCCTCCTCACTTAAAGACAGATTGCTTAGCATGTCTTGCAGATACTGGTTATGGTCTGAATTAAACATAAACGTTAAGGAGGCAGACTGGTCTATTACACATTTCAGATAAGAAACCGGAATTAGACCTTCTTGCTGGTTGGAATTAACAGAGTCTGATTCAATTAGCTAATTTTACCTTATAGCTTGCCTAAGTGAAACCTACAGGCATGACATCTAATAATGCAGAAGTAACTGATTTGTACAAGAAGAAGGCCTGTTGATTATAGAAAACATAAGTTCTGCTGACATTGAGTAACGTTACTACTAATTTTAGACTTGGAAACGATTCAGATCAGTTGGTTACGCCCATAGACATGCTTTCTAAGCGTTATTGAGTTTAACCTTTACAAAAATACAGAAATCCTATAGGCATGGTGTTTAAAATGTTGATTTTTATTATTTAAGCCTATAAATGCGGTTGCCTAATGATAGATGCATATGCAGAATTTAGGAAACTCTATAGACATGTTCTATATGTGATAGGCAGAAACGCAGAAACCTATAGACATGGTCTCTATGTATGAAATGCAGAAGCTATAGACATGGTCTCTTTGTATGAAATGCAGAGGCTATAGACATGGTATCTACGTATGAAATGCAGAACCTATAGACAGGATTTCTATATGAAATGCAGAACCTGTATGCATGGTTTCTATATGAAAAACGCAGAAGTGCAGGACTTGTAAACATGATTTCTATATGAAAAATGCATAAGTGAAAACAGGACATGATTGCAGCAGTAAATACCTATGAACATGATATCTACCCTTATGCATACATGAGTGACCCTCCCCTTTTCACTAAAATCCCATAAGTTATTACAAATTATTACAGCCCAAAATGAATAAAGAAAAGTAAAATAAAATTACATCAGAAAGCTAAAAATCTCAGCCAAGGAGAGCCTGATTCAGACTTCTGTCTGAAACATGAAGTAAACCAACTCCAAAGATCAAATTTCAAAGCCTTTCTCTTATTTGGGATGTGTCAGAGTTCCCTAAGAGTCTCAAGTGGACTCCGGGCAGTGCTTACACCCAAATATATTACAGAATTGGATTATAGTGCAGTGTAGAAGGGCCAGCCCTCAAATGTCCAAGTTTAGAGGGAGCTCAAAGTCCCAAAGCAAGGCTCGTAGGAGGGGGGCAGAACTTAGAATCTAAGAGAGAGTGCAAGTGCATAGAGTGGATTTTGGGGAAAGCCAAGACAGGCTGGTGGTCATACCCAGCAATTGGAAGTGCTGGCACACCCCAACCAGCCTGTTAGCCACATTGTTTGGGAGTTAGGATCCATTAAAGGATCAAGTCCAGACATGAACAACAATTTGGATGTTGCCATGCTTTGAACTTTAACTCAAACACATAGAAAGGAATAAGGGTATGAGGAATTCACACAGCAACAGATGCAAAAAGACAGCATATTCAATACAGAACATAAACAACAAAGTAGACAAGATTGTTGAAACTGTAAAGCAAACACATAGGGATGAAGCTGAAAGTTAAATTAGAACATACCAGTTTCAGGGAAATAAGAAGAGAAAAGCAGTAGTAAAGCCAAATTGCAAACACACAGCCAGAAGGTTTCAGAAGAGGGTAGAGTGTTGAATTGAGAATGTAGGAGTATTGAAATTAAAAGTGTTCAATAAGTGTTGTCAGAGTATTGAACTCAAGGTCATAAAGAGTATTGAATTGGAAGTGTGTAAAAGTGCAGAAGGGTCGTGCCCTTTATAGTGCAGGAAGCAAGTAAGAAAAGGCAAGAAAATAGTTTCGAAATCAATCATGTAAGGTCTCCCTTCAATTAAGGGATTCTGATTTCAAACGGGAAAGATAATTAAGGAAAGAGTTTGATCAAAATCTTTTCCAAAGTAGCACAAGAAGGGTAAATACAAAGAAGTTATTTAAGGCAAAAGTCCAGTGGTACATGGTTTGTGCAAATAAGGAAAGGAGATCACTCAACAGCCAGTGAAATCATAATTGCAGGCTTTGTTTGAATGAACCAAGTCAGGAAAAATGAGGAAAGGGTTTTACTTAAGGAAAACCAGTAACAATCAATCAAACCTTATTAAGAGGAATTCCGAATCAATCACAAGTTGACAAAACTTTTTGAAGGCAAAAATCCTCATATATAAAGCATACAGACATATTGAACAAGAAAGAACTATCATGCGAAAAAGCCTAGTATAGAAGAGTTACGGGTCATAACAAAGAGGCTCAAATCCAGTACATAGACTCATAATGGGTATGAGAGTGTCCAGGGTCCCAAATAGAACCCTAGTCCAAAACACAAGATTAAACTCGCCAAAAAACCCCCAAATCCCAGGGTTTTCAACTCGAGTCAGATACAGAGAAGAGAAGACAGATAACTGAAATAGGCTCAGAGGTCTCTTTCAGGGATTCATGTGAAAACAAACAGATAAAATAGTAGGTTCAAGGCAAATAGAATGAAGAACTGATTTGAAGCATAAAGAACACATTTTAAGAAAGCTTGGAACTTAAACAAGTTTCAGAAGAGAAACGAGATAGTATAACACTTAAGAGAATAGTAGAGGAAACATGTTTAACAAAGAATTCAAACAAAATCCAGAAGAAGACAACTAAAGACCTAAAAGCATAGTAGAAAATACAATAGAGGAACATAGGGGTAAATGAACACATAAGATAAACATGTGAAAGCATGATATAGAAACCAGTAGAAGAAAGAACGTAGCACAATAGAAGGACATGCAAAATAAGGCAAACATAAGAACACAGGAGAAGGACATGCGAGGTAGAAAAGAGAATATAAAAACATAGCATAGACATATTCACATAAAGAGAAGAAGAAGAGGAGTCAGAAAACATTTTAAAACCTTTTCAGAGACCCTAAATCAAAGAGAAGTAATTTTTGAAAGAAAATTAGGGAAAACGTTTAAGAACTCAAGTAGAGAACATACATAGCATAGATATAAGAAAACAACCAGAGAAAAAACTCGAATAGATTAAGGTTTAAGAGAAACCCTAGAAATGAGAAAGGATTGAAAGAAGGTCCGATCTTGAGTCGAAAAGGTCAGAAATAGGCTTCTGATGCTTGAATACACCGGAGCCAGGTCGGAGAGGCCATAGAACCTTGGATCTGTAGAGATATGAAAGGACACCTTCGAGATCGGACCTCGAAACTTCGAACACCCAGGGTTTAATAGTGGAGGAGGGTGAGTACAGGCCATCCAAGTCCTGAGATGCCATGGGTTCCGGTGAGATTGCGGTTGAAGAGGGGTGAGAGAGGCTAGGGTTTCAAGAACCTTCGAGAGAGTTTGAGAGAGGGAGAGTATTCAAAGGCGGCTGAGAGATAGAAATGAGGGGATTAGGGTAGGGTTAGTAAATTAAAAAAGGTAAGGGGTAATCGTGGTCATTGATCTAAATGATCAACGGCCTGGATTGAAAGAAAGGGCCAGGCGGGTTAATTGGTTGGGTTGAGGGTCGGGTTAGATTAGAGTTGGGCCAGTCCAATTGGATTTCAAAATTGGGTCAATTTGGCTATGATTGAAATAAAAATGGGCCAGATTTTAAATAGCCAGTTTTTCCCTTTTTATTTTATAAAAATAGTAAAATGATTTTGAAAGTAAATTAAGAGTACTGGATCAGTTAATAATATATAAGTATTGATTTAAAAATGTTGGAACCAATTTTATAACTATAAAAATGCTATTAAATCTTAAAGTAGGTTAGAATTGCAATTATATGCAATTTAGCTTTAAAAATACCAAATAAATTTGTAAAAATATATAAAAATTACCTTAACTATATTTTGGTATAAATATGGGAAATAAAATAAATTATCCATCAAAATGATAATTTTGGAAATAATTATTAGTTTTTATACTGCTTAAATGAGCAATAAATTGATTAAAACAATCTTTAAAAATTGGGAAAAAAAATACTAAAACACTTGGACATGCTTATATATACGTACATATGTTATTTTGAAAGTATTTGGTATATAAAAAATACATAGGGAAAAAATTGGGTATCAACAGCTGCCCCTCTTTACTCGGGAAGGATGAAAGAGTTGTCGGGTAAAGATATGATGGCCAATTTTAACCGAACGAGATAGTTAGAAGAATTTGACCATGCTGTGGTTCCTGAGCTGCCTACATATCCCTGGTCTTACAAGAATTAGTCCATATGTAATTTAGGATCCATCGGCGGGATATGCTGACGGAGGTTTTACAAGAACAGACACGGTATTCAGGTCAGGAAGGATAGTTAAGGTCTAATCCGGGCTGCGGGAACTGGAGCGGGATCGCTCCTACTGAGACGGCCGTTGATAGCTAGTTTACCTGCGAATGAACAATACAAATGTATATGGTGCAAGATTTAAACGTGATGCAAGTTCCCATTGGACCATGAATGCTGTCTTTGGACGGTTAAGATGACGTCCTGAGACCATGACGTCCTAGGCCATGAAGCGTATAATAAAGGATTCACAGGCCATGAAATGATGCTCTCGGGCTATGAAGATGATGCCTCCGAGCTATGATGCCTTTGAATAATGATATGCAAAAGATAAAATGGGGTCCTCAGGCCATGGCATGGCGTTCTCGGGCTATGAAAATGGTGCCTCCGAACAATGATCCCTTCGGACAATTTGGTGATCTTTCAGCCCATGAGATGCAGAAGGAGACGATCTTTCAGCCAATGCAAAAAATGTAAATGCGGTGGCGGTATTTCAGCCGATGCAAGATGTAAATACAAAGTGGCGATATTTCAGCCATGCAAAAAATGTAAATGAGGTGGTGGTATTTCAGCCGATGCAAGATAGAAAGTGGCGATATTTCAGCCATGCAAGAAAATAAAAGTGGCGATATTTCATCCCTGCAAGATGTAGATGAAGGTGGCGATCTTTCAGCCATGCGAGACATAAATAAAGTGGCGATATTTCAGCTATGCAGTTGGAGACAGGGCTTAGTCTCGAAAGGCAGAATGGTAGCCTTATGCGATGCAGCAAAATGTAGATGGAGATAAAGCTTAACCCAGGAAGACCGAATGGTAGCCTTATGCAATGCGGAGAATGCATATGGAGACAGAGCTTGGTCTCGGAAGGCAGAATGGTAGCCTTATGCAATACGAAGAATGCAGATGGAGACAGAGCTTAGTCTCGGAAGGAAGAATGGTAGCCCTATGCAATGCAAAGAATGCAGATGGGGACAGAGCTTAGTCTCGAAAGGCAGAATGATATCCTTATGCAAAAAATAAAAGGCAGGTGCCAGTAGAGTTTTCTTAGCTGACATCTGATTTCGATATTGTGGCGATATTGTGTGCGTATAGAAAATGTGAGTAGGTGACGGTTCTGAGAGTTGTATTCCTGATCAGTATGAGTGTATAATATATTTGATGATAGTCCAACTTAGGTGCCTGCATCCCAAGAAAAATCATGAGTTTTGTAAAGGGGAAAGGTTAGTTCGTATCCCCGCTGACTTTGCTTGACCTGCTTGGCTCTGTTTTGGTGATACTGTGCGTATCATTGGGTTAGCATTGCTAATCAAAGCAATTTTGGTAACAGACATGCATGATTTAGTAAAAGCATAATATAAGTGCGTAATTAAGAATAATTTTCTTTAAATGATCCGACGACTGCGACGTGGTTCAAAACATTGCAACTTTGCTTGCTCCGGAATTTTGAGGGTCCTCCTCAAAATTCTGCCCTAGTTTACCGGACTGCTGCTCCTGACGGCTGTTAATGATAAATGGCTGGAATTGACTTTGGAATTTTGAGGGTCCTCCTCAAAATTCTGCCCCAGTTTCCAATAGCGAGGTAAATGGAAATTTTATTGAATTGTGCCCGAACCCATAGGGCTGCCTACGTATCCCCTCTTAAATGGGAATCAGGTCAGGCGTAGTTCAAATTACATCATAAAAGAAAGCATAAAGGTTACATATAGTATCGTTTGACTGCATTTGAATTGATCGGCTTTGGTCAAACTTCTCCGTCCATTTCTGCAAGTATGAGGGCTCCTCCTGTCAGAACCCGGTGAACCATGTACGGACCCTGCCAGTTGGGAGAGAAATTCCCTTTGGCTTCCTCTTGATGCGTAAAAATTTTCTTTAACACTAGCTGCCCCAGTGCGGATTGTCTCGGCTTGACTCTTTTGTTGAAGGTCTGGACATTCTGTTCTGATAGAGCTGACAGTAGCAAACTGCATTCATTCTCTTTTCATCTATAAGAGCTAGTTGCTCGTAACGACTCTTCACCCATTCTGCGTCGTCGAGCTCTGCTTCCTGTATGATCCTTAAGGAAGGAATTTGTACCTTAGCGGGTACGACTGCTTCTGTACCATATACCAACATGTAGGGAGTTTCCCCAGTTGATGTACGGACTGTGGTTCGGTATCCCAATAAAGCAAATGAGAGCTTCTCGTGCCACAACTTATGCTTCTCTATCATTTTCCTTAGTATTTTCTTGATATTCTTATTGGCAGCTTCTACGGCTCTATTCATCTAAGGTCTGTAAGTTGTAGAATTCTTGTGTTTGATCTTGAAGGTTTCACACATGGCCTTCATCATGTCACTGTGGAGATTTGAACCATTATCAGTAATGATTGATTCTGGGATCCTGAATCGACAAATGATGCGGTCACGGACAAAGTCTGCCATAACTTTCTTAGTCACTGCTTTGTATGATGCTACTTCAACCCATTTGGTAAAATAATCCATTGCCACTAGAATGAACCTGTGTCCGTTTGATGCGGTGGGATTGATAGGTCCGATGACATCCATTCCCCACGCGGCGAACGACCACACCAAGCTTGTTGCATTAAGCTCATTTGGGGGCACATTTATCATGTCCGCATGTATCTGACAGCGATGGCACTTTCGAACATACTGGACGCAATCCGTTTCCATAGTCATCCAAAAATAACCAGCCCGGAGTATCTTCTTGCCTAAGACAAAACCATTCATATGTGGACCGCAGGTCCCAACATGGATTTCCTCTAGTAGCCTGGATGCTTCCCTTGCGTCGACACACCTTAATAATCCCAAATCAGGAGTCCTCCTATCCAGGATTCCTCCGCTGTGGAAGAAATTGTTAGATAACCTCCAAAGTGTGCGCTTCTGAGTGGTGTTGGCAAGCTCTGGGTATTCTCCTTTTGCCAGGTATTCCTTGATATCATGAAACTAAGGTTTTCCATCCGCTTCTTCCTCGACATGAGCATAGTAGGGTGGCTGATCATGAATCTTCACCGGAATAGGATCAATGAAGTTCTTATCTGGATGTTTTATCATAGAGGACAGGGTAGCCAATGTATCACCGAACTCATTCTGGACTTTGGGAACATGCTGGAATTCTGTCTTTGTGAATCTCTTTCTCAACTCTTGTACATGATACAGATAAGGGAGTATCTTGGAGTTCTTGGTTGTCCATTCTTCTCGAACCTGATGTATAAGCAAGTCTGAATCCCCGATTACTAGCAACTCTTGGATGTTCATGTCAATGGCCATATTGAGTCCCAAGATGCAGGCTTCATACTCGGCCATATTGTTGTTTCACGGGAACCTGAGTTTGGCGGACAACGGATAATGCTGACCGGTTTTTGATGCTAGAACTGCTCCTATGCCAACTCCTTTGAAATTTACTACTCCGTCGAAAAACATTCTCCAACCATCATAGGATTCTGCAATGTCTTCTCCTATGAAGGATACCTACTCGTCAGGAAAATACGTCTTTAAAGATTCGTATTCTCCGTCCACGGGATTCTCAGTAAGATGATCTGCCAAAGCCTATCCCTTGATTGCTTTCTGAGTCACGTAGACAATGTCGAAGTCACTCGGCAGGATTTGCCACTTGGCTAGCTTGTCAGTGGGCATGGGCTTCTGAAAGATGTACTTCAACGGATCCATCCTTGATATGACATACGTAGTATAGGCACAGAAATAGTGCCTTAACTTCTGAGCTACCCAAGTCAGAGCACAACAGGTGCATTCCAACAGAGAATATCGGGCCTCGTATGGGGGTGAACTTCTTGCTGAGATAATAGATGGCCTGCTCCTTCCTTCCCGTTTCATCATGTTGTCCCAGAACACAACCGAATGCTCCATCCAATACTGCAAGGTAGAGCAATAGAGGTCTGCCCCGCTCAGGCGGGACCAAGACTGGCGGTGTGGATAGGTACTCCTTGATTCTGTCAAAGGCTTTTTGACAGTCATCAGTCCATTTGGCAGTGGCGTCCTTCTTCAACATCATAAAGATTGGCTCACAGATGACAGTAGATTGAGCTATGAACCTGCTGACATAGCTGAGTCTTCCCAAAAAACTTATTACGTCCTTCTTGTTCTTTGGCGGTGGCAACTCTTGAATGGCTTTGACCTTTGACGGATCCAATTCTATTCCTCGGTGACTCACAATGAACCCAAGTAGTTTTCCGGCAGGAACCCCGAATGCACATTTTGCAGGATTCAGCTTCAAATTGTACCTTCTTAGTCTATTGAAGAACTTCCTCAAATCTTCCATGTGATCAGTGGATTTCTTGGACTTGATGATGATGTCATCTACATATTCCTCGATCTCCTTGTGTATCATATCATGAAAAATGGTAGTCATGGCCCTCATGTAGGTGTCCCCAGCATTCTTTAATCCAAACGGCATCATCTTGTAACAATACATTCCCCACGGCGTAATGACGGACGTTTTCTTAGCATCTTCTTCATCCATCCAGATCTGATGATACCCAGCAAAACAATCAACAAACGATTGCAGCTCGTGCTTGGCGCAGTTGTCAATTAGAATATGTATGTTTGGCAAGGGGAAGTCGTCTTTGGGACTGGCCTGGTTACGGTCCCGGTAGTCGACACAGACTCTGACCTTCCCATCCTTCTTTGGTACTGGCACGATGTTGGCTAACCATGTTGGATACTGTACTACTCTGAGAACCTTAGCTTTGACTTGCTTGGTGACTTCTTCCTTGATTTTCAAACTCATGTCAGGCTTGAACTTCCTAAGCTTCTGCGTTATCGGTGGGCATGTCAGATCAGTTGGCAGCTTGTGCGCCACAATAGATGTACTCAAACCAGTCATGTCATCATACGACTAGGCGAATATGTCCTCATATTCCTTCAGAAATTCTGTGTATTCTTCCTTTTCTGCCGGTGACAAATGAACGTTGATCCGAGTTTTTTTGACATTTTCTACATCTCCCAGGTTAACAATCTCGGTCACGTCTAGGTTGGACTTAGGTCTGTTCTCAAAATCCTCAACCTCTTTAACAACCTCTTCTGGTATATCATCTTCCTCTGAGTTCGTTTGTCGCGTTATCTCGTTACATGTCACAGTCGTTGGTTCATCAAGATAAGTAATATTAATACTGTAATTAAAGTAAATGAGAGAAAGTAATAAGAGTAAGATTCATAAGAAAAAATCGAAATACTTTGAAAAATTCCATGACTGTTTTGAACATTGAAGATTTTATTGCGAAATTAAAAGGCAAAAGGAAAGTCAACTAGTAAAAATGAAAAATAGTGCATCATGCTTGTTCAACCTTGCTACCCCAAGGCTTTCTGGGCTCTGGTGGTTCTGATGGACCAATTGTTGAGGCACGCTCCTCGGCTCACGGTTTGTATGGAAGTGCCTTCCTCCTCATCCTCCTCGAAAATGACACAACAATCCATGTCATCCTCTTCCAAAAACAAATCCCTCATCGCTGCCAGTGCTTCCTCTTCTTTTGACCCATATATATAACATCAGCTGGTTGGAAAATCTGCTCCAAGTGAGGTATCGGGTGCTCTAGTGGATAATAAGGCCCACGCCATGGCGGCGACCATTCATTGAACTCTTTCCAGGTGTACTCGTATCCCATACCGAAGGTGGTACCATGTTTCTTCAGCTTGGCAGGCTTAGCAATCCCTTGTAGGTTCTTGCCAAGTCCTTTGCCTGGCTCATATCCGCACCAGTTCAATATGCTTTTGATTTTGTTGTCCCACCAGTTATCCTTGTCAATGGCATTGACTCGCTCGATGTGGTGATAGGTTTCTCCGCCTATCTTCCTTCTTCCTCCGATCGCTGGGATGGTCTGGCGATTGTATATGGGATTGATACCATCGCCGTGGATGATCTACTCTTAGTGATTCCACTCAAATTTCATGCTTGATGTAGGGTTGATGCTACAACTCCAGCGGCATGAATCCATGGTCATCCTAAGAGCAAGTTGTAAGATGTCGGCACGTCTATTACTTGAAAGTCGACATCAAACCAAGTAGGCCCCATCTGTAAACACAGGCTGATTTCCCCAATAGTGGACCTTTGGGAACCGTCGAAGGCTTTAATGTTAACGGCCCCGTCTTTGATCTCATGTAGCCCTTTCCCTAATGTTATGAGTGTTACCAGCGGACAAATGTTGAGGCTGGACCCTCCATCGATCAGGACCCTGGTGATAAAATAATCCTCGTATTGCACGGTGATGTGCAATGCCTTGTTGTGGCTCCGCCCTTCTGGTGGCAACTCATCTTCATGAAAAGTGATTTTGTGACTCTCCAATACTTGTCCCACTATATTTACTATTTCGCCTCCGGTGATGTTGCTTGGTACATACACCTCACTCAGAACCTTCAATAAGGCATTCTTATGTGCGTTAGAGCTTTGTAGCAGAGCTGAGATAGAGATCTAGGCTGGCATTTTGATCAACTGATCAACGACTGAATACTCTTTGGCCTGTATCTTCCTCCAGAGGTCGTCGGGCCCAGCTTCAATGATGGCTGGCCGTCCAGATGCCTGCTTACTCGACTCAGCCAAGTGTTCTAGAGTATAAACCTTGTCGATCCTTGTCATACCCTGTACCGCAACTACTTCTCCGAACTTGGTTTTCTCTTTCCTTCTTGCCTCGGCTGTGTAATCCCATGGTATGGCTTTTGTGTGGAACGGTGTTATGGCTGTCATTGCTACCTGAATGGGCACCCTTGCTTTGGAAGACAATACAACAACCTTAAATGGTACAGGTGCCTTTGGGGACCTAAACTCGACTTCAATTAGTGTTGGCATCTTTGCAGGGGGTGGTGCTTCAAGCTCAAGTGGTACAGACATATTCACCTCAGCATACCTAGAAGGCTGAATCTGAACCACAATCGGGTTAAGGGTGACTGTTGATTTCTTTGGCTCGTCACCCTCTGCGATTAATCTGATCGATCTTTTGGGGTCCCAATCATCCTCTGTCTCAATCATGTGAACCCCTCTACCCTTGTGGTCTGGTAGAGGGTTGCTGCGGATGTTCGGGGTAGGCTCTTTTGCCACGATGATCTTGTTGTCAATCAAAGCTTGGATCTTATCCTTCAGAGAGTGGCACTCATCAATGGTATGCCCTTTCATGCCGGAATGGTATGCACAAGTTTTGTTTGGGTTGACTTATTGGGAGGGGTTTTCGGGGGTTATGGCAGGGATATGGGTGACCTAACCACCAGCTTTGAGCCTTTCATATAGCTGATCAATTGGTTCGGCAATGGCGATATACTGTTTGGGAGGTCTGCGGTCGAAATTTAGTCGGGGTCTAAGAAAGTTTTGGCGAGGGGGAGGTGATTGATAGTGGGCTTGTTGGGTGTTGTAGGCTTGGTAGACGTGTGCGGGTTGGGAGTATCTGGGTGAAGTAAGTTGATATGTGGGTGGTGGAGGTGATTGGTAAGTAGGTGGTGGAGCTTGGTAAAAGGGAGAGAGTGCTTGGTAATTTGGGGTAGGTTGATATATGAGTGGAGGTATTGGTTAGGTTCGGTATTTGATTGGGGATTTTGTTCTCTGTGCAACCATCACGGCACTTACGTCCCTTTTCTTGGACGTGCCACCAGACTGCAGAGCCTTATTGGTAGCCTGCAAAGCTTCAGGGTTTGTGACCATGCCACTTTTGATACCTTCCTCGATCCTCTCCCCCAGCTTGATGATGTCGGAAAATTTCTAGCTTTCAATCAGCATCAACCTTTCGTAGTATTTTGGGTCTTGAGCTCGGACGAAAAACCTGTTCATTTGTTCTTCTTCTAAAGCCGGTCTGACCTTAGCAGCCTCTGATCTCCAATGAGTGGCATACTCGCGGAAAATTTTTGTGGGTTTCTTCTTTAGGTTCTAGATGTAGAACACATCTGGCGCATTCTCCGTGTTGAACCTGAACCTGTCCATGAAATCGGACGCCATACTTACCCAATTCGGCCACTTCTTCGGGTCTTGGCTAATGTACCAAGACAGGGCATCTCCTTTCAGACTTCTCATAAAAAGCTTCATGTGAATCTTTTCATCCTTCCCTACTCCGACCAGCTTGTCGCAATATGTCCTTAAATGGACTCTGGGATCCCCTATACCATCAAACATTTTGAACTTAGGAGGTTTGTAACCCCCGGGTAGTTCGACATCTGGTTGTATGCAGAGGTCTTCGTAGTTCAATCCCTTGATTCCCTTGCTTCCTTCAACACCTTGAACTCGGCTAGCCAACTTCTTGAGTTCTGCGGCCAGGTTCCTGATAAGGGAGTCTTTATCATCAGACTCGGGTGTGCTTGAGACAGATTAGGTGGAGGGTGGCATGGTTTCTACATAGATAGGGGTGTTATGGTGAGGGTGGAGATGATCATTTGCGGAGTTCAGTGGCTCAGTGATGAGTAGCAGGGTGTTGTTAGAAGTGTGGCAAGTGTTACAGTGGTGATGGGGAGCGGGATGGTTTTGTAGTTTCGGGATGTTTTGTAGAGGTGTGGGGTTTTGAGTGTTAAGAAAGTTGACATCTGGGGTGGTGAGGGAAAACGACAAGCTTGCCAAATTCCGGACTTGATCAAGTTCCTCCTGAAATTTCAGCAGTTTCTGCTCGAGTTGGGATGCACCTTCTTTGGAGACATGAGTACCCTGAGTGATTTCTACCCGTTCAACCGAGTTTTCCTTTCTGATGTTGCTCAAATCTTACATTTTTTCCTTGTTCCTGTTTCTGACGGGACTAGGAGGAGTAGTGGGTGGAGGGCCCTTGGATCTTATAGAGTATGATGACGATGCCAGAGTGCACGAACTAACCTTTGAGGAGGGGAATAAAACAAAATAAAAACAAAAGGTAGCAAGTTAGTGTAGATTATAAGGAAAAAATGTTGCGATATTTAAACACATAGTGCGAGAATATAAACCGTGTCCTAATTTGGGAGCCTCGTTGTGCCCGAGGTAGTCCTAGCGATAAATTGATTTGGAGAACTTAGAATGCTAAATGCATCATTTTATTGATAAAAATCAGACGAATCCTAAAACGACACTAAATGAAAAGGAATAAAATGTCACTAGTGGCCATTGGCCTTATTACATTTCATAAAGTAAAAGAAAATTCCTATCTATTTGGTCCGAGAAGGACCTTCCTCAGGTTGAATGCTCTAGTTAATCAAATCCTCCAGCTCGCATAGGTTCACCAGTAGAAATGCCTTTGCCATGTGTTCTCCTTTGTTTCCTTCAGCGTTTTGGCAGTCGGTGACTCTCTTCCTCACTTTCCTTTCCAATTCCAGCAGACTGTACTCCAGATATTCCAAATTTTCGCTAGCTTTGGCGGCCCTCTCTTTCCACTCGTTGATTTGGTCATTTGATGGAAGACTCCTCTACCAGTCCAGCAAGAGTGAGGGTGTGCTAACTATACCGAAGTTGGGGACCTCGTGCCTCATGTTTCTGCAAGACAAAAGGGTTAGGCCCTTACCCCCGCCGGACTCGACTATTTAACTATCAATAATTGGCATAAGTAGCATTTAGTTCTCCAAATAAATGCACAGAACTTGGTAATGTCCGTTTGGGTTCCAAGGAAACCCAGTGGACTTTGGACAAGGCTATTTTGAAGAGTCATTATGTGGACAACATAACTGACTCGGCTAGGTTTTGACAGTGATGCATGCACAATTAAATAAAGTAGGGTTTCTATGGGGTATTAGACTGGTACCATTGAGCAGACAACTTAAGAGGAAAAGGTATGGAACCGTCGACTACACTGTTGATCGACTGGTTTTACCGTAAATACTCTTTTGCCAAATTTAGGGGGTAATAATATCAGAAGGGCGCGACCACTCATTATAAGCGTTGCTATGGTATTTTATTTGGCACGAGTGGAATATGATGTTGAATATGCAGTTATAATAATTAAAAAAATTGTCATGGTAAAAGCCTACAATATCCCCAGCAGAGTCGCCACGCTGTCGTGCCCCCTTTTTCTCGCGAAATCGGGTTTATGACATTTGGGAGGACAACTCGTTCCCTTTTGGGAATTGGGTTTTTTGATTTGAAGATTCGCCACCTAATGATTAAGTGCATTAGGACACTAGGAAGAATTTGTTTAGAAAAACTAGAGTTTGGGTAAGCGCTAGAAATTATCTCGAAGGGAAGGTGTTAGGCACCCCTCAAGATCCACTAGTGTTGTTCCCGATCATGCTACAATTGTGACTTAAGTACAAACAATAAATAAGCAATTAAGGGTTTCAAATATGAGGGGTTGTCACATTGTGAATGCAAATAAGTTAAAGTTTGAAGAAAACAATGACGTTGAAAATTGAGAAAGGAGTTTGAAATTTTGAAAGTAATAAAATAAACAAGTAAAGGGAAGGGGGTCTTAGGTTTATAAATAATATGGATCACATCAATGCAATACCCAGTAATCACTCCTCAGAAGAGGGGTTACACGTGGTATTAGCGCACCGGTCATCATATCCATATCTACCCTTTCCCACCCCGTTGAGGTATTTAAACGCGGACTGGTTTCATTACTTATTGCATGCTAGTACCCGCCCCAATCCTATCAGTCTCGGAGGCATTTGGGACTACTAGTCCTAAAGGGAAGGGAGATTTGGGCTTTGTATGGTTTAAAAGGATAAAATTCTAAAGCGACAAACAAAAACACATAAGACAGATATGGGAAACACATAACAATTTAAGAGGCTCAAACGGGCCTCCTCACTTAAAGACAGATTGTTTAGCATGTCTTGCAGATACTGGTTATGGTCTGAATTAAACTTAAACGTTAAGGAGGCAGACTAGTCTATTACACATTTCGGATAAGAAATCGGAATCAGACCTGCCTGCTGGTTGGAATTAACAGAGTCTGATTCTATTAGCTAATTTTACCTTATAGCTTGCCTAAGTGAAACCTACATCCATGCCATCTAATAATGCAGAAGTGTACTGATTTTTACAAGAAGAAGGCCTGTTGATTATAGAAAACATAAGTTCTACAAACATTGAGTAACGTTACTACTGATTTTAGACTTGTAAATGATTCAGATCAGTTGGTTTTCCCTAAAGACATGCTTTCTAAGTGTTATTGAGTTTAATCTTTACGAAAATGTAGAAATCCTATAGGCATGGTGTTTAAAATTCTGATTTTTATTATTTAAGCCTATAAATGCGTTTGCCTAGTGATAGATACATATGCATAATTTAGGAAACTCTATAGACATGTTCTCTATGTGATAGGCAGAAATGGAGAAATCTATAGACATGGTCTCTATGTATGAAATGCAGAAGCTATAGACATGGTATCTATGTATGAAATGCAGAGGCTATAAACACGGTATCTACGTATGAAATGCAGAACCTATAGACAGGATTTCTATATGAAATGCAGAACCTGTAGGCATGGTTTCTATATGAAAAACGCAGAAGTGCAGGACTTGTAAACATGATTTCTATATGAAAAATGCAGAAGTGAAAATAGGACATGATTGCAGCAGTAAATACCTATGAACATGATATCTACCCTTATGCATATATGAGTAACCCTCCCATTTACTAAAACCCCATAAGTTATTATAAATTATTACAGCCCAGATGAATAAAGAAAAGTAAAATAAAATTACATCAGAAAGCTAAAAATCCCAATCAAGGAGAGCCTGATTCAGACTTCTGTCTCAAGCATGAAGTAAACCAACTCCAAAGATCAAATCCAAAGCCTTTCTCTTATTTGGGATGTGTCAGAGTTCCCTAAGAGTCTCAAGTGGACTCCGGGCAGTGCTTACACCCAAATATATTACAGAATTGGATTATAGTGCAGTGTAGAAGGGCCAGCCCTCAAATGTCCAAGTTTAGAGGGAGCTCAAAGTCCCAAAGCAAGGCTCGTAGGAGGGGGGCAGAACTTAGAATCTAAGAGAGAGTGCAAGTGCATAGAGTGGATTTTGGGGAAAGCAAGACAGGCTGGTGGTCATACCCAGCAATTGGAAGTGCTGGCACACCCCAACCAGCCTGTTAGCCACATTGTTTGGGAGTTAGGATCCATTAAAGGATCAAGTCCAGACATGAACAACAATTTGGATGTTGCCATGCTTTGAACTTTAACTCAAACACATAGAAAGGAATAAGGGTATGAGGAATTCACACAGCAACAGATGCAAAAAGACAGCATATTCAATACAGAACATAAACAACAAAGTAGACAAGATTGTTGAAACTGTAAAGCAAACACATAGGGATGAAGCTGAAAGTTAAATTAGAACATACCAGTTTCAGGGAAATAAGAAGAGAAGAGCAGTAGTAAAGCCAAATTGCAAACACACAGCCAGAAGATTTCAGAAGAGAGTAGAGTGTTGAATTGAGAATGTAGGAGTATTGAAATTGAAAGTGTTCAATAAGTGTTGTCAGAGTATTGAACTCAAGGTCTTAAAGAGTATTGAATTGGAAGTGTGTAAAAGTGCAGAAGGGTCGTGCCCTTTATAGTGCAGAAAGCAAGTAAGAAAAGGTAAGAAAATAGTTTCGAAATCAATCACATAAGGTCTCCCTTCAATTAAGGGATTCTGATTTCAAACGGGCAAGATAATTAAGGAAAGAGTTTGATCAAAATCTTTTCCAAAGTAGCACAAAAAGGGTAAATACATAGAAGTTGTTTAAGGAAAAAGTCCAGTGGTACATGGTTTGGGAAAATAAGGAAAGGCGATCACTCAACAGCCAGTGAAATCAAAATTTTAGGCTTTGTTCGAATGAACCAAGTCAGGAAAAATGAGGAAAGGGTTTTACTTAAGGAAAACCCGTAACAACCAATCCAACCTTATTAAGAGGAATTCCGAATCAATCACAAGTTTACAAAACCTTTTGAAGGCAAAATTCCTCATATATAAAACATACATACATATCAAACAAGAAAGAACTATCATGCGAAAAAGCCTAGTATAGAAGAGTTCCGGGTCATAACAAAGAGGCTCAAATCTAGTACATAGACTCAGAATGAGTTAGGGTCCCAAATATAACCCTAGTCCAAAACACAAGATCAAACTCGCCAAAAAACCCCCAAATCCCAGGGTTTTTAACTCGAGTCAGATACAGAGAAGAGAAGACAAATAACTGAAACAGGCTCAGAGGTCTCTTTTAGATATTCATATGAAAACAAATAGATAAAATAGCAGGTTCAAGGCAAATAGAATGAAGAACTGATTTGAAGCATAAAGAACACGTTTTAAGAAAGCTTGGAACTTAAACAAGTTTTAGAAGAGGAACGAGATAGTATAGCACTTAATAGATCAGTAGAGGAAACATGTTTAACAAATAACTCAAACAAAATCTAGAAGAAAGCAACTAAAGACCTAAAAGCTTAGTAGAAAATACAGTAGAGGAACATAGGGGTAAATGAACATATAAGATAAACATGTGAAAGCATGATATAGAAACCAGTAGAAGAAAGAACGGAGCACAATAGAAGGACATGCAAAATAAGGCAAACATAAGAACACAGGGGAAGGACATGCGAGGTAGAAAAGAGAACATAAAAACATAGCATAGACAGATTCACACAAAGAGAAGAAGAAGAGGAGTCAGAAAACATTTTAAAACCTTTTCAGAGACCCTAAATCGAAGAGAAGTAATTTTTGAAAGAAAATTAGGGAAAACGTTTAAGAACTCAAGTAGAGCACAGACATAGCATAGATATAAGAAAACAACCAGAGAAAAACCTCGAATAGCTTAGGGTTTCATAGAAACCCTAGAAATGAGAAAGGCTTGGAAGAAGGTCCGATCTTGAGTCGGAGAGGTCGGAAATAGGCTTCTGATGCTTAAATACGCCGGAGCCAGGCCGGAGAGGCCATAGAAGCTTGCATCTATAGAGATCTGAAAGGACACCATCAAGATCAGACCTCGAAACTTCGAACACCCAGAGTTTAATGGTGGAGGAGGGTGAGTACTGGCCATCCATGGCCTGAAAAACCATGGGTTCCGGTGAGATTGTGATTGAAAGGGGGTGAGAGAGGCTAGGGTTTCAGGAACCTTCGAGAGAGTTTGAGAGAAGGAGAGTATTCAAAGGAGGCTGAGAGATGGAAATGAGGGGATTAGGGTAGGGTTAGTGAATTAAAAAAGGTAAGGGGTAATCGTGGTCGTTGATCTAAATGATCAACAGCATGGATTGAAAGAAAGGGCCAGGCGGGTTAATTGGTTGGGTCGGGGGTCGGGTTAGATTAGAGTTGAGCCGGTCCAATTGGGTTTCAAAATTGTGTCAATTAGGGGGGTCAATTTGGCTATGATTGAAATAAAAATGGGCCAGATTTTAAATAGCCTGTTTTTCCCTTTTTATTTTATAAAAATAGTAAAATAATTTTGAAAGTAAATTAAGAGTACTGGATTGGTTAATAATATATAAATATTTATTTAATAATGTTTTAACCAATTTTATAATTATAAAAATGCTATTAAATCTTAAAGTAGGCTAGAATTGCAATTATATGCAATTTAGCTTTAAAAATACCAAAGAAATTTGTAAAAATATATAAAAATTACCTTAACTATATTTTGGTATAAATATAGAAAATAAAATAAATTATCCACAAAAATGATAATTTTGGGAATAATTATTGGTTTTTATACTGCTAAAATGAGCAATAAATTGATTAAAAAAATCTTTAAAAATTGGAAAATAAATACTAAAACACTTGGGCATTCTTATATATGAGTACATATGTTATTTTGAAAGTATTTTGTATATAAAAAATACATAGGGAAAAAATTGGGTATCAACACTTAGTCAAAAATTCTAGTGAAATTGGCACTAGTGAAAAGAGTAATTGGACTCGAATTGATGCACAATTATGTAATCTTTTATGGAACTCTTTGGATCCTAAATTACTCAACTTGTTTCAATCTTGTAAAACTTGATATAAAGTTTGGACTAAAGCTAAAGCTTTGTATACGAACGATATACAACGAATATACAAAGTAGTTTCGGATTTAGTCCAACTTTAGCAGAACAATCAAGATATGGCGAGTTATTTAGGACAAATAGATACCTTGAAAGATCAATTTGACTCACTCATGCCTTTTACTGCAAGTGTCACTACCCAGGAGCAACAAAGAGATAGGTTCTTTATGGTTTTGGCACTGAAAGGACTTCGATCAGATCTTAGCCCTGTAAAGGATCAGATCTTGGCAAGCTCAATAGTTCCTTCATTAGTTGAGGTTTCAGCTCGACTATTGCGTATTGGAACAGAAACACTTGATACTAATAAAGTGGAGACATCTGTATTAGCTTTGCAAAATGAAAATCCACAGGAACAAAATGTCTCTCAAAAAGGAAAAGGTAAAAGCACCAGACCATACTGCAATTAGTGCAACAAGCCAGGCCATACTCGCAAATTTTGTTGGAAACTGCATGGTCGACCATCACGTACAAACAATCGCAGTACAACCCATATGGTTCAAAATGGTGGTGAAACAGAAGATCAACATGCTGATTTTATTACTTTATCTGGAGGGGATTATAGTGATTACCTGCAGTATCAAGCGGCTAAACAACAATCACTCTCATCTGGCACCTCAAAAACTGATAATTCCTTTGCTTTTCTAAGCAGGTCTTCACCCAATTGCTCATGGATACTGGACTCTGGTGCATCTGACCATATCTCCGGTAATTAGAAACTTTTCTCAAACCTTATTTCTTCCTCAACCCTCTCTGCGGTTACCCTTGCTAATGGCTTGCGAACTGCAGTAAAAGGAATAGGAGAAGTGCAACTTCTTCCCTCTATCTCTTTAAACTCAGTCTTATTTACTTCAGAATGCCCATTCAATTTGATTTCCATTAGTAAATTAACTAAAAGTCTTAATTGTTCTGTCACTTTTTTTGCTAAGTCTGTTTTTGTGCAGGACTGGAGAACGGGGAAGACGATTGGAACAGGATATGAGTCACAGGGACTATATCATATGTCCAGATCACAACCACCAGTTTCCTTCACTTCCGCTGCGTCAGCTGATCTACTCCACAGTCGTTTAGGCCACCCGAGTCTTGCAAAGCTTCAAAATTTAATTCCTAATCTTTCCACATTGTCTTCTTTTAAATGTGAATTTTGTCAGCTTGGGAAACTCACTTGCACTTCGTTTCCTAAAAGAGTCAATAACAGGGCTTCATCTATATTTGACATTGTTCACTCAGATGTTTGGGGTCCTAGTCGTGTTTTTTCAAGTTTAGGATTTCAGTATTTTATTACCTTTATTGATGACTTCTCCCGTTGCACATGGGTATTTCTAATGAAAAATCGTCTTGAATTGTTTTCTATTTTTCAAAAATTTTGTGTTGAGGTAAATAATCAATTTGGTGTTTCAGTAAAGGTATTACGTAGTGACAATGCAAAAGAGTATTTATCATCCCCCTTCACTAGTTTCATGTCATCTCAAGGAATCACTCATCAGACTTTTTGTGCATATACTCCTCAACAAAATGGAGTCGCCGAACGTAAAAATCAGAATCTCATTGAAACTGCTCCTACCTTACTTATACACCATCACGTTCCTCTTCGTTTTGGAGAGATGTTGATCTCACTGCTTGCTATCTAATCAATAGGATGCCTTCTTCTGTGTTGCAACATCAAAGTCTTCACTCAATTCTCTTTCCAGGTCAAAATCCCTACATTTACCTTTGAGAGTGTTTGGATGTACTTGCTTTGTTCATGATCACAGTCCTGGAAATGAAAACACCAACCAAAGTCAATTAAGTGTGTCTTTCTTGGATACTCTCGTTAACAGAAAGGTTATAAATGTTATGATCCAAAAGCACATAAATATTTGATCTCTGCGGATGTAACCTTCTTTGAGACGTCTCCCTATTTTCCACTAAACACTACAAACCGAAATTTGATGCCTCAAGTTTTTCCAGTGCCTATATTTCCTGTACTGCATGTTAGTCTTCTAGATAGCCCTCAAGGCTCTCCTCCTCCTCTCCAAGTACCTCTAGCTAATACTAATGATAGCACTACACCTGATCTGGATATATTGACAGCCCCCGATGACTCATTTCTTGCTCCTAAGTCACCTGCTCTAGTCATGCCTTCATCAGATGCAGTAACTCCACTAATTGCCATATGCAAAGGTATACGTACTACTCAGAAACCAGTACGATTTAACTGCTTAAGTTATCATCGATTGTCCTTATTATATTATACCTTTGTATCTGCTTTATCTCATGTACCTATACCAAAGACTGTTGGTGAAGCATTGGAACATTCAGGGTGGAAAGGTGCTATGATAGAAGAAATGACTGCTCTAAAGACCAATAACACTTGGGAATTGGTCCAGTTACCAAAAGGAAAATCTACTATTGGATGTCGGTGGATATATACAATAAAGGTAGTTTCAGATGGAACAATTGATCGCCTGAAAGCTCGCCTTGTTGCTAAAAGATACACCCAGATTTATGGCCTTGATTATGGTGACACATTCTCCCCCGTTGCCAAAATTGCATCTGTCCAACTGCTTATCTCCTTAGTAGCAATGCGTCGTTGGTCTCTTCATCAACTAGATATAAAGAATGCTTTGTTATATGGTGAGCTTGCTGAGGAAGTTTATATGGAGCAACCTCCTGGGTTTGTTGCTCAGGGGGAGTCAAACTTAGTATGCCGTCTGAAACGTTCACTTTATGGCCTTAAGCAATCTCCGAGAGCATGGTTTGGAAGATTTAGCTTTGTTGTCCAACAATTTGGGATGTCTCGAAGTGAAGCAGATCGCTCCGTTTTCTATCGACATAATGGTCCAGAAAATAATACTTATCTGGTCGTTTATGTTGATGATATTATCATAACTGGAAATGATCAAGAAGGAATATCTCAACTAAAGCAGCATCTATTCAGTCATTTTCAAACCAAGGACTTGGGGAAGTTAAAGTATTTCTTGGGAATCGAGGTAGCACAATCCAAGACAGGTATTGCTATCTCATAAAGAAAATATGCTTTGGACATACCAGAGGAAACATGCATGTTAAACTGCAAACCTATTGACGCTCCTATGGATCCAAATATCAAACTCGTCCCTGGACAGAGGGAGCCATCGAATGACCCTGGCAGATATCAAATACTGGTCGGTAAACTAAATTATTTTACTATCACACGACATGATATTTCATTTGTAGTAAGTATGGTTAGTCAGTTTCTCCAAGCTCCGTGTAAAGATTATTGGGATGCAGTAATTCGCATCCTAAGATACATCAAAAAAGCTCCAGGGCAAGGACTATTATATGAAGACAAAGGTCACACAGACATTGTTGGATATTCTGTTGCTGATTGGGCAGGTTCTCCGTCAGATAGACGATCTACTTCTGGGTACTATATCATGATTGGGGGAAATCTAATCTCTTGGAAAAGTAAAAAGCAATATGTTGTTGCCAGATCTAGTGCAGAAACAGAATATTGAGCTATGGCCCTTGCTACATGCGAGCTTATTTGGTTGAAACAACTCCTCCAAGAGTTGAAATGTGTCGAATTCAAACAGATGAAGCTTATATGTGATAATCAAGTTGCCCTTCATATTGCCTCTAATCCCGTTTTTCATGAAAGAACGAAACATATAGAGGTAGAATGTCATTTTATTCGGCAGGAGATTGAGTCCGGATGCATTGCCACCAGCTTCGTCGGTTCAAATGACCAGTTGGCAGATGTGCTTACTAAGTCCCTTAGAGGAGCTTGGATTGAACACATTTGTAGCAAGCTTGGAGCATATAACATGTATGCTTCATCTTGAGGGGGAGTGTTAGATATTGTCAGAGAGTATTTCAAATATAAGATTGTATGTCAGATAGATAATCAAATATTGTAGGTAGAAGGCGTGATCTCAGGGATGCATTGTTGACTTATGTGTAGCTTTTGTGTATATATTCTCGATGTAATTTATCATTTTAAGCATGAAGTGAAATACACTCACATCATTCACAAATTATAACAATTAATTAAGATTGCATTAATAATTTATGGTAATTTAGCAACTTAACCTACGACCTCTACTTTTTCGTCGCATAGAAAATAAACTATGCTCTTTTCCTCTCAATTTTTTTTATTCTCGAGGTTTTGGTGTAAATCCCCTCCATATTTATATTTTTTGTTCAAATTAATAAAATTCAGCCATATTAATAAATAAATTAAAAGAAATAGCGTTATTTTCAATAATTCAAAGTCTAAACATGATCTAGAGTCATGCATATGGCATATGACCAAAAAGTAGATGATTGCTTTAAAAACATGACAACCCTGCGCGTAGCATTACCAAACTTTTCTGAACCAGAAGTATATCGCAATCCTTTTATTAGTTACCAAATTCAATAGCTCTTGATAACTCCGCGCCAAAACAACGTTAACAGTTGAATTCTCAGTCAAAAGTCAATAAATTAAAGCAGATGAATTTAAAAATTATAATGTGCTATGATACTATAATTACCATCAATGTCGATAATGTTATTTTTCACGTCTGTCTCACCACCCCCTTCCTTTGCTAAGCAAATCATTCTACCTAGGTGAAGTGAGTATTCTTTATTTCAGCCTTAATTTTCAGCGAATAAACATTATAACCTTTGTTTTGTTCGTTGCGGACGAGTTTTTTCCCTTGGTGATCAAGCAAACAATATTAGACCAATAATATATATTTAACCCAATTTTCTTTTTAAATTGTGTCCAGACAAACATCATGGCTAAACAGCAGGGGCGACTCGACATACTTAGAGGCTAAAGCGTAACTATAATTAGAAGCCCAAATTTGTTACAATTGATTTCTTTAGTAATTATTTTTCAATTGGTAATATAGCTCATCAATTTACTCATTCTTGATACGTTATTGATCTTATGTAAGATTTAATTTATTTTTATTTTGAAAAACTTTTTTTTGTTGAGGCAATTATTAGGCATTTGGAAAAAAATCAAATCTATTTATGTAATTAAGTATATCGATTAGAGTTTTTTTTAATATTTTTAACTCGAAATATAAATCTAAGCCATCATTATTAGAATGACTATTATGCTTAGTGATCAGAATGTAAAAAATGCAAAAATATCATTATATCAAGTTTAAGGAGATCATAAAGATGTTTACTTTATTCGGAAGGACTTTTCCATCTCTCAACAGTCACATCAACGTCACAATAATAACTTTTTACTATAAATTTTTTGAGAAAATTTAACATATACCTTTCGTTCCAATTTATGTGAAACTCTTTGACTGGGCATGGAGTTTAAGAAAAAATGAAGACTTTTGGAATTTGTGGTCCTAAACAAGTTAAAAAGGGGCCAGAGTATTTGTGTGGTTATAAAAGCTTCTCATTAAGGGTAGAATTGTAAGTGTAAGTAAAATTGTTACCAAATTTAGAAAGGAGTCATTCTTTTTGGAACGGACAAAAAAGGAAATAGGTTCAAATAAACTGGAATAGAGGTAATAACATATTCCTATTAAAATTGCGCCCATCAAAATTGAGAGCCTAGGCATATGCCGTAGTGAGTCCGAAACCTAAATAATTGTATTTTGGACTCAAAATACCTTTATACAGTTAAAAACAAAGTTATATTTCTAACTAAAACACAGTATTATACTGCGTTTTAGTTTAACAGAAAGTTAGCCGTTAAAGAAAAACGTATTATAATACTAAATTTTAATTAATAAATAATTTTTTTTAATGTAAAACGCATTATAATACAATGTTTTAGTAAAACGTTGTATTATAATACGTTTTACTAAAAAAAAGTAGCATCTCTTCTTTCTCCAAGTTAAAAAAAGGAACAAAAGTAGCATCCAAACTTAAAACACAAAATATATAATTTAAACGTTGTATTTTGACTAATTTACACATAAGAATTAATACTTAATTTTATATATATACTAGTCTTAGAGTACGCGCGTTGCCCGTGTATTTTATATTTATCTATATCTATTAATATTATATTAAAAGCACGAAGGCCTTTAGCGAAATATCGTTCGCCTTTTTTACTCCTTTAAAATATAATTCACATTAGACAATAGAAAATAGTCATTTGATTATCCTAATATTTAGGACCTAAAAATTTATTGAAATTTGGTTATTAAATTTTTACTTATTTAAACTAGGTACCTAAAATGTAGGACTTTAAAAGCAATTAAAATTTTACCTTAAATAAATAATTAAGAAGTCAATTATTTGGATCATTAGTACAAATTTTGTAGCCGTTCTTTTGATGTAATTTCTATATGACAATTGGAAAATGAGTACTTTTTTAGAAGAAATTTATTTACTTCAATTAGTATTTGCGACAAAGTATATTAATTTTATAGTAATTACGTGGTAAATCAAAATTAAAAACTACTAAATATATTTTATCTTCTTCAATCAATCTAGACTATTGTAAAAGTATGAAACTTAAACGCAAAATTAGTCGACCTTTTTATCATATAAAATAAATTTTACATTGGATAAAATTAATATTTAATAAATATTTTTAATATTTAGGATGCTAAAATTAACTAAAATTTTGATTATTAAATTTTTTCTTATTTGAACTATATAAGAACTCCTAATATTTAGGAACGTAATCCCAATAATATTACCTATATAAGTTGATTAAATTAATTTTCACAAGAATAGATAAGAAATTGTTATTTCACCTGGAATAACAATAATTAAGGTGACATTAAAAGTCTTCCACTTCAATATACCAAGCGATGAAAACTTAAAGCAAAACCCATGAACTCACAATTATTTTCAAATTAGCTAAAATTTTAAAGATTTAAGGTGAGTAATGTTAAAAATGTTAGCTATTTCAAACTATTCTTTTTTTAAAAAAATTGTTAATAAAACACTATCCAAAAGTGTTGTCATAAATTTTGTAATTTTTCATGGTGTCGATAAATCTATCTAGCGGATAAATATTGCATGTAATTGCAAATAAATATCAAATTAGGGATATGTGACTAACTGATATACCCATCATTATTAACCTAAGGAAGTAACGATGTTTATTTTTATGTATAATATCTTTATCATGATAATGATTGAATCTATGTAATTACTATAAAATTAATATACTTTATTGCAAATACTAATTGAAGTAAATAAATTTCTTCTAAAAAAGTACTTATTTTCCAATTGCCATATAGAAATTACTTCAAAAGAACGGCTACAAAATTTGTACTAATGATCCAAATAATTGACTTCTTAATTATTTATTTAAGGTAAAATTTTAATTGCTTTTAAAGTCCTACATTTTAGGTACCTAGTTTAAATAAGTAAAGATTTAATAACCAAATTTCAATGAATTTTTAGGTCCTAAATATTAGGATAATCAAATGACTATTTTCTATTGTCTAATGTGAATTATATTTTAAAGGAGTAAAAAGGCGAGCGATATTTCGCTAAAGGCCCTCGTGCTTTTAATATAGTATAAATCCTTATCGGGTACACGCGCTACGCACGTACTCTAAGATAAATATAAAATACACGGGCAACGCGCGTACTCTAAGACTAGTATATATATAAAATTAAGTATTAATTCTTATGTGTAAATTAGTCAAAATACAACGTTTAAATTATATATTTTGTGTTTTAAGTTTGGATGCTACTTTTGTTCCTTTTTTTTTTAACTTGGAGAAAGAAGAGATGCTACTTTTTTTTTAGTAAAACGTATTATAATACTAAAATGTTGTATTATAATGCGTTTTACATTAAAAAAATTATTTATTAATTAAAACGCAGTATTATATTACGTTTTTTTTAACGGCTAACTTTTTATTAAACTAAAACGCAGTATAATACTGTGTTTTAGTTAGAAATGTAACTTTTTTTAACTGTATAAAGGTATTTTGAGTCCAAAATACCATTATTTAGGTTTCGGACTCACTACGGCATATGCCTAGGCTCTCAATTTTGAGGGCCCCAGTTTTAATAGGAATATGTTATTACCTCTGTTCCAGTTTATTTGAACCTATTTCCTTTTTGGTCCGTTCTAAAAAGAATGACTCTTTTCTAAATTTGGTAACAATTTTACTTAAACTTACAATTCTTCCCTTAATGAGAAGCTTTTATAACCGATTAAAAATTCGACCTTTACCGATTGGGTTTGGTTCCTTAAGCATTATTTGATATTATTTAGCTGCTTTTGGCTAGTTTTAAGCCGTTCGGAGGTTGGTACGCGCGGGATGGCGTTTCTAGAGTATTGTTTGAGTTGCTCGGTATTGGATTCAGCTTGTTCGAGGTAAGAAACACTTCTAAACTTGGTGATGAGGTATGAATCCCCGAATATATATGTTATGTGTTGGCTTTGGATTTGACGCACATGCAAGGTGACGAGCGTGTGAGCGTGCACCGTGTGAATTATGACTCGGTTGATTCTGTGATACTGTATACTTACCTAATCTTGTTTTTATCCATGAAATCTCTATGTGCTAGAGTAATTGAGCTGTGATCCATGTTAGAAATCATGTTTAGGCTATATGCTTAGTTTGTTGGGACCCACAGAGGTCATATCTGCTTAAATTGCAGGTACATACTCAGTCATACTCATTCATTTGCATATCATATCTCAGCCTCTGTTGCTATTTATTGATACATCATATCATCATTTTGGGCTAATTTTCATGACATTGTGAGCCCAAGAGACTGGAGAGATTGATGACTGAGTTAGGGCCTGAGGGACGGATTGTGAGTGATATTGATGGGATCAGGTTGCACGCCGCAGCAAGTATTATTGATTCAAGATGGGATCGGATTGCATGCTACATTAGGCTTTATTGATTCATGCCATGATTGACTTATTATAACACTTGGGCTAGATCTGTGTTCTGCACACCCACAATGAGTGGGGTTGCTATTGATTCACGATGGGATCGGGTTGCGCGGCGCAACGGGATTATTAGAGTTTGGGTTGGATCTACCCTTGTACAGTGACTGAGTGTGTAGAGTATTGAGCGTGATAAGTGGGAGTGCGGGACAGTGATATTGAGTACTCTGAGAGTGTGAGTACATGAGTTCATCATTGTGATACATTGCATTTGACATGCATACTTGACATACATGCATAGAGATGCATTTTCTCATGCTACACTATTTTGTGACATTCATGATTTCACATGCACATTGACATGTAGGCATAGAGAAGTATTTTCCTCATGCTATCTGATAATGAAATATCTTATTTATTATTGGAAGGTTTTTGGGAAAAATCACAGTTTTTCTGACTTACTCATACTTTGGTGATTTCGGTGAAAGATTTGAGTTATTGTTATACTTTAAAAGCATGCCCATTTTTTCGTAACAATGAACGAGCTGAGTATCATATTTTGAGTAGCTTCTTTTGCTACCTTTATTGTATCGTTATGCGTTGATGCTGACTATTGGTGTTGGACATTTACTGTTGTCCAAGATTATCACTACTTTCAACCTAAGGTTAGGTTTGTTACTTATTGGGTACATGGGGTCGGTTGTACTCATACTACACTTTTGCACCTTGCGTGCAGATTTTGGATGCTGATGTTGCTGTGTATGGTGGGAGCTAGCATTGAAGATGTGCACCTGCAATTTGGACATAGCTGCCTCTTGTTCTTGATAGCTTTAAAATTATTAATCTGTTTATGTATATTTCAAACAGATGATGTATTGTATTTCATACCAGCTTTGTAAATTCTGAATCATAGAAACTCATGATTTGTACAGGGCATTTAGGATAAACTTCCCATATTCCTTTCCTTATCGTGCGGTATTGATTCAGCTTAAAGTGTATCTCTTTGAATTTCATCCACTCACTCATATGCGTATGTGAACGCTCGATATCAGCTGTGCATCGACGACTTGTGATTGTATGGATGAGGCACGAGATGTGTTTCTAGTGTTTTGGTGATCGACCAGTTTGGAGGACTTGAGGCCAGGTTTACAGGGCAACTTAGGCTCGGTAGTTTTAGTTGGGTAAGTTCATGCCTTTGGACTTATATGTTCGTAGTGTCCCTATGTGTGGTATTTGTGGCTCGATGAGTGGTTGGATGGCTATATGATGAGTATGATGTGACTGGGGGATGTGTTCAGGTGGTTTGAATGTGACATGAAGAGTTTGCTTGGGATATGAAAAGGACTATTGGGTGCTTAATTTATGTCTTGATTTGACATATAGTCTTGAGTTATGAATGGGTTTAAGGGTCTTTCATGTTTCCTAGTTGTGGAACAAATTAGATTCTCATGTCTTGTGGATGAGTTCAGACTCACGAAGTTTACGTGATTGCGTAGTAGTTGTGGCTGTGAAAGGGTATAGAGAGATGCCAACTTGAGGCTAAGCAGGTGGGGTATGACCTGCGGGGTAATCTACGAACGTATGATCCTGATGATGTTGTGTGGAGGCATTTTTTTCTACCAGTGGGTATAAGTGTTGCAATTTGAGCTTGGATTGGTTGAGAAAGTTAACTTGACCTTTGTTTACCATGAAAATGGTAACAACAATTAAATTTACAAATGAGATTTCAAAAATACGTGATCTATTCCCGAGCTAGTTGTTAGAGTAGTTGATGCTAATAATATGGAGTTTAATGATGAAATACAAGCTAAAACAAGATAGTAATCGAATCGAAGGGCCTGTTGCCCGGATATAGGTCTGGTCGATGGGGGACCTCGGGGTCGACATCAGGGTCGAGTTTGAGCTATCAGGGATAGTCGGGGATGGGATAACAACTAAGGATATAATTAAACAAGGCTCTCTACGGCCAATACTAAGCTACATAATGAAGAACAAGTAAGAAAACGATAGATATAAAGATGGCCTCGGGCCAATGAGAGCAAGCAATTTAGAAAGAAAAGAGAGAGAAAGAGAGAGAGAGAGAGATATATTATTGCACTTGTGGAGAAAATGGAGCAACATCAGCCCCTATGAGGTAGTGTGAGTCCCCTTTATATAGGAGGGGAACTCGGCTACGAGTACGTAGGCATTAATTACAAAGTATGAAGATGGGATGGCTTGACGCAATGCCTCAGCATGGGATATAGATAGGCCAGCCCTGTCAGACTTAGCCGTGTGCCTTGGGAACTTCCCCCTCTGTCCTGGCTTCAATCTCCATCTTCTCTGAGTCAGGCCTCGACGAGCCCTGAGGTCGGGAACTCGGTCGTGGCTTCCTGTCCTCGGGGTCTCGAGGCATTCCTGCGAAATGTATTGAGAGCCAGAAATCAAGTCCTCTGATTTCGCCGCATACAGATAGTCTCTGCGTTTCCCAGAGCAAAGTGATGGGAAATGATTTTGACACTTGACTCCTTGAGCTCCTTACGGCGACGTCATACCGATTGTGCGACTCTTGGCGCGAGCTTTGTGGCAACCGAGCATCAACGAACTTGTGTATTTTTGACTTCATTCAATGCACTCCCGATTCTTGCTCTCCAAGGTGAAAGTACCGTCATCGATTCAGTTTTTCAAGGATGCATTAACTGCATCCGTCGGTTAATATTTCAAAGCCTCGACGACCGTGTCATAACCCCCTGTAAATAGGGGTTATTTGGCATTGTTTTTCCTATCCCAATGCTTTTGTTGGCTTATTTTCCCATTCCCTCTTATCATCTTCTTCTATCATTGAACATTATGCTTGAGGCTCATGGCCTCAAGCCCACTTGGCAGAGCTTCCTTAGATCGTGTTGCGGCCCTCTGCCGGGGCTTCCCTTTGTCGAGCATAACCCTGCTATCCCGTTACTGCTTTGGTCGTTGACATGCTTGCCTTTGCTGCTGCTGTTGGCTCGAGATGGTGATGGATGGGGAATTGATTTCCCCCTTATGTAGACAGTCATTCGGACTATGCACCGCTGCTCATTCTCCTACCCAGGCCTGGTGTGGCACTTTATCCCTTGGGTTTTTTCTTTCCCAAGGGATAAAGTGGCACTATCGGCCGTTGAGGCTGAGGCCCGCCGAATCTTCAACCTTTGGCTTCGGGGGCCATGTCTCTTTTCTCTGCCTCCTTGCGTCCCCTCCTTTTCCTCTTCTTTGTCTCTTCCAACAGGAATCCCTTGGGGGATTGTGCTGGGAACCTAGAGGAGATGGCAGCTGAAGGAATCTCCCTCGAAGATACGTGCTCAAGGGGGCGACGCTTGAGGACGCTGATACCGGAGATGGATCTTCGAGGTTGGACCGGGCCCTCGGGTTTCATCACATGTACATCCTTCCGTTCCTCCGCTTTAGGTGTAGACCTTTGTAGGCTTTTGTAATTGTATGTAGGGACCCCTCGAGGGCTGTTTGTACATGAATTTTTATGAATATGAATATACTCTATTGACTTCTTCTTTCGATCTTTGCCTCATTTCTGTTTGCTCTCATGCCCTTCTAGGCCTTTTGAATATCTTCTTTTATTGTTGACCGCTGATATCTGACTTGGGCGTGAGCATTCTTTCCGATCCTCTGCTGATCGACATTGCTCTCTTCCGAACCCATCATTGTACCTCGGACCAATCCTAAATTGATCTGATAGGCTCGGGCTGTTGGGGCCCTCCGAGTTGTATAGAGATAATACGCCGAATTTCAGAGCTTTCGAGGATGTTATCCTGGATGAAGGACAACTTTAGGTACCTGGAGGTCCTTTTTGATCTTGATGCAGATAGCCTTTTTAAAACGTATAGGATAGACTTCTGATGAAGAGTTGCCTATACTCAGGAGCTGCCTCGGACCTTCGTGGAGCTTTCATGATCGGAGCTTCCTGTGCTTATTCCTCTTTTACAAAAAGGGAACCATGAAACCAGGTACTGCCTCGTGTCGAGTGATGGCATTAAAAGCTTCCCGAAGTTTGACTTCTTTTTGGTGGGGATCCTCGAGGTAGAATGCTGTCTCGAGATTGGAGATAATACGAACGACTCCTCGAGTCCTAGCTTTTCGTCGAAGGATGCTTTCGGGATCGGGTATCACCTTGTTGATTTGTATCGAGGCTGTTGGCTTCTCGGGGCTCACTCCGGGTAGGCGAGTCATCACTACTCCTTGCATATATGTGTGGCGGCTTCGGCTTCTTTGCAATACCTCACTATTTTTAGATAGCTGCCCTTCCGCTTTGGCATAGGGTTCTTCATTTCTTCAGGCGTAAAAAGTGTTGGTACACGTCCATTCTTTGATCTATTAGTTTTACCATAATCATGGCAACCACTTTGGGGCCGGCCCGGTAGGGAGTGGGGAGTGCTGCTCCCGACGCTCAGGAACCATGGGAGTTTGCTCTGAGGACGGTGTCCTAGATAAGAGGGGATCATCTGGAGATGGTGAGGAGGTACTATGGATGGAGCGAGGGGATAGCGCTACAGGTGCTTTCCCCGGATGAAAGTATTACGGACTCTACTGATGGATTCTTGAGCGTATACCTATATCCTTTCGCATTTGGTCCCCTTGATAGGGTCGTGCTTGATTTTTGCATGAAGTATCAGGTTACTTTGGCGCAGATACATCCTTCGTTTTGGCGAGTGGTGCTTGATCACGCCCAACTATGCCCTCTAAAAAGGACTCTGCGGACGTTGCAAATATAACCCGAGTATTACGCCAAGGGTCGAATCCATAGAGAGTTAACCTATCAATCACAATCTTTAGACCCACTAAACTCTTGAGAACCAATTTCCCAAACTTTTGAATCACAGTTGAAGGTTTCTTTACTAACTAAGATTGCAAGTAAATAACAAGCTGTAAACTAAAATGCTAAGGTTGTAAACAATGACGAGAAAAAGCTAAGGTAAAGATTTCCCCTATTGATGGAATCCCTTCTGTTTATGCTTCATACAAATTTCCCAACACACCTCTATCAATCATGAACACTTTTCTTACCGTAAATCTCTCCCTAGTAATCAAAGTAATATACTATTGCACTCTCCCGAGATACATTAGCTAGCTTTAATTAACACAGTTCACTTAAGATTACACCCAAGGCTTCGTTATCCCTAATCCCGCCTTTAAACCCGCATTTATAGATTCCTCTTATACTTTAGGAGTGGTGTTATTCAACAATAACCTACATATGCACTCTCTCCCGAGTTATGCACACTAAATAGGCACAGCTAATTGAGGATCCTGTCAATTAACTACAACAAGAGCATAGTTGAATAAATAAAGATTGAAACTAGCAATTTGTATTCACATAAACAAGAAGTTCATCCCCCAATAGGTTCCATCAAAACCTTAGACAAAAGATTTAGCTACTCATAACTATGGGTAAACAAACTAAGATAAGATCCATCATAAACTAGCAATCAAAATCAAAGAAAAGAAGAAAGATGTTTTGGGTGATCTCTCACAATTGTTTTTCTTGCCAAGATACTCTAAAAATCAATACATCCCTCTCTTGGGCGAAGTCTAGTGTTTAAAATAGGGTTTTGGGCTAAAAATCCCGTGTTTTGCACTTTAGTCCTTGAAATTTCCGCCTCCTGCCGCGGTTCTGCCACGATCGCGGTGGAACCGCGGCCAAACAGCTCCTCTGAATCTCCTTCTGTCCGCGAGCATCCGTCACCGCGGGTCTGCCGCGGTGGAAGTGGAACCGCGGCAGAGTCATTTTTCTGATTCTTCAGCCTGTTTTTGCGTGGTTCACTTGGGACATTTCACGGTTGACCTCTCTTTCTTAATTCGTTTTGACTCCAAAAGTGCTCCCTAGCCTTCCCTAGTCATTTATAACCTGCAAATCATGAAAAGCACTAATAAGAGCATTTTGTTATCGCTTTTATTATTAAAACTATGCAAGAAGGCAGTTATTTAGGGCCTGAATATAGTTAAATTCACCTATTATCAGTGCTGATGATGAGGTTCTTTGCGGAGAAGGATGGACTTGAATTCATGCTTAACCACATCGTCAGGCTATACCGGCCCTTTCATCATCAGGGCTTGCTAACCCTGAGGTGTCGTTCATCCGCACCCTTTGTAGTTGATGACGAAGGGGACGGGGATCGAGAGTGGGCCAGTTGGTTTATTCGGGTCCAAAAGATCGACATTATCCCTGTGGAGCTTTTGCCATTTCCCGAAGGGTGGAATTATGCACGTGAACAGAGCGTCTGGTGCTTTTTTGGATTTTGCCTATAGCAAAAATCAGTTGAATAATAGTGTTTTCTCCCTTGTTGCAGCAACTTCATAGATGTCGGGCAAAGTTCTTAACCTGCCCGGCTGGGTTGGGAGGCTGGTGACCCATTCGACCTGCGATGAGCGTCGATGGTGAGCTGTGTTCTGTGCCAGATGGGGGGCGAAATACCAAGGTATGCACGCACGATGACTTTGCCTTGGCCTTCGTATATTTGAGGTAACATTTCCCTCCTTTCTTTTTTACTGGCTTTGCCGTTTGTAGTTATTGGGCAGTTTTTCAGGATGATGCAGTGCTCTTCCGAAGGGGAGAAAGGGGCGTCGGCCTCCGAGCCTAGGGACGACGGCGATAAACGGGGTTGGAACCATAATGTGACGGAGCTTTTAGTGGTGTTGAGGGCAGGATCAATAGGAGTGTGTTCTGACTTCGAGGAGGTCCGTCGGCTTTACTTCGTGGTGAGTTTAGGCGCAGTTTTCCTTTATTCCGCGTACTCCTCCCCCCTATTGAGCTTTGTTTGTGCAGGCCTATGATAGGCTTATGTCTGAGCTGCTCCGTCAAGGGGCCAGGCTTCAGAAAATTCTGGACAAGGGCGAGTCCCTTAGGCTCCTTAGCGAGGAGAAGGAGGTTGAGTTGCTGCATTGGCGATATGAGGCGTACCAAAGCTCGAATTACTAGAGCTATTTGGTGGAGTAGGTAACTTTTTGCAGCTCGTGCTTTGCTCCCTTTGGACCTTAAGGTTAACCCCTTTTTTTTGTTATATTAGCTACAGAAAAAGACAGAGGCCTTGGAGTACCTCAAGGGCGACATCGGCCGTGTCAGAATTATTTGTGGCGAGCTAAAGGCTCAGGTGCAAGCTCAATCTTTAGAGGAGACAAGCACCTCGGCCAAGGTCCCTGCCTTCGAAGCCCAACTTCGCTTGGCTCGTGACAATGCCAAAGTTCAAGCGGATATGATAGGGAAAATTGAATCTGATATCTCGAAGATCAGGGCTGAGATAATTGATGTCTGGGCTGAAACATCACTAAGCCGAACCAAGGCTGATCAGGAGATGACAATTCGTATAAAAGGCACTACGGATGCTCCAGCCAAGCTGAAGCGAACCCTCGACCGGGAGAAGAGGATCAAGGAGTATGTTCGTTGCAGATCTCGAAGAGAGTTACTCGAGGAGATCTGTGCGAGGGGCTTCGTTCTCTCGGAGGAATTGGCTCAAGCAAGGGCATACGAGCATGACGCGCAGTCACTTCTTGTTGACGACACGAAGAGCGAACCCGACCAGCTGTAGCCCTTTGGAGCTGAGTGTAGATTTTGCCATTTTCCCGCTTTGTATTTGATATATGTAGAGCATGTATGTAGATGGAGAGTGCGCCTTTTTTGCATATGTAAGATAAGAGGAAGCTTGAAGCTTTATTTCTTCTGCATCTCTTTCTATATTTCTTTTGACCAGGCAGGCTAGTTTTAGTGTTTGGCGGGATCCTCGGAGGTCCGAAATTGATCGGGCAGGCCCGGAGGCTCTTAAGTGCGATACTTGATGTGAGCAGGCATTGGGGCCTGCGTGCTTTGCCCAGCTGTTTAGTCTTAGTCGCCGAGTCAGGCCTTGACTCAAACTTGCCTGCCCTTGAATCATCTGTGTCCGTGCGGGCAGGTAGTAATCGTTCTCATTTCTTGCCCTTGGGCATTTCACTATTTCGACTATTTTGGGTCCAGTCTCCGAGTTGCATTGCGATTCGAGCTTCAATTGACCCTTAAGATCTTTCCTACCTGCATGGGCGGACGACGATGGCCTTTTGTGCTTTGGGTCGAAGTGACCTTACAGGTGGGTAACCTAGAGGCTCACTCGGCTGGCGATAGTGGCATTTATGCCGTGCCCTTAGGCATATTGTAGTTTAACCATTTTGGGTCTAGTCTCTGAGTCGCGTTGTGACTCGAGCTTTAATTGACCCTTAAGTTCTTTCGATTTTCAGACCGGTGATATAGCCTCTTATGCTGTTTTGGTCGTTGAGACCTTTTAATATGTGGCCTGGAGGCTTGCATAGTCAACTTTTTTGGATCCGGTCTCCGAATCGGGTTATGATTCGAGCTCATTTTAATCCTCAAGTTGTCAATTTTCAAGCTGGCGACAATGACTCTTAAGCTATTTGGTCGTAGAGACCTTTTAGTGTGCAGCCCGGAGGCTCGTTTGGCTGGAGACAATGGCTCTTACGCTGTTTTGCCCGTGGGCTTTTTGTAGGATTTGTTTTTCGCTCGTTAAGGTCTTTTGAAAATAGTTTTGCCTGACCCATCATTGGTTCTAGAAGAACCTCGATTTCAAGTCGTTATCGGCGATGTTTCGAGCACCTCGAAAGGTTCATAGCTCGTAGGCTGAGTAGGTCGAAGCCATGTGATTTGGAGTTGATATGGTCGAAGCTTGTTTTTGCCTGTTGAGGGAAGCCTGTTTAAACCGGTTCTTTCCGAAGTATATTCGAAGTAGTGGCCTGCAATATTTGTTTAGCGACGGTTGAGCGTCCCCGAGTCGCGTTAGTTTGGTTGTATCAGCCGTTTTGACTGTAGTCATATGTGTTTGGCCAGAGCCATTTTTGATCCAGAATGATAGTTTAGGCATCTACACCGAGGGTATGCCCTTTCAGGACTCTTACAAATGCGACGTATAGCCTGAACTTCGGGATTTTCATGCCTGTTAAGGTCTTACAGTTTGTCATGCCTGTTGAGCTCTTATAGTTTGTCATACCTGCAGAGGTCTTACAGTTTGTCATGCCTGTTGTGGTCTTACAGTTTTTGTTGTAATGTAGAATAGATCTGGTCACGCCGAGTCTGCCCGATAGGGGTCTTACAGTTTCGGGTTTTGGCGATTAATGACAGTATCCGAGTCATCGAGTTTGTTTAAGCTTGAAGACCGCTTCTCGTGAGCTCGGAGTTGCCTTGTAGGGGCTTTATGATCCCGGAGTTCCGACCCTGGGGTCGTGCAAGTGCCAAATTGTTGACGTTAAGCCTAAGTGTATTTCAGGATGCATTTGGTGGAGGGGTCCCTACCGGGAGTATACTTGAGATTTTCTTTGTTTGGAGAATAAGATGCTGAAAAGATATCCTTTTATTGCTTGGTGTAAACATACATTGTTTCATTGTCTTGAGCTCGGCCCGCGCGGGCGCGGCTCTTCGGACCATTTGATCTGGCACATAATTCCCGATTGAGACTTAATCTGCCATTTCTCGATCCTCCTGAGGGGACGGTGCCCTTAGAAGAAGATCATTGCTCGTCGTCGGGCTGTAGAAGAAGGCCTATGACCTTATCGGATCCTCCTTTGGGGGGTGCGTTGCTCCGCTAATAATCTTGCTAACGACCCTTTTCGGGGCGGAAGCTCAATTGAGGGGAAAGAGCACGGAGGGCCCTTTTTTAAGGCCTAGGGATCTCCGAGTAGAGTTAGAACTTCCGAATGTCCTGGCCAGCTGTCTGCATACAGGTTAGTGAAAAAAAATAACAAGGGAGTAAAGCAGTTCTTCCTCACCGCGGGATGCGTAGGCGACGTTTTGAGATTTGGTATATTCCTACCTTTTCGAGGCATGAACCTTGATATAGCCCTCCACTGTATCTTATCAGGCTTGGCCAAAGATGTGGTTTGCTTACCCTTTGATCCTTCTGAGGGTGGGGGTATTGATGCTGGCGATGCGCCATATGGTGAAGAACTTCCTCTCGTCACGTATTGTTTTCTGCCGACTTATTTTAGTTCTGCCCTTTGCGAGGGATTTCATTCTTTTGGAAAAATAGGGCCGACGCTATCCCCGGATGGTGTGCCGGCGGTTGTCTGAATAAGACGTACGTGATTTGTGCCTCCCTTGGCTGTACAGATCTCGGCGTCCCGGCCCGAGCTCAGACGGGCTGTATCAAGAGAATGGTCTTTGTGGCGATTGCCATTTGGAATTCGCTAGGGATTCAAGATGCGGGAGCGATTTGGTCCATTAGTTCGGACCGCCCCATTGACTTTGGTCCGACATCATTGTTGTACGTGATCGAACCACCTGAATTCATGAACACATGTTTTATTTGAAATAGATCAAATGAGCGAGAGGGTTACCAATGCGTCAGTGTGATGCCAATGCGCAGTTTCAGTGTCCTTTTCCCTGGATGTAAGGGTGTCCTCCGGAATATTTCCCTGGACCCGTTTTTCCCTGACGGCAAACATTTTCACTTTCCATTTTACGAGTCCTCAGAGGGTGCCGCCGCTCCTTCACTATCGTGGTAGTACGTCTTGGCTTGTTCGCTTCATTCTTCCCGGTTGCCTTCCTCCTTTGGGGCTGGACTTGAGCCTGACCGCTCGATGGTACTCGGTGATTTTTATTGAGTAGCACGGCTATCGTCCCTCTGAGCTGGTAGCCATTTTTCACCCCGTGGCCGCGCAACCCTGTGGTTCCCGTACTGGGTTGTGGTTCTTTTGTAGGGGTCTTGGTCGAATAGGCTTGAGTCGTTCAGTGTCCCTGGTTTCTCTTATGGTGATCACGATGTTTGGTATAACAATGTTGAAATCATACTCCGCTGGGCGGGGTTCCTCTGCCGGCTGTGCCTTGTCAGATCTGGCTCCATTGAAGGTTCCTCGAAGATGTTTCCCACGAGCTATTTCCCTACCGTTGCGAGGTAGGTAGCATCTCGTGGTGTTCCTCCTATTCGTGGTGCATGGATGGTACCTCCATCTGTTTGGCATTAGTTTCTTTGCCGGGAGCCTACTTGGTTATACCGAGCCCGTAAAGATTCCCTAACAGTTGTCCACGACCCTGATTTGTGGCTGGTGCCGGATACGGGCATCCGACCAGATCTCAGCTGGATATATGATCAAGCTTCATTTGAAATGACCTGGAGTCGTCGGGCATGCTTCGTTTAAACTTCGGGCGAAGGCCTGTGTTGCCTAGTCATCCGAAACCGGGAGTGATCTCATTCGTCCTATAAGGGAATGAGGCACGACTTCTTGTGGTATTTCATTCTCTCTTTGTTTGACCTCATATGTGTTGGGCTCTTCCGTTACTGCTTCAATGTCATCGGCGTGTGCTTATGCGGAGGAATCTGCTGGTATGGTAAGCGAGTTTGTGAGGTCAGGCGCTAGGCTGCGGCGCCACATCACGATTTCTTTTGAGAGTGTTTCCCCGACCTTCTTCATTGCGATGTGCTCGAACTCATCATCTTGAGGGTCGCTGCCTTTTTCTGCGCACGTGTGAGAGGTGGTGCGTTCATCTCAGTTCGAGGTCCTGTCATACCTTGGGAGTTCCGACGTTTTGGATTTCCGTGAAGCGGGTTTCGGGACCGCTTCCCCGGGGGACAACTATTGCATGAACCTCCATGAACCTGACTCGATCCTTTTGGAGTGATTCCTAAGCATCTTCGCTATGGCGGGGTCTGTTATCGATCCATTGTTGCTTGATCTTTTAGGTACTCGTTCGGAGCAGGGAGCTATTTCCGGCACTACTGTGCTGGAAGTATTCGGATGGCTCTGCAACTGAGCAATAGCCAACTGTTGTACCTATAACATTTCAAAAATATCATGAAGTCTAACTTCCCGTTCTTCCCGGGCCAGGGTTTTTTGAGCTTCCTGTCGGTCGTTGTGCCATATTCTTTTATTGGTATGAGAAGTTTCGTTGACTTGCTGTGCATCTTGTGAATCCGCATCCGCTAGAATTGGTCCGGGCGCGTTATCGGGATTCTATAGTGGTGCTTCGGCGGCCGGGACAGCCATGCCATTTTCCCCGTGATTTTCGAGGTTGTTGTTCTCGACTCTGTTTACCGAGCCAGACATTTTGACCTGAAATCAAAGGATCTTGGACAAGAAAAAGTGTGAAAGATAATGTGCGTTTGCGCAAATAAACAAGCAAGAAAATAATTACTATTATTTTTAGCCCCACGGTGGGCGCCAAATTGTTTACCGTGAAAATGGTAACAACAATTAAATTTGTAAATGAGATTCTAAAAATACGTGATCGATTCCCGAGCTAGTTGTTAAACCAGTTAATATTAAGAACGTGAAGTATAATGATGAAATGCAACCTAAAGCAAGATAGTAATCGAACCGAGGGGCCTGCTGCCCGGATATAGGTCTGGTCGATGGGGGACCTCGGGGTCGATGTTAGGGTCGAGTTCGAGCTATCGGGGATAGCCGGGGATGGTATAATAACTGAGGATATAATTAAACAAGGCTCTCTATGACCAATACTAAGCTACATAATGAAGAACAAGTAAGAGAACGATAGATATAAAGATGGCCTCGGGCCAATGAGAGCAAGTAATTTAGAAAGAAAAGAGAGAGAGAGAGAGATATTATTGCACTTATGGAGAAAATGGAGCAACATCAGCCCCCTATAAGGTTAATGTGAGTCCCCTTTATATAGGAGGGGAACTCGGCTACGAGTACGTGGGCATTAATTACAAAGTATGGTGATGCGATGGCTTGATGCGTTGCCTCAACATGGGCTCTAGATAGGCCGGCCCTGTCATACTTAGACGTGTGCCTTGGGAACTTCCCCTCTGTCCTGGCTTCGATCTCTGTCTTCTCTGAGTCGGGCCTCGATGAGCCTCGAGGTCGGGAACTCGGCCGTGGCTTCCTGTCCTTGGGGTCTCGAGGCATTCTTGCGAAATGTCTTGAGAGCGAGAAATCAAGTCCTCTGATTTCACCGCGTACAACCTTCACGAGGATGTATGCATAACTTGACCCTCACGAGGATGTATGCGAGCTTAGAAGATGATTTGATGTACTATATTGTTTGTGTCACATGAGCTTATGAAGGATTTAGTTGAATCTCGACTGCGGTATTATGGTAGTAATAGATTATGGGCATTGTGAGTTATCGAGCGTTTTGATCTATGGCTTTGAGCCAAGTGGGGGAGTCTGTTATCGATGAGTGGATTGTATGGTTATGTATTGTACTAGTTTTGGTTTGAGGCATACTTGTAAATCGGTTATGACATGTAGAGGTTGGTTTGGAGGATGACTTAAGTAAGGAAGTTTCTGGATGCAGGGTTTATTACACTTATGGGTACATGGAAATCATGGAATGATTGAGTTTTTATTCATGAAGGATGTCGTGCGCATGGAGTAGGAATTTTCTCAGTTGTATTAAGGCGGGATTACTTCTTTGGGTGTTGTCATGCTAATGGGGCACAAGTCGTTCGACCCGTTTGAGCAGTGCAACTCAAATTAAAGCAAAGTGGGCGACTCTCTAGAAGGTTCTAATGGATTCAAGATTTATATGTAGCAATTGAGAATTTTTTTTTTGAATTTGTGTATGGCTAGAATCTGAGATTTAAATTGGATAGTGTCGAGACTCGCGGTATTCTGTATCATTATGGATTCTACATTTCAGTATCAGGAAGGTAGGAAGCGACTTTAGATTCACAGAAGGTCTCTTCAGAGTGGGCATCTCGATTGTGGTACTTTTGGGGTGCTTAAGAGGAAATACAATGGTTTTTGGGCCTCAGGGTAACGTGGTTTTATGATAGGGTCTCGTGTGGTGAGTTTTGGTTGAGGATCATGGTATTATGGCTAGGAGAAGTATCAACTTGAAGGATATTCAGAAGAAACTCGGAGGAAACATGACAACTTGGTAGTAGGTTGGATAAGTATGGTAATGGTATGCTCGGTTCTTTTGGTTCTTATAATGTGGTGAGTCTCTACAGGTAATTTTTGGCAATACTCTTAGATTTGGTGACCTGCGTGGCTTGGTTGAGTTAGAGAGATTCAGTTATGATGGCTTGGTTACGTGTTAATAGGTTTCAAAGAGTTTTCAATGGTTTCTACCACGGTTTGAGATGGATATTTCCTACCAGCGTGAAGAGCATGTTGCGTAGTGTGATTTTCTCTTAAACGGGATCAAATGGAAGGTTTCTGACTGATCGGGTATGTATTATGCTAGTGACTCAGAGTTGGTTATGAGATTCTGGTACTTTTCATATGATGGCATGATAGATGCGATGTGTTGTGTGGGATTGTGATTTGTATGTGCAAGGTCACAGTTCAGTTTCAAAAGGATGGTCATGAATCTTGAACAATATGGATGGTTTTAGATGTTTAGATGAATGCTATTACTACTTGGTATTACCTGAGAAGGGTGCATATTTTAGAAGGTGCACTGTATTTTGACTTACGAATGCTTCATTGGTATTGCGGTACTTGCCTGGTTGATCGACTACTGATATTCAGATTTTACTATGTGGAACGAAAGAATTATAAAAGTATTCCTCGGTAGTTGATCGTGTATGAGAGATGTGTGAGACATTCGGGCGGTCAGATATGGTGATTCGTGTGTTCTATGAATTTGGAGACTAGGAGTTCTCAAAAGCAGATTGTTTCATGGTTGTGGACTATGAAAATGTGGCCAAAGCTAGCCAGATGATGCTATGTGTTATGGTTAGGTCATTTTGGACTTTCAAAGGGTTAATTATCTATTTGTGGATGACCAAGGTTGATTTGGGAGCCCATTGGTAGGCCTAATGAGGATGTGTATTCTACACGAGGTCGGATTGGTTGACTCCGTACTGCTATTGTTGAGGGTTGTGCCATTCGATTAGAATTTATCTCATTCGTATATGGTATGTTCTATGTGTTGTTCTTCTATGCTATGAGGGGCAATGATGTGTTGGTTATATGCAACCTCGATGCGGTTATGTTTGGGGCCTTGTAGGGGAATTTGAGCTAGATGGTTATTGGGGTGTTGAACGGTTGATTGCGCCTTGGTTATGTTCTCTCCAGGCTGTGGTATATTGTGTTATTTGCTTCTTCATGGCTACGGACATACGCTTAGTGTATTTGATGTCGAGTTGCGTGTAGTTGTTGATTTTGAGCAATGTGTCTTGAGGTATTTCATATGGACCGGTGTTCGGATAGGGTCACACATTGCAGCGAAGTTATGTTAGGATATGATCCTTGGTGATTGATTTATGTGTCTTGGTTCTACCATGTGTGATGGGTTTATAGCATTGCATTGGCGGCGATTGTTAATACCTAATTTTTCCCTCATATATTTTTAAATGTGCACACACACTTTCATAATATTGTACATGCATTTACAAGCATGCACAAGTGTTTTACAATTTTTTTGCAATTTTTAAAGGCCCTAAATCCATTTACTTCTGCATTTTTAATTAGATAAATGTTCAAAACTATCCCTCATATTATTTTATGATTATTTAATCATCTAAATTCATTATTTATGTTCATATGAGTGTTCAAATATTTTATTTGTATTTTTTAATAATTATATTTGCATTTTAAGGCTACAATTGCATATTTTGCAAAAATAGCCTCTACATATGCATGACTACATTATCTATACATAAAATGACTTTTTATATTTTTATAATATTAAATAATTATTTTAAATCACCTTCATACATGAAAATCATTTTTATCATTTAATTAGCTATTTTTAAAAATTATTTTATTTAGTAAAATGGGTATTTAACAAATAGCCCCTAATTTACACCCAAAATCGGACCCCTCCCAATCCAATTTAATTAACCCAAGCCCAATTCAAAACAAACCTAACCCAATTAAATATAACCCAAGCCAGACCCCTTCTCATCGTGGCCATTGATCTCTAAGATTAACGACCCCCATTCTCTCTTACCATTTTTAATCCAAATAACCCCCTAACCTTACCCATTTGTCACACTCCGCCGCCTTTGAATCCCTCATCTCCAATTCCTCTTAACTCACCCTATCCCTAATCGCCGTCACCGACGGGAACCTCCCTTCTATGGTGTTTCTGTGCATTCTGCGACCACCACCGGTCTCCTATTCACTCTGGCTGTTTGATTTCATGAGTCCTTGAGAAGATCTCATGGAAATCCAACCTTTTATGGCTTGAAAGTTGTTTAGTGGCCTGTTTCAGGCCACTTTCGTTTGTGAATTTGGATTTTCTCTTGTTTCTAGTACGAATCCATGGGTTTTCGATCGATTCTCTTCATCTCTACTATTTCTGAAAACCCTAGTTTCACTACAGTTCGAATCTTCTCAGATTTTTATAGATCTGAAGTGATTCGAGTATTATTGGGTGTTTTCCTTTTAAAATCTCTTGGTTTAATTAATTGTTTCGACTTCGTTTACTCTTTCTGAAATTAGGGTTCATACCAGACTGTTCTTCAAAGATTTTTTTAACTTCTCAATGTTCTTTATTAATTGATTCTTCACTATATCGACTAATTTTCTCATGCATGCTCAAACCCTAGATGATTCTATGTGTTATACTGATTTCTTCGATTTTGTTTCGATATTGTGTTTATCTCCATGAGCCAGTCGTATTAACTTTGTCTATTTAGAGACCTAAATGATTTTCCCTGTTAAAATCAGTATTTTGTGGAATTTTTTACTTGGTTGATTTCTATTTAAGGATTCAAATAATTCTTTCCTATGAAATCAGTACTCTTTGAAGATTTTTATCGACTATTTCCTATTAATTGCCCTGTTAAAATCAGTGTGCTGAGATCTTACTGGCTTCCTTATTTGTGACATGCTTCCCTATTTTTCTTACTTGCCTTAATTAGTCAACAATAGTTTGGGGATTTTTACTGACTCCCTACATGGTATGATTTTGATTCATTGCCTTAATTGAACCCCCCTGTTATGACCGTTAATTGACTATTCCCCATTTAAAGGGGTCTTTCCCGGACTTCCCTATAGAAATTGATTATGTAATTAGTTGATTGATCCCTAATTTATTGAACTCTGATTCCCTTTATCTTATTTGTTCTACTCCCTAAGTACTATATATACACTCTCATTCTGCCTCTCAAGGACACGAACAATAGTTCAAACACACACACACACACACACACAAACTTTCTCTCATCTCTCTCTCTCTCTGCTACTTGTGTTCATTGCTTGTCTAGCCGGTTGAAAGCCAAGGCTAGGCTGTTGAATCTTGCCTACTTTACTTTCTGTTTCTGCTTCCTTAACTGTTGTGCTACCACTATTTCCATTCAATTAAACCTATGTGTTTTTCTTATAATCAAAATGTATTTCTTCTGAACCTGTATGTTTTTCCTACTCAGCATGTCTACTGCTATGTAATTCAACTATGTGCCCTGTTATTAGCATGTCTACTTTAACTCATTAGATCTCTGTGCTTCATGATTATTGTTCCCAATCAGCATGTTCACTGCTAATCAATTAGACTCTATGCTTACTGCTATTCAATTTGACCTATGTGTTTCCTATAATCAGCATGCCTTTCTTTTGCTTAAGCAAACCTATATGTTTACTACAATAAGCATGTATACTTCTGTTCAATCTATGTGTTTACTGCAATAGCATGTCTACTTCTGTTTGATTGAACCTATGTGTATCCTGCTTTCAACCTGTTTACTCCTGTGCTTATGCTCTCAGCAAGTCTGCATACTTGTTTATATAAACTAGATCTATGTCTATTTACTTCTCCACTAGCATGTTCTTTCTATCTTATGTTCACCTCTCACAGGCTTCTGACCTACATTGCTCCTAAGCCTGCTATCCCTTTGTATGTGACTGTATGCTCACCTAGTAATGGTTAATAAACTAAGTTGAAACTCTAAGTGATCTTGTTCCTGTCTATTGTTTGATTGCTGGAATCTTTGTTTGAGTTACAATGATTGAATGAACCTGCTTGCTCATTACTTCCTGAAAATCCAAAACTATTTTCTTCTGTTTTCAACCCCTATTCCTAGAATCCTTAGGACTTGCCCCTCCAGTATGAGTGCTGCCTAGGCGTCCATGAGACTCCTCTAAACTTTGACGCACTAGGGCTGGCTTTCCAAACTTGCTCACAAAGAGTTGCTTTGAAAGTTTTCTGGAGTGAGCATTGTTCGGGATCCCTGAGGCCCTTTGGGAACTTTGACACACCAAGATACCATTGGGTGTACTATGAGATTATGGCATTTTGGACTGTTTGAAGGCCTGGAATTTCCATGTTCACTTTAGGGCCTCTATTCAGGCTCCCTATAGCATAGTTTGTTCCTTCTATAATTCATATGGTCTGTAATAATAATTCTTGTAAACAGATATTGGGAAAATTAGTAAAAAGGGAGGATTCTTATATAATTTTTGTGGGGAAACTGGGTAGAAATCATGTCCTTATGTTTATTATGACTATTTGCTTGCATTAGAGATCATATTCTTAGGATTATTTACTTGCATCAGATACCATGCCCATAGGTATTGCAATATTTGTTTACTTAGAAACCATGCCTATAGGTTATTGCAATGTCTGTTATTTAGATACCATGCTTATAGGTTATCGCAATGTTTGTTTATTTAGACGACATGCCTATAGGGTTTGAAAACCAATCCTGCATTCTAGATACCATACCTGTAAGTTTGCTATGATGTTTGCTTATGTACATTCAGGTACCATGTCTATGAATCAGTCCTGCATTCTAGATACCATGCCTATAGGGTTTAAAATCAATCTTGCATTCTAGACACCATGCCTGTAAGTTTAAAAATCAGTCTCTACATGCCGATAAAGTTTAAATCAATTTTCTGTATGTCAATAAGGTTTCAAAACTCATTGCTGCATTTAGCTACCAGTGTCTATAAGTCTAAAATTAGTCATTACACCTAGACAACATACCTATAGAATCCAAACTGCCTACCTAAAATTATTTACTGGTTTACTGCACTCCCGATTAATGACTAGATACCATGTTCATAGGACCTCATTAATACACGCCTAGACAAGCATGTAGGGCGATTGAAATCCTGTAAACTGTAAAACTACGCTTTTTTTTGTTTGTGAATTGTTCAGATTCCGCAAGCCTTAAAATCAGTAGGCAAACTGATTAGGACTCTATTGCCTCACTTTATCACGATGCTATATACATTTTATTTGTTCACCTAGATATCTTGCTTTAGGACCCTTTGAAATATCTGAATTTTGATGTTTGAGACGTGCTATTGTCTGTTTGTGTGAGGAGGTAAAAGTGAGCCTTTAATTGTCTCTTTATGTGAATGTCCTATTTGTCTTTGCTTGTCGCTTAGATTTTCTCCTTTTAAACACCTTAGAAGAGTCTAGAACTGCCTTAATTAGAGGTCCTAAACACCTCTAGGGGCACAAGGAAGGGACGGGTAACGCACACATAGAGTACGTTTAATTATCATCGCTTATATAACCACTAAGGGGAGGGTAATAGGGTAGTAAAGGATATGATGACCTGTGCGCTAATGCTATGTGTAGCACCCCAACTTGGGGACGATTACCAAGCATTGTACAGAAGTGATCCTGTAGGCTAAAAAACCAAGGACCCCTTTTACCCCTTTTACCCCTTGTTTTAAATGTAATACCAATTTGTCTAATTCGCTTTATCTGTTTATAAGACTAATTGACACAATTTATGTTCGGCCGTGACCCACCATTGTGGACTAAGAGGGGTGCCTAACACCTTCCCCTCAAGGTTATTTTGAGCCCTTACCGAAGTCTCTGGTATTGCAAACTGGTTTTATGAGTTACTTGCTTTAGGTGCCCTAACACACCTTAAATCTGTTAGGTGGTGACTCTTCAAATTCCGTACCAAACTTCCAAAAGGAAATGAGTTGTTCCCAATGAATATCGAAACCCAGACTCCGCGAGGAAAAAGAGGGCGTGACAACATGGCGACTCTGCTGAGGAATATTTTAGGCTCTTACCATAACGAACTTGTTTTCTGAATTAGTCTTAAGCATGCCCTATTCTGTTAATACATGTGCACCCTTTCCCTTTCCCTTTACTTGGATTTAACTGCTTATTTCTCAAGCATTTATGATTTTCTTTATTTCATGAAACTGACTTGTCTCCTTGTTTTCTTTTTGTAACTATATTTCAATTATTTAAATACCGCATTTATTATTTTTAAACGTGCAAATACTTGACAACATGCTATTTATTGTTGCATAAGTCATGCTCCACATCATATTCCACTCGTGCGTAATCAATCCTATAGCAATGCTTGATGAGTGTTTGCACTCTTTCTATATATATATCACTCACTAAATGTGGAAAGGTATATTTGTAGTAAAACTAGTCGATCAGCGGTACAGTCGACGGTTCCATGCCTTTCCTCCTCAAGTTGTCCGCTTGAGGGTCCTAGTCTAGACCTCTATAGCAACTTTACTCTGATTAATTGTACATGCATCATGGTCAAACCTAGCCGGGTTAATATGGTGTCCACATAATAACCCTTTAAGACAAGCCTCACCCAAAAGTCCATCGGGTTTTCCATAATCTCAACTGACGCAACCACGATTGTGTGCATTAATTTTGGGAAAATAAGTGCCAATGTGCTAATTATTGTTGTATAAATAGACAAACTTGGAGGGGGAAAGGGCCTAACCATATTTTGTTTTGTAGAAAAAATAAGGCATGAAATCCCAGGTTTGGCATGGTTGGTAACATACCCTCATTATTGCTAGATTGGTGGAGAGATCTTCCCTCAAGTGACCAAAATATGTGAAACGGGTCTTAGGAAATTTGTTTTCTTTGTTGGATCTTCAGCTAAACAAAATATTGATCGAGGCTGCCACCATGTTCTGGGTCAAAGAAAGGGTTGTGTTCCGCTTTGGAGACATACAAATGACCCCTCCTCTTGGAAGAAGTAGGGGGATTTACTGGGCTACCTTGGGATAGCCCTAGTTTATTGGCACCTGAAAATCACACCACTAGGGGATTTCTCAAGATAATGGGATTGAAGAAGAATGATGACTTGGAGTGCCTGAAAAACCCCTATATATCCTTCAACTTCCTCTATGAGCGATACAGTCACAGCAGGTCTTACTGTATTTTCGATGACGAACTCTCTATTACCTCCTTGGGTTGGTTTCACCGCAGGGTCTTTGTGTTCATTGTATGTTTCTTGGGCACGCTAATGTTCCCGATCCAAGGGGACAGAATTCGCACCAGGGTGGCCATGGTGGCCAAAACTTTGATGGACGGGATCGAGAGTTGGACATATACCATTGTTCCTATGATCATCGCAGACATGTACCAGGCCTTGGAGCGTTGTCAGAAGGGGCATAGATACTTCGAGGGTTGACACTTGTTGTTGTAGGTTTGGTTGTTAGAGCATCTCTAAAAGGGTCAATACCGTCAGGAGTTTCCACGAAGGCCATGGAATGATCACATAGACTTCCATCATCCCAAGAAAATGACTTATATCCCAGACATGTTTGCTCAACCTAAGGATGCTTTAGGATGGGTGCAGGTTTTCAACTATTTAAATGAAGACCAGGTTCAATGGATGTGCGAGTGGTTCCCTACCGACGAGTTCATCATCAGATCCAAGGATGTTCCCCACTTGGCACTGATTGGGTTAAGGGGCATATACCCTTATACTCCCCTTAGAGTTATGAGACAAGAAGGTAGGAGGCAAGTCATACCGCGAGTTGCTAAAATGAGTCACTTCATAGCTGATTTCCAAGGTGACACCATTATATACAAAAATGAAGCACAACACATGTGGCACTTGAAGATAATTGTGGAAAAGGATACCATCGAGCCGGATCGATGTCATGCTGGCCATGCATACTTCTACCCCTCATGGTTGGATGATAACATATTAGGAATATTCGAGCCAAGGTTGGTCCAGGAAACAGGGTCATAAACGAAGTTGCCGAAGCACAGGTGAAGTATAATAAATTTCGCAAAAGAGTTTATGAGTCTGAAGCCTAGCATATGGAGAAACATAAGGCCGACATGGAAATGAGAAATGAGTGGAAAGAGAGGGCTGTTAAATCCAGTGAAAGGTTGGAATATCTGGAGTACATTCTAATGGAATTGGAAGGAAGAATGAGAAAGAGAGTCATCGATTGCCAGAATGCCGAGGGAAACAAAAGAGGACATTTGGCAAGGGCATTCTTACTACTAAACCTGCACAAACTGGGGGATCTGATCGACAAGAGCATCCAGCCTGAAGAAGGTCCTTCTGGGACCAAGTAGATTAGGTTTACTTTCTTTTCAAACGTAATAGGTCCAAGTGTCATTAGTGACTTATCTTATTTAGTGTCATTTTGGGTCGTCTATTTTTAACATTAATGAAATGAGGCAATTATTGGCACTGAATTTCTCGAAATTTATTTGTCGCTAATCCTACCTCGGGCACAGTGGGACTTCCAAATTAGGACTCGAATTTACGTTCCCGCAATATGTGTTTAAATACTGCAAACTTTTTAGAACCCTTACTGACTCATTTACTTTTTGTTTTTCTTTATTCTTTATTATTCCCATCCCCTAAGGTTGGTTCGTACATATTGGTATCATCGGCATATCACACCAAATATAGAGGCCCTCCACCACCTCCTCCTCCAAGTAATACGAGAATCAAAGGAAAGACTAAGATAGATGACTTAAGTGGTATTCGAAAGGAAAATGCAGAGAATGCGGAAACTTCAGACAGTCGGAATACTCCGGCACCAAATGACTTGGTTTTGTGGTTGGAACAAAAGATACTGGAGTTACAGAGATAACTTGAGCAGGTCCAAAACTTAGCAAACCTATCCCTCACCCTGAACGTCCCCGACATCAACCAACAAAATACCGAAAACCCAGCACCTCCCCAAAATACGGCAAACCAGCATCCATAAAATCCTCCCGCAACCCACCAATATGCAACTCCACCTCAAAATCTCAATCCTTTACCCATACCAACTCCACCACAACACCATCATCAACCAATCCAGTACCCACAATCCACTACCTATCATACTCCTCAGAACACACCACAACCCATTCCCGACCCTCAAAACTCCACCAACGACCACTGCTACACCCAAGTCCCTACCACTCACCAAACAACCCTATATATGTGGAAACCGTACCTCACTCTACTCAACCAATCTCCTATACACCAGAAACTGTTGAGAAGGACCTACTCATCAAGAACATGGCCAAGGAACTCAAGAAATTAACAAGTCGAATTCAGGGTGTCAAAGGAGGCAAAGGGGTAGAAGGTCTGAATTATGAGGATCTGTGCATACAACTAGACATGGAACTGCCGGAGGGTTACAAACCTCCCAAGTTCAAAATGTTTTATGGAACAGGTGATCCTAATGTTCATTTGAGAAATTACTGTGACAAGCTCGTGGGGGTCAGAAAAGATGAAAGGATCCGAATGAAGCTCTTCATGAGAAGTCTTACCAGAGATGCCCTGTCCTGGTACATAAGCCATAACCCTAAGAAGTGGGCCAACTGGGTGAGCATGGTATCAGAATTTATGGGTCGGTTCAGGTTCAATACAGAGAATGCACCGGATGTCTTCTGCATCAAAAATTTAAAGAAGAAGCCAACTGAGACTTTTCGCGAGTATGCTACTCGGTGGAGGTCAGAGGCAACCAAGGTCAGACCAACACTAGAAGAAGAACAAATGAACAAGTTCTTTGTCAGGGCACATGACCCACAGTATTATGAAAGGCTAATGGTCATTGAGAATGACAAGTTCTCCAATATCATCAAACTCAGAGAAAGCATTGAAGAAGGTATCAAAAGCAAGATTGTGACAAATTTTAAGGCACTACAGGCCACGAACAAAGCATTACAATCAGGCAGCATATCAAAGAAAAGAGAAGTGGGGGAAGTAATGGTGGCTCAAGGCCCAAAATCTCCGCTCACATACCAAACACCTCCACCCACATACCAAACACCTCCACCTATATACCAACCATCATCTCCCAGATATTCTCAACCCGCCACCGCCTATCATACTTATAACACCCAGCCAACCTATAATTATTCACCTTTAACTCATCCAAATTACCAAAAACCCTGACCTAACTTTGATCGCAAACTACCCAGACAATACACGACTATTGCTGAACCCATCGACCAACTGTACAAAAGGTTGAAGGCCACTGGTTATGTCACTCTTGTTCTTGCTGTGGCAGAAGAGAACTCATCTCAATGGGTCAACCCAAACAAAACCTGTGCATATCATTCTGGTATGAAGGGGCACACCATTGATGAGTGCCGAATGTTGGAAGATAAGATCCAGACATTGATTCATAGCAAGATCATATAGGCAAAGGAAGCTGCGCCCAACATCCGCAACAACCCTCTCATGGATCATCGGAGTGATGGGGTCCATGTTATAGAGATGGATGAGGAATGAGATCTTGAGAAGTCAATCGGGCTTATTCGTGAAGGCGATGAATTTAAACCTGCAATAACACTCACTCCTATTATGGTGCGGACACAACCATCAGTCGAGGCTGAGATAACCGCATCGGTTCTATTTGAGGTAGAAGTAGCTCCACCTACAGCCACACTTGTTCCATTTGAGGTAGAAGTGGCCACACCTTTCACAATGACAGTATCAACCACACCTCCTTTTAATTCCAAGGCCATACCTTGGGATTACGTTGCCGAAGCTAGGAGAAAAAGAAAAGCAAAGATGGAAGAATCTGGTGCCGCACAGGGAATGAGCAGAACAGGAAGGATCTATACACTCGAACACTTGGGATGATCAAGCAATGAGGCTGCTACCAAATAAACTGTCATTGAAACAGGACTGGATGATCTTTGGAGGAAAGTAAAAGCGAGGGAATACTCTGTTATCGATCATTTGAACAAAACCCCCGCCCAGATATCCATCTTATCATTATTGCAAAATTTGGAGGCGCACAAGAATGCTTTGATGAAGGTATTGGATGATGCTTATGTGCCCAACAACATCACCTGCGAAGAAATGGCCAATATGGTAGGGCAGGTGCTGGAAAGTCATAAGATTACCTTCCACGGGGATGAATTACCGCCTGAAGGTTTAAGTCACAACCGAGCATTGCACATCATAATGCAGTTTGAAGATAAATTCATTGCCAGGGTCCTGATAGATGGAGGTTCAAGCCTCAACATTTGTCCGTTGACTACTCTGAAAAGATTAGGTAAAGGTTTTCATGAGATATGGGCAAGAAGTATGAAAATGAAAGCATTTGATGGGTCTCAAAAGGCCACAATTAGGGAGATTAATCTTTGCCTGCTGATGGGGCTAACTTGGTTTGATGTTGAATTCTAAGTGCTTGACATATCAGCTACATACAATCTTCTATTGGGTCGACCTTGGATACATGCCGCTGGGGCCGTAGCTTCCACACTCCACCAGGCCGTGAAGTTCGAATGGAATCATCAGGAGGTAATCATTCACAGAGATAGAAGCAACCCTATTTACACCAATCAAACCATCCCGATTATCGAGAATAGAAGAAGGCTGAGAGGGAAAACTTATCACCACATTGAACATGTCAATGTAGTTGAGAAGGATAAATGGAGTAACAAGATAGAAAGCATACTAGCATGGTCTGGGTACGAACCCGACAAAGGGCTTGGAAAGGATCTCTAGGGCATTACTAAACCGATCCAGCTGAAACGTCTTTTGGCACAACTTTTGGGATCGGATATCAGTATACATGGAAAGAATATAATGATTGGTTACCTCCATAGCATGGCCCTTACTACCTTCTCGAGCAACCAGTGCCACATCTGGGTCAGACTTTTCACCAGGCTGATACAATATGGGAACTGTAGAGGAAGAAGCTTTAGTTGGGATGAGGATATGGATTGCAGTGCGATAATTAAGGAGGAGGAGGAAGAAGGCCTCACCATTCAGACTGTGGAGAAAGGAGTCGTTCTCAGGAATTGGACTACCACACCATCCCGGTCCTGCTGAGTCCCTGGGTAGCTTGGCATTTAGCCTAAATTTATTTCTTTAGCCACGCTAGGCATTTCAGATATTTTCAGTAATTTTGTTTCAATATAATTGCTCGATTCATCGAGCCATACTCATTTTGGATATTTTCAAATTTTTATCAATGCATGGCTATTATTATTCATTATTATCTTTCACACTTTTCTTTCTACAATGTTATTATTACTTTTCCTGATGAACCGATGACTGTGACATGTAATGAGACGACGCAACATAAGGATAGCAACTCAGAAGAAGAAGATGAAATACCTGAGGAAATTATCAGAGAGGTTGAGAACTTTGAGAATAAATCTAAGTCCAACCTGGACGAAACAGAAGCAGTAAATTTGGGAGATGCCAAAACCGTCAGGGAGAATCGCATAAGCATTCACTTATCACCGACAGAGAATGAGGAGTAAATTCGTTTATTAAAGGAATATAAGGATATCTTTGCATGGTCGTATGATGACATGACCCATCTGAGCACATCCATAGTGGCCCACAAGTTGCCTACCAATCCATTGTATCCGCCAGTAAAGCAGAAACTCAGAAAGTTCAAACCAGACATGAGCCTGAAAATCAAGGCGGAAGTCACTAAGCAGATCAAATCCAAAGTCCTCAGGGTAGTTGAGTACCCAACCTGGCTAGCTAACATTGTACCAGTTCCGAAGAAAGATGGGAAAGTCAGAGTATGTGTTGACTATCGAGACTTAAACAGAGCAAGTCACAAGGATGACTTTCCACTACCAAATATACACATCCTGATCGACAATTGTGCCAAGCATGAACTCCAATCCTTTATATATTGTTTCGCGGGTTATCACCAGATCTGGATGGATGAAGAAGATGTAGAGAAAATAACTTTCATTACACCATGGGGAGTGTACTGCTACAAGATGATGCCATTTGGTCTAAAGAACGCTGGGGCTACTTATATAAGAGCTATGACAACCATCTTCCATGATTGATACACAAGGAAATATAGGTGTATGTTGATGACGTCATCATCAAATCCGAGAGGGCCACAGATCACATAGCAGACTTGAGAAGGTTCTTTGACAGGTTAAGAAGGTACAATCTGAAACTGAACCCCACAAAATGTGCATTCGGGGTTCCTGCAGGGAAGCTGTTGGGATTCATTGTCAGCTACCGGGGAATAGAGTTGGACCCATCCAAAGTTAAGGCTATTCAAGAGTTAGCGTCACCAAAGAGCAAGAAGGACGTGATGAGCTTCCTAGGACGTCTCAACTATATCAGTCACTTCATAGCACAGTCCACAATTATATGTGAACCCATCTTCAAATTGTTGAGGAAAGATGCTGAAATGAGTTGGACCGATGATTGTCAGAAAGCTTTCGACAAAATCAAGAATACCTGTCCACACCACTAGTCCTAGTCCCACCAGAACCTGGGAGACCTTTGCTACTCTATCTATCTGTATTAGATGGAGCTTTCAGATGTGTTTTGGGACAACATGACGAGATAGGGAAAAAGGAGCAAGCCATACACTACCTGAGTAAGAAGTTTACACCTTACGAAGCACGATACTCTCTACTGGAACGCTCTTGCGGTGCTTTGACCTGGATGGCTCAGAAATTGAGTCATTACTTCTGTACTTACACCACAAACCTCATATCCAGGATGGACCCTCTGAAGTACATATTTCACAACCCCATGGCGATCGAGAAGTTAGTAAAGTGGCAGATACCGTTAAGTGAGTTTGATATCGTATATGTAACTCAGAAGGCGGTCAAAAGACAAGCATTGGCAGACCATCTTGCTGAAAATCCTATGGGAGGGGAATGCAAACCCTTGAAAACATATTTTCCTGATGAAGAAGTATCATTAGTAGGAGAGGATATTACTAAAGCTTACGACGGTTGGAGGATGTTCTTCGATGGAGCTGCAAATTTCAAATGAGTGGGCATTGGAGCGGTTTTGGTATCAGAGACAGGTCAACACTACCTTGTATCTATAAAGCTTAGGTTCCCGTGCACCAATAATATGGCAGAATATGAGGCTTGCATCATGGGGCTCAATTTGGCCATCGATATGAATGTACAAGAGCTGCTCGTAATTGGTGATTTAGATCTTCTGGTATATCAGGTTCAAGGAGAATGGGCTATGAAGAACACCAAAATACTACCATACTTGCATCATATGTAGGAATTGATGAAAAGATTCACAAAGGTAGAATTCAAATATGTGCCCAGAATTCAAAATGAGCTTGTACACGCACTGGCCACTTTGTCATCAATGATACAACATCCAGATAAGAATTTCATTGATCCTGTCCTGGTGAGGATCCACAATCAACCAGCTTACTGTGCTCACATTGAAGAAGAAATGGATGGAAAACCCTGGTTCCATGATACAAAGAATATTTGGCGAAAGGAGAATATCCAGAGCAGGCAAACCATACTTAGAAATGCATGCTACGAAGGCTATCCAAGCACTTCTTCCAAAGTGGAGGGACCCTATATAGAAGAACTCCTGATCAAGGGTTGTTAATGTGTGTTGACGCAAAGAAAGCTTCCAGATTGCTTGAAGAAATACATGCCGGAACTTGTGGACCACATATGAATGGTTTTGTTCTAGACAAGAAAATACTCAAAGCTTGATATTTTTGGATGACTATGGAGACGAATTGCATCCGATACGTACAGAAATGCCACCAATGTCAGGTACATGCATACATGATAATGGTACAACTAATGAGCTCAACGCAACAAGTGCACCTTAGCCTTTTGCTGCCTAGGGAATAGATGCCATCGGTCTGATCGAGCCTACTGCTTCAAACAGGCATCGGTTCATTTTGGTGGCCATCTTTTATTTCACAAAATGGGTAGAGGCTGCATCCTGCAAAGCTGTAACCAAGAAAGTCATCGTAGACTTTGTCAAGGATCGTATTGTTTGCTGATTCGGAGTTCCCGAGTCCATTATCACTGATAATGTCGCCAATCTGAACTGTGACCTGATGAAAGCCATGTGTGAAACCTTCATAATCAAGCACAAAAACTTTACAACATACAGGCATCAAATGAATGGAGCTATGGAAGCTGCTAACAAGAATATCAAGATTAGTATTAAGGAAGATGGTAGAAAACTACAAATAATGGCATGAGAAGTTACCCTTTGCCCTATTAGGGTACCGCACTATAGTTCGCGCATCAACTGAGGCAACTCCCTATTTACTGGTTTATGGTACCGAAGCTATCATTCTAGCCGAGGTAGAAATTCCTTCTTTAAGAATCATACAGGAAGCCGAACTCAGCAATGCAAAATGGATAAGGAGCAACTATGAGAAATTGTCCCTTATAGACGGAAAAAGAATGAACGCAGTATGTCATGGTCAGCTTTATCAGGACAGAATGTCCAGAGCTTTTAACAAAAAGGGTCAAACCAAGAAAGTTTGTGCCGGGACAACTGATGCTGAAGAAGATCTTCCCGCATCAAGATGAAGCCAAAGGGAAATTCTCTCCTAACAGGCAAGGTCCCTACATGGTTCACAGGGTACTAACGGGAGGAGCACTCATACTTGCAAAAATGGACGGAGAAGTCTGGCCGAAACTGGTCAATTCAGATGCAGTCAAGAGATACTATGTGTAGATTGTTTAGATTTCTTCATACAATGTAACTAAACTACGCTTGACCTGATTCCCGTTTAAGAAGGGATACGTAGGCATCCCTGTGGGTTTGGTCATATCATAATAAAATTTTCATTTTCCCTCAGAACCAGAAACTGGGGAGGAATTTTGAGGAGGACCCTCAAAATTCCGGAGAAAGTCCAACCGATGCCATCATATGCTAGAAAGTTAGAAATTGGTTAAGAAACTGGGGCAGAATTTTGAGAAGCCGGAGAAGGTTCAGCAAGTTTCGTCGCATGCAAACGGCCGAAGGATCATTTACCAAACTGGGGCAAAATTGAGGAGGACCCTCAAAATTCAAAAATAAGAAAGCTGCAATGTCTCTGAAATGTGTTACAGTTACTAGTTCATCTAAAATTACTTGATATTTCACTATGTTTTCTGAAAAATAATAACTCCATTTTTATCAATTAATGCATATTTTCGAAAACTCTATTTCCGTGACAGTCAGGTGTTACCCAGGGCAACTCAAACAAGGCCTCCAGAATGGAGCGAAGCAAAAGCCAGCAGACGAAGGCACGAACCAACCTCCCCTTAAAAAATTTACAATTTTTCTTTGGATGCAGGCATAGTGAACATAACAGAAGTATTCACAAACATACACATACCAAAGTCCTAACGATCAGACTACCAGATGCAAATATATCTCCAACTAAGAAATATTCTATTCTTATTTGTTCTTTGCACGAGGCTAAGCCCTGCCTCCATATTTGCATAAGGCTAAGCATTGCCTTCTCCTTGCATGGGACTAAGCTCTGTCTCGAATCTTGCATGAGGCTAAGCCCTGCCTCTCATCTGCATAAGGCTAAGCATTGCTTTCTCTTTGCATGAGACTAAGCTCTGTCTCAAATCTTACATGAGGCTAAGCCCTGCCTCCATATTTGCATAAGGCTAAACATTGCCTTCTCCTTGCATGAGACTAAGCCCTGTCTCCAATCTTGTATGAGGCTAAGCCCTGCCTCTCATCTGCATAAGGTTAAGCATTGCCTTCTCTTTGCATGAGACTAAGCCCTGTCTCAAATCTTGCATGAGGCTAAGCCTTGCCTCCATATCTGCATAAGGCTAAGCCTTGCCTTCTCTTTGCATAAGACTAAGCTCTACCTCCAATCTTGCATAAGGCTAAGCCCTGCCTCTCATCTGCATAAGGCTAATCATTTCCTTCTCTTTCCATGAGACTAAGCCCTATCTCAAATCTTATATGAGGCTAAGCCCTGCCTCCATATCTACATAAGGCTAAGTCTTGCCTTCCATTTGCATGACACTAAGCTCTGTCTCCAATCTTGTATGATGCTAAGCCTTGCCTCCATATTTGCATAAGGCTAAGCATTGACTTCTCCTTGCATGAGACTAAGTTCTGTCTCTAAGCTTGCATGAGGCTAAGCCCTGCCTCCATATCTGCATAAGGCTAATCATTGCCTTCTCTTTGCATGAGACTAAGCTTTGTCTCCAATCTTGCATGAGGCTAAACCCTGCCTCCATATTTGCATTAGTCTAAGAATTGCCTTCTCCTTGCTTGAGACTAAGCTCTATCTCAAATCTTGCATGAGGCTAAGCACTACCTCCATATTTGCATAAGGCTAAGCATTTCCTTCTCCTTGCATGAGTCTAAACCTTGCTTCCATATTTGCATAAGGCTAAGCATTGCCTTCTCCTTGCATAAGACTAAGTCCTATCTCAAATCTTGCATAAGGCTAAGCCCTGCCTCTCATCTGTATAAGGCTAAGCATTGCCTTCTCTTTTCATGAGGTTAAACCCCACCTTTGTATTTGCATAAGGTTAAGCACTGTCTTCTCATGGGACTAAGCATTGTCCCTCCCTGCATAAATGTTGCTCTATTCTTGGCACTATCTTCTTCTCTCGGGCTAAGGTCTGCCCCCAAAATCTATGCAAGACTAAGTTTTGTCTTGTTATCACTTTCGGTATCATGTCTCTGCATTTCATGGGCTGATGTATAACCAGTTTGTCAAAAGGCGTCATAGTTCGAAGGCATCATCCTCATAGCCTGAAGACACCATGTCATGGCCTGAGGATCTCTCAATACTTGCACATCATTATTCAAAGGCTTCATGGTTCAAAGGCACCATCCCCATGACCCGAGAACATCATTTCATGGCCTGCGAATCTCCTATCTCACAATTCATGGCCCAGGACATCATAGTCTAAGGACGACATCCGCACTGTCCAAAGACAATCTTTCATGGTCTAAAGGGAATTTGCATCATCTATATACTTGCATGCATTGTGTTTTAAGTTTTGTAGGTAATCCAGGAGGTAACCGTTCTTCAAACGGGAGCAGCCTTAGCTCCGATTTTTGCTCATACCATTTTCTCTTTGACACTATAACTGATTCCCATCAATTACCCACCTTACTCTGCTACCATTCAGAAATCTACCCTATAATGCATCCGCCACGCTCCAAACTCACAATCATAACTCCTTCGACATTACACTTCACAAAAGGAACTATTCCATCGGCTTCATTCACCGTTGGGTCCAGAAGTAACATGGCCTAATTCCTAAAAACTAGGTATATGTAGGCAACTCAGAGACCAGGGTTCAGCCTCTATTTTGTTTTTCAAAACATGCATTCGGTCAAAATCGGTCATCATTTCTTTACCCGAAAACTCTTTCATCCTTCCCGGGTAAAGAGGGGCAGTTGTTGATATCCAATTTTTTTCTCATATATTTTTAAACGTGCACACACACTTTCAAAATGTTGTACATGCATTTACAAGTATGCACAAGTGTTTTACAATTTTTTTGCAATTTTTAAAGGCCCAAAATCCATTTACTTCTGCATTTTTAATTACACAAATGTTTAAAACTGTCCCTCACATTATTTATGATTATTTAATCATCTAAATTCATCATTTATGTTAATATGAGTGTTCAAATATTTTAATTGTATTTTTTATAATTATATTTGTATTTTTAAGACTACAATTGCATATTTTACAAAAATATCCCCTACATATGCATGACTATATTATCTATATAGAAAATGACTTTTTATATTTTTATAATATTAAATAATTATTTTAAATCACTTTCATACATGAAAATCATTTTTATCATTTAATTAGCTATTTTTAAAAATATTTTATTTAGTAAAATGGGTATTTAACAAATAGCCCCTAATTTACACCCAAAATCGGACCCCTCCCAATCCAATTTAATTAATCCAAACCTAATTCAAAACAAACCTAACCCAATTAAATCTAACCCGACCCAGACCCCTTCTCATCCTGGCCGTTGATCTCTGAGATCAACGGCCCCCATTCCCCCTTATCATTTTTAATCCAAACCCTACCCATTTGTCACACTCCGCCGCCTTTGAATCCCTTACTAATTCTCTCTCAACTCACCCTAATACTAATCACCATTACCAGTGGGAACCTCCCTTCTATGGTGTTTCAGAGCATTCTCTGACCACCATCGGTCTCCTATACCCTCTAGCTATTTGATTTCATGAGTCCTTGAGAAGATCACATGGAAATCCAACATGTGCTGGCTTGAAAGTTGTTTACTGGCCTATCTCAGGTCACTTTCATTTGTGAGTATGGATTTCCTCTTGTTTCTAGTACGAATCCATGGGTTTTCGATCGATTCTCTTCATCTCTACTATTTTCTGAAAACCCTAGTTTCACTACTGTTCGAATATTCTCAGATCTTTATAGATTTGAAGTGATTCGAGTATTATTGGGTGTTTTCCTTTAAAAATCTCTTGGTTTAATTAATTGTTTCGACTTCGTTTACTCTTTATGAAATTAGGGTTCATACCAGACTTTTCGTCAAAGATTTTTCTAAATTCTCAGTGTTCTTTATTAATTGTTTCTTCACTATCTCGACTAATTTTCGCATGCATGCTCAAACCCTAGATGATTCTGTGTGTTATGCTGATTTCTTCGATTTTGTTTCGATATTGTGTTTATCTCGGTGAGCCAGTCGCATCAACTTAGTCTATTAAGAGACCTAAATGATTTTCCCTGTTAAAATCAGTATTTTGTGGAATTTTTTACTTGGTTGATTTATATTTAAAGATTCAAATAATTCTTTCATATGAAATCAATACTCTTTGAAGATTTTTATCAATTGTTTGTTATTAATTGCCCTGTTAAAATCAGTGTGCTGGGATCTTACTGGCTTCCTTATTTGTGACATGCTTCCCTATTTTTCTTACTTGCCTTAATTAGTCGACAGTAGTTTGGGGATTTTTACTTACTCCCTACATGGTATGATTTTGATTCATTGCCTTAATAGAACCCCCTGTTATGACCGTTAATTGACTATTCCCCAATTAAAGAGGTCTTTCTCGGCCTTCCCTATAGAAATTGATTCTGCGATTGGTTGATTGATCCTTAATTGATTGAACTCTGATTCTCTTTAACTTATTTGTTCTACTCCCTAAGTGCTATATATAGCATGTATACTTCTGTTTGATTGAACCTATGCGTATCCTGTTTCAACCTGTTTACTCCTGTGCTTCTGCTCTTAGCAAGTCTGCATACTTCTTTATATAAACTAGACCTATGTCTGTTTACTTCTCCACTAGCATGTTCTTTCTATCTTATGTTCATCTCTTACAGGCTTCTGACCAACATTTCTCCTAAGCCCTGATATCCCTTTGTATGTGATTTTATGCTCACCTAGTAACAGTTAATAAACTAAGTTGAAACTCTAAGTGATCCTATTCCTGTATATTGTTTGATTGCTGGGATCTTTGTTTGAGTTACAATGATTGAATGACCCTGCTTGCTCATTACTTCCTAAAAATTTAAAAATATTTTCTTCTGTTTTCAACCCCTATTCCTAGAACCCTTAGAGTCTTGCCTCTCTAGTGTGAGCATTGCCTAGGAGTCCATGAGACTCCTTTGAACTTTGACGCATAGGGGCTGACTTTCCAAACTTGCTCACAAAGGGTTGCTTTGAAAGTTTTATGGTGTGAGCATTGCCCGAGGTCCCTGAGGCCCTTTGGGAACTTTGACACACTAGGATACCATTGGGTGTACTATGAGATTATGGCATTTTGGACTGTTTGAAGGCCTAGAATTTCCAGGTTCACTTTGGGCCTCTATTCAGGCTCCCTATAGCATAGTTTGTTCCTTCTGTAATTCATATGGTCTGTAATAATAATTTCGTTGTAAACAAATGTTGGGGAAATTAGTAAAAAGGGAGGGATTTTTGTATAATTTTTGTGGATAAACTGGGTAAAAATCATGTCCTTAGGTTTATTATGACTATTTGCTTGCATTAGAGACCATGTTCTTAGAATTATTTACTTGTATTAGATACCATGCCCATAGGTATTGCAATATTTATTTACTTAGAAACCATACCTATAGGTTATTGCAATGTCTGTTATTTAGATACCATGTTTATAGGTTATCACAATGTTTGTTTATTTAGACGCCATGCCTATAGGGTTTAAAAACCATTCCTGCATTCTAGATACCATACATGTAAGCATGTTGTGATGTTTGCTTATGTACATTCAGGTACCATGTCTATGAATCAGTCCTGCATTCTAGATACCATGCCTATAGGGTTTAAAATCAATCTTGTAGTTTAGACACCATGCCTATAAGTTTAAAAATCAGTCTCTACATGCCGACAAAGTTTAAATCAGTTTTCTGTATGTCAATAAGTTTTCAAATTTCATTGCTGCATTTAACTACTGGTGTCTACAAGTCTAAAATCACTCATTACACCTAGACAGCATGCCTATAAGATCCAAACTGTCTGCCTAAAATTGTTTACTGGTTTACTGCACTCCTGATTAATGACTAGATACCATGTTCATAGGACCTCATTAATACACGCATAGGCAAGCCTGTAGGGCAATTGATATCTTGCAAACTGTAAAACTACGCTTTTTGTTATTTGTGAATTGTCCAGATTCCGCAAGCCTTAAAATTAGTAGGCAAACTGATTAGGTCTCTATTGCTGCACTTTAACACAATGCTACTTACATTCTATTTGCTCACCTATATATCTTGCTCTATGACCCTTTGAAATATCTGAAATCTTGCTATTTGAGACGTGCTACTGTTTGCTTGTCTGAGGAGGTAAAAGTGAGCCTTTAATTGTCTCTTTATGTGAATTTCCTATTTGTCTTTGCTTTTCACTTAGATTTTCTCCTTTTAAACACCTTAGGAGAGTCTAGAACTGCCTTAATTAGAGGTCCTAAACACCTCCAAGGTCATAAGGAAGGGACGAGTAGTGCACGCATAGAGTATATTTAATTAGCATCGCTTATATAACCACTAAGGGGAGGGTAACAGGGTAGCAAAGGATATGATGACCTGTGCACTAATGCTATGTGTAGCACCCCCACTTGGGGATGATTAGCAAGCATTGTACAAAAGTGATCTTGTAGGCTAAAAAACCTAGGACCCATTTTACCCCTTGTTTTAAATGTAACACCAATTTGTCTAATTCGCTTTATCTATTTATAAGACTAATTCACACAATTTGAGTTCGGCTGGGACCCACCATTGTGGACCGCGAGAGGTTCCTAACACCTTCCCCTCAAGGTTATTTCGAGCCTTTACCCAAGTCTCTACTAATGCAAATCGGTTTTATGAGTTATTTACTTTAGGTTCCCTAATGCACCTTAAATCCATTAGGTGGTGACTCTTTAAATTCTGTACCCAACTCCCAAAAGAAAATGAGTTGTTTCCAATGAATGTCAAAACCCGGAGGGTCCGCGAGGAAAAAGGGGGCGCGATAGTGGTACTTGTTGAACTTGTGGGATGGTTTTCTCGTTTGAGTCATTTTTCATGTTTGAGTACATTTGAATTGTTTCTTATTGATGCACGAATTGCACAGCTTGTGATTCTAGTAAGTATTGGCGTGTCAGTAGAGTAGCTTGTACTTGATGAGATGGAGTCATTGGACCTAGAATGGATACTATCGGATTTGATTACGGTATGTTTGGAAGAATAATATCGAAAGTCGGCTTAGTATTTGGCGTTGGTTCTTGTTGGATGAGAAAGAGCTCCATGACTTTTTGATGTAATGAGTGGTTAAGAGTTTCTGCGTGTTTCTTTCATCATTGGCAGTGTACAAATGTTTAGAACAAGATTTTAATTGATATGAGATTTGTTACCGGTGTCAGGTTGATTATCGAGCAGCTATTGTGGTCGAAAGTTATTGCTATGAGTATTTGAGTTATGTGTTATATCATGTGATCGTGTATTAGATTATGGTTATGGCTTGATGCAGCTTGTTCAGACTTATACAGTGTGTAGATGCGATATTGGGGTCTTATAGGAAATTTCGGATGTTGGAAGTTGGATTCTAAGTTTTATGGGCTAAAGTTGAATTAAGGATCTTCAGTTAGGTTTTATTGTCAGGCTTATATGGATTAGGGTGACGTGGGATCACCCCCGAGTATGTGCATGGTAAGGTTACATGGCGATTTGATGTCTTAGGAACGACTTTGGGCATGTTTGAGGATGAATATATGATCAAGTGGGGGAGAATGCAACGACCAAACCAGCCATTTTGAGCGTTTGCGTTCCTTTCAGCTATTTGAAATCTTGAGTAGCTTCGTATGTGTTGATACCCAATTTTTCCCTATATATTTTTAATATACAAAATACTTTCAAAATAGCATGTATATGCATATATAAGTATATCCCAAGGTTTCATTATTTTTCCCAATTTTTAAAGGGGGTTTAAATCAATTTATTGCCTTTTTTCATCAAGAAAAAAACCCAATAATTATCCCCAAAATTATGATTTTTGCTGATTCATTTAGTGTATTCTCATATTTATACTAAAATATAGCTAACATAATTTTTGCATATTTTACAAATTTATTTAGCATTTTTAGGCTAAATTGCATATAATTGCAATATTAGCCTCTTCTAAGATTTAATTGTAATTATATTTATAAAATTGGCTCTAGTATTTTTTATTTGATAATTATGTATTATTAATCATCTTAGTGCCTTTAATTTATTTTCAGAAATTATTTTACCATTTTTATAAATTCAAACAAGGGAAAAGTGGCCATTTAAATGCTAGCCCCGTTTATTTCAATTATAGCCCTAAATCAACCCTCAATTAAACCCAATGTCAAACTCAATTACCCTAACCCAAACCCCGTTCAAACCGACCCGGACCCATTTCCCACCTACCCTCTCTAATCTCAACCGTTGATCTCCCAGATCAACGGTCCCCATTTCCTTTTCCTTTTTTAATTCCCCATTACCCCCTAACCCTAATCATTTCCCGTCTGAAGACGCCCTTGAACTCCTCCTCTCCCAATTCTCTCTCAATATCTTTCAAAAACCCTAGCTGCCACCTTCAATCACCACCTAAAATTGACCACATCCAGGGCTTCCAAAGCCATTGATGGCCTGTATTCTACCTCCTACGACTTTTGCATGCTCGATTATCATGGTCTCAAGGCCAGACCTTGAAGAAATTTGGTCCAGACCTCGAATGTTTTCAGTGCTATGGCTGTCTCCGGCCATCCTCGACCTTGCTCCGGCCGTCTATGGCTATTCAAGCCTGATCTCGACCTCTCCTGCTTAGATCGATGATTTCCAAGCCTTTCTCACCCTTTGGGTTTCTTCTGAAACCCTAACCTTCGAGGTTCTTCTCATTCTTTTAGATCCGTTGTCGATCTGTGTTCTCTCCAAACTTTTTAAAAGTTTTCTTAAAGTTTCTTTCAAAACCTTACCTTCAAAACCTTTATCTTTTCCGATTTAGGGTTTTGTTAAGTTATTTTGAAGCTTTTCTGATTTTTTTAAACATGTCATTTTTCTACTGTGTTTCTTATGTTGATTCTTCCACTGTATTTCTCATGATGTTCTTCTACTGTGTTTCTTATGTTGATTGTTCCACTGTGTTTCTTATGATGTTATTCTACTGTGTTTCTTATGTTGATTCTTCTACTGTGTTTCTTATGATATTCTTCTACTGTGTTTCTTAGTATGTTCTTCTATTATGTTTCTTATGTTGATTCTTCTACTGTGTCTCTTATGTTGTTCTTCTACTGTGTTTCTTTATGTTAAAAGTCCTGGCCCTTTCTTAAGGTTTCTAAGTATGGATTTCCTCTTGTTTCATCTGTTGCTCGACTGAATTTCAAAATCTTTTGTTTCTTTATATGATTCTGAATCCCTGCTAAACTCTTCTAAGGTCTTTCTACTGGACCCTTTTCATGCTATTTGATACTCTCTCCCTTCTTCATTGCTGAGTTACTGAAACTGACCTATGTGACTACTATGTTCCTATAGTCCATTACTTACTGATTTTGCAATTGCATGACACTTTTCTTTGTCCTAAATTCAGCCTCGTATGCCTAAAACTTGTGTGCTTTTATATATGCTAAGCTTCCCCTTTAAAATGACTTTCAATTTTTTGACTGATTTCAGACCTCCTTGTGTAAGTCTGATTGATGCTTTCCTTGTTTTACTAATTTCCCTGTTTCTTGGTTTGATTTGAAAACTTTCCTTAGCCTTTCTGACTTGGTTTATTTATGAACCAATAATTTCGAATCTCTGACTCCTTGATTTACTATGCACTGATTGATTCTTACCTTATTTGTTTAACCGTGTATTTCAAAGATCATTACCTTAATTGAACTCCTATGTATTTACCCCTAATTGTCTACTATGCACAAGATGCTTATTTGATCTCTTTCCTTAAATGATTTCTGTTCATTACCATTTAAGTTCGAACTCCTTAATTAAAGTAAGTTCTTCTACTGATTGATTTTAATTGGTACACGTTTATTTTCTTGCCTTATTCTCTGCATGTTTTCAAACTATAAATATTATGCTCTTTCATTGACATAAACACACACGAACATTCTTAGTTATCTGAACTCACACTCACATTCAAAAAGCACTCTCTCTCTTTTTACTTGTACTGTGGCCTGTTTTTTTTTCAAGTGCTGCTACTGTTGTATTTTGCTTCTTTGAAACTGGTATGTCCTGATTAAGGTTTTCAGCAACCACAACAATGTGTTTATTTAATACCTTCACTTGCATGTCGCCCTATTGCTTGTGTTTAGTTCAAAATTTACTTTAGCATGTTGTAGTTTCCTTCCTATTATGAATCCCAAATCCCTTACCCTAATGTGTTTGATGCTAATGGTTTGTTTGAGGCATGACAGTATCAAGTATTATTGTCTATGGCTCAAACTTGATTCCCCTGGAATCATAACCTCAATGTCACTATCCTATGTTGTGTATTCTTGTTGATTTATAAGCATAACAATACTCTCTATTGCTGTGCATGCCCAGAATTAGCTAAATGTCTAAGTACAGGGACTCTTTGCAACTTCTCTATTCCCCTGAACCCCTTTTGTGTACCCTTTTGTAGCTGTTGCTCTCTCCTTTATTCCCCAAAACTCTGCTCTTCACTTGCACACTCTCTTAGACTTTAAGTTCTACCCCCTCTTGTGAGCCTTGCCTTGGGACTCTTTGAGCTCCCTCTGAACTTGGACACTTGAGGGTTGGCCCTTCCACACTGCACTTATCCCCATTCTGATAATACAATTTGGGTGTACGCCACTGCCTGGAGTCCCATTGAGGCTCTTAGGGAACTCTGACACATTCAAATTGGAGAAAGGCTTTGGATCAATGGTCTTTGAGTTGGGTTTATCTTGTAACTCAGAGAGGAAGTGAGAATCAGGCTTCCTCTGGTTGTACTTTTATTTGTATTTGGATGTAATTTTATTTATTCTGGTTTGTAATAATTTGTAACAAACATTTGGGGCATATTCAAAGGGTATAAATCATGACTATTTGACTATTATATTCCTGCATACTCAACCTCATATGGAAACCATGTCTATAGGATTCTGCATATTCAATTACATCTAGAAATCTTGTCTATAGTATTCTGCATATTCAAACTTCCCTTAGAAATTATGTCTATAGGATTCTGCATATTTAACTTCATATAGAAATCATGTCCATAGGATTTTGAATATTTAACTTCATATAGAAATTATGCATGTAGAAACGTTCAATTCTGCATAAGGTTTAAAACAAGGTCCGCATTTAGATACTGCGTCTATAAGGTTTTAAAATCAGCAACATATAGAAAGCATGCCTATCGGATTTTCTAATAAAATCTGATTCACTTAATTCCGTGTTAGACATAAAACCAGTAATAATGGCTACTATCAGCCGCAAGACTTTTAATCAATTCGTTTAAATCTTGCCTCTCTTTTAATAATCTGATTCTATCATTTAGTAAATTTAACGAGTATGCATTCAAACAGTTCATTTCGAGCCTTACTATTTCATTGCTTTTTGAATCCAATAGATACCATGCCTATAGGACCCCTGTTCAAACACTTAGGCAAGCCTTAGGGTAATAAAAATTGAATATGCTTTTATTAATAATTACAACTAGCAGGCAGGCCTGATTCAGACTTCTTATCTGAGTTATGTGATAAGCTGAAACTGTCTCAACAATTTCCTCTCACTCGTCTTTAATACCTTTTAAATCAGACTTAAACAGTATGTGTAAGTCATGCTAATTACGTGCTTTTTTGTTCAAGGAGGTATATCTGAGCCTCTGCTTATTATATGTTTTCCCTAATTTTCAATACGTGTTTTGTATGTCACCTTAAAGTTTTTTCTTTTGAAACTACAAATAAGCCTAATATCTCTCCCTTTTAGGATTAGTAGTCGTAAATACCTCAGATACTGATAGGATTGGGACGGGTAATAACATGCAATAAGTAAACAAGACCAATCCGCGCTTTAAATACCTTAACAGGGTGGGAAGGGTAGATATGAATATGATGACCACGCGATAATGGCACGTGTATCCCCTCATTGAGGAGTGATTACCGGGCATTGTGTGGGGTGATCCATATTGTTAATAAATCTAGGACCCCTTTCCCTTATTTCTTTATTCCTTTTATCATTTAAACTCCTTCGTTAAAAATCAGCTTTGTTTGTTCTTCCAAACTTTGTTTATTTGCAAACCATTATATGAAACCCCCTCTTATTTGAGCCTATTTGTCTATATATTAATTGCACCCCAAATTCACAATAATGGTCTGGCTGGGAACCACACTAGTGGATTCTGAGGGGTGCCTAACACCTTCCTCTTGGAATAATTTCAAGCCCTTACCCTAATCTCTGGTTATTCAAAATCAAACTCTTTTGGTGTCCTAATGCACCCCAATCATTAGGTGGCGACTCTTCAAATGCAAACCCAATTCTCAAAAGGAATGAGTTGTCCCTCCAAATGTCATAAACCTGATTTCGCTCTAGAAAAAGAGGGCACGACAGCATGGCGACTCTGCTGGGGATATTGTAGGCTTTTACCATTTCAGACTATTATTGTGACTTTACACTTCTTTATATGTCTTTATTTGTTTAATAGCTTTTAGTATTTAATTCCCTCTTTAACTACAAAACTGACTTGTCTTTTTGTTTCTTTCCATTACTGCTTTCTCTTATTACTGCTTTAAATTATGAAGAACTGTTGTATTTATCGCTTTCTTAACGTGCAAATACATGACAACATGCCTTTAATTATTGCATAATCATGTTCAACATCATATTCCACTCGTGCCAAAACAAATCCCATAGCAACTTTTATAATGCATGGTTGTGCTCTTCTGATATTATCACCCCCTAAATTAGGAAAAGGTGTATTTGCGATAAAACCAGTCAATCAACGGTGTAGTTGACGGTTCCATGCCTTCCCCCTTGAGTTGTCCACTCAAGGGTACCAGTCTAAAACCCCATAGAAACCTTACTCTGTTTAACTGTGCATGCATCATGGTCATACTTAGCTGAGTCAGTTATGTTGTCCGCATAATGACTCTTTAAGATAGCCTTGTCCAAAGTCCACTGGGTTTCCCTAAAACCCAAACGGACGTTACCACGTTCTGTGCATTTATTTGGAGAACTAAATGCTTTTATGCTAATTGTTGATGTTAAATAGTCGAGTCCAGTAGGGGTATGGTCTTAACCCTTTTGTTTTGTAGAAAATGAAGAACGAAGTCCTCAGTTTTGGAATGGTTAGCACGCCCCCACTCTTGCTAGACTGGTGGAGGAGTCTTTCATCATATGACCAAATCAATGAGTGGAAAGAGAGGGCCGTCAGAGCTAGCGAAGAGTTGGAATATCTGGAATACAGTCTGCTGGAATTAGAAGGAAAAGTGAGGAAGAGAGTTACCGACTGCAAGAACGCTGAGGTAAACGAAGGAGAATACCTGGCAAAGGCATTTTTACTGGTGAACCTATGTGAACTGGAGGATTTGATCAACGAGAGCATTCAACCTAAGAAAGGTCCTTCTGGGACCAAATAGATAGGAGTTTTTCTTTTGCTTTAAGAAATGTAATAAGGCCGATGGCCACTACTGACATTTTATTTCCGATTATTTAGTGTCGATTTGGGATTCGTCTACTTTTTATCAATAAAATGAGGCATTTAGCATTCTAAGTTCTCCAAATCAACTTGTCGTTAGGCCTACCTCGGGCACAAAGAGGTTCCCAAATTAGGACAAGATTTACATTCTTGCATTATGTGTTTAAATATCGCGACATTTTCTTATAATCGTCACTGACTTGTTACATTTTGTTTTTACTTTTTCTTTATTTATTCCCCTTCCCCAAAGGTTAGTTCGTGCACTCTAGCAACGTCATCTTATTCCACGAGATCCAGGGGCCCTCCACCCACTCCTCCTCTTAGTCCTGTCAAAAACAAGAACAAAGGAAATATGGAAGATGTGAACAACTCCAGAAAGGAAAACTCAGCTGAATGGGTAGAGGTCGCTCATGGTCATGGTACTCTGGTTCCTAAGGAAAGTTCTTCCCAGCTCGAACAAAAGCTGCTGAAATTCCAAAAAGAACTTGATCAGGTCCGGAATCTGGTGAATCTGTCATTTTCCCTCACCACTCCCGATGTCAATTTCTCAAATGCTTAGAACCCCACACCTCCACAAAATATCCTAAAGCCACAAAACCATCCCGCTCCTCACCACCACTGCAACACCTGCCATACTTCCAACAATACTACGTTGCTCGTCCCAGAACCCTTGAACTCCACAAATGACCACTTTTACACCCATCACATCACCTCCATCTATGTGGAGACCATGACGCACTCCACCCAACCCATCTCAAGCACACCCGAGTCTGATGATAGAGACTCGCTCATCAGGAACCTGGATTAAGAACATAAGAAACTGACTAGCCGAATTCAAGAAGTTGAAGGAAGCAAAGGAATTGAGTGTTTAAACTATGAAGATATCTGCATACAACCAGATGTTGAGCTGCCGAAGGGGTACAAACCTTCAAAGTTCGAGATGTTTGACAATACAGGTGATCCGAGTGTCCATTTAAGAACATACTATGACAAGCTAGTCGGAGTAGGGAAATACGAAAGGATCCGCATGAAGCTTTTCATGAGGAGTTTGAAAGGAGATGCTCTGTCTTGGTACATTAGCCAAGACCCCAAGAAATGGTCAAACTGGGTGAGTATGGCGTCCGATTTCATGGACAGGTTTAGGTTCAACAAAGAAAATGCGCCAGATGTGTTCTACATTCAGAACCTAAAAAAGAAGCCCACAAAAACATTCCGCGAGTATACCACTCATTGGAGATCCGAAGCTGCTAATGTTGATTGAAAGCCATAAATTTTCTGACATCATCAAGCTGATTGAGAGGATCGAAGAGGGCATCAAAAGCGGTATGGTCACGAACTTTGAGGCCTTGCAAGCTACAAATAAGGCCTTACAGTCTGGTGGTGTGTCCAAGAAAAGGGACGTAGGAGCCATAATGGTGGCACAGAGAACCAAATCTCCCATCAAATACCAAACCTATCCAATGCCTCCACTCACATATCAGCCTACTCCAAACTACCAAGAACCCTCACCCTCTTACCAAACTCCACCACCCACTTATCAATTATCTCCATCACCCATATATCAACATACTTCACCAAGATATTCCCAACCCGCACATGTTTACCAAGCCTACAATGCTCAACCATCCCACCATCAATCACCTCCTACACGCCAAAACTTCCCTAGACCTCGACCAAATTTTGATCGCAGACCTCCTAAACAATATACAACCATTGGCTAAGCCAATTGACTAGCTGTACGAGAGACTCAAAGCTACTGGTTATGTCACCCCTATCCCTGCTATAACTCCTGAGAACCCTTCTCAGTGGGTTAATCCAAACAAATCCTGTGCATACCATTCTGGCATGAAAGGACACGCTATCGACGAATGTCGTTCTCTGAAGGACAAGATCCAGGCTCCAATTGACAACAAAATTATTGTGGCAAAGGAACCCGATCCGAATGTCTGCAACAACCCTATGTCAAACCATAAGGGTAGAGGCGTTCACATGATCGAAATAGAGGATGATTGGGATCCCGAGGGGTCGATTGGGTTGATCACAGAAGGTGATGATCCAAAGAAACCAATAGTTACTCTTAATCCAATCATAGTCCAGATTCAGCCATCTAGGGGCACTGAGGTAAACATGTCTGTGCCACTTGAGTTCGAAGCAACTACAAAGACACCAATACCAATTGAGGTCAAATTCGTGACTTTAACGAATGCACCTCCACCATTTGAAATTACCGTTTTACCTCCCAAAGCACATGCTCCGTTCGGAGTGAAGATGTCCACGCCAATCCCAGTGGCGATGTCGGCCGTAACACCATTCCATACCAAGGCTATAGCATGGTACTATACAACTGAGGCAAGGAGGAAGGGCAAGGTTAGGTTCGAGAAAACTATTGCCGCACAAGGTATGACGAGGACTGGTAGGGTCTATACCCCGGAACACCTAGATGAGTCAAGCAACCAGGCCTCCAATCGGTCGCTCATCATTGAGACGGGTCCAGACGATCTTTGGAGAAAGATACAGGCCAAAGAATACTCGGTCATCGACCAGTTGAACAAAACACTGGTGCAGATCTCCATACTTGCTTTGCTACAAAATTCTGAGGCACACAAGAATGCTTTGTTGAGGGTGCTGAGTGAAGAATATGTGCCAAGCAATATTACGGGCAGAGAAATGGCTAACATGGTCGGATAGGTATTAGAAAGTCACAAAATTACTTTTCATGAGGATGAGCTATCGCCTGAAGGGTTGGGGCACAACAAAGCACTGCACATCACTATGCGATGCGAGGATTACTTTATCACCAGGATCCTGATTGATGGGGGTTCCAGCCTCAACATTTTTCCGCTGGTAACGCTCAAGAAGTTGGGTAAGGGACTGCACGAGATAAAGGATAGAGCCATCAGTGTGAAAGCCTTCGACGGTTCCCAGAGGTCCACTATTGGGGAAATTAGTCTGTGTTTGCAAATAAGTCCAACTTGGTTCGATGTCGATTTACAAGTGGTAGACGTGTCGGCATCTTACAATCTACTATTGGGACGGCCATGGATCCATGCCACTGGGGCTGTAGCATCAACACTACATCAGGCAGTAAAGTTTGAATGGAACCACCAGGAAGTGATCATTTATGACGATGGTAGCAACCCCATATATAGTCGCCAGACCATTCCATTAATCAAAGGGAGAAGGAAGCCAAGTGGAGAGACTTACCATCACATCGAACGAGTGAATGTTGTTGACAAAGACAAATGGTGGGACAACAAGATCGAGAGTATACTGAATTGGTGTGGGTACGAACCTGGCAAGGGGCTTGGCAAGAACCTCCAAGGAATCACTAAGCCCATAAAACTCAAGAAACATGGCACCACTTTCGGTCTGGGATATGAGTACACCTGGGAAGAATTCAACAACTGGTCGCCACCATAGCGCGATCCCTACTATCTGCTGGAGCAGCCAATACCACATTTGGAGCAGACTTTCCAACCGGCCAATGTTATCTATGGGCCAGAAGAAGAGGAAGCACTAGCAGTTGTGAAAAACTTGTTCTTAGAAGACAGTAATATGGACTGTTGTGTCATTCTCGAGGAGGAGGGGGAGGAAAGCCTTTCCACACAAACTGTAAGCAGAAGGGCCCGCCTCAATAATTGGACCATCAGGACAACCAGGGCCCGACGAGCCTCGAGGTAGCAAGGCTAAAACAAGCACTGTTTTAATTTACTAAAAGATTTTTTATTTTTCGCATGTTTTCAATTCCTGCAATAAGATCTCCAATGTTCAAAACAATTATTATGCAATTTATCAATGCATTTTGACTTTTCTTATAAATCGACACTTATTACTATTGTTTCTCTCATTACTTTACTTATACAACATTACTATTACTTATATTGGTGAACCAATGACTGTGACATGCAATGAGACAACGCAACAAACAGACATAGATTCAAAGGAAGATGACATACTAGAAGAGATTGTTAAGGAAGTTGAGAATTTTGAGAACAGACCTAAGTCCAACCTTGACGAGACCGAGATTGTTAACCTGGGAGATGCAGAGAACGTCAAAGAAATGAGAATTAGTGTCCACTTATCGCCACAAGAAAAGAAGGAATAAACAGAATTTCTAAGGGAATATGAAGGCATATTCGCTTGGTCGTATGATGACATGACTGGTCTGAGTACTTCTATTGTGGCTCACAAACTGCCAACCGATCCAACATGTCCGCCGGTAAAGCAAAAGCTCAGAAAGTTTAAGCCTGACATGAGCCTGAAAATCAAGGAAGAAGCCACTAAGCAAGTCAAAGCCAAGGTTCTCAGGGTAGTAGAATACCCAACATGGTTAGCCAACATTGTGCCAGTACCAAAGAATGACGGAAAGGTCAGAGTCTGTGTCGACTATCGGGATCTCAATCGGGCCAGTCCGAAAGACGATTTTCCCTTGCCAGATATACACATCCTAATCGACGATTGTGCCAAGCATGAATTGCAGTCATTTGTGGATTGTTTCGCTAGTTACCATCAAATTTGGATGGATGAAGAATATGCTGAGAAAACGGATTTCAGTACGCCGTGGGGAATGTATTGTTACAAGATGATGCCGTTTGGGTTAAAGAATGCAGGGGCCACCTACATGAGGGCCATGACTACCATCTTCCACAATATGATACACAAGGAGATAGAGGTGTACGTAGATGACATTATTACCAAGTGCAAGAAAGCCACTGATCACATGGAAGATTTGAGAAAGTTCTTCAATAGACTGCGAAGATACAACCTGAAACTGAATCCTGCGAAGTGTGCATTTGGGGTTCCTACCAGAAAACTACTTGGGTTTATTATGAGTCGCCGAGGAATAGAACTGGATCCATCAAAGGTCAAAGCTATTCAAGAATTACCACCGTCAAAGAACAAGAAGGACGTGATGAGTTTCTTGGGGAGACTTAACTACATCAGCTGGTTCATAGCACGATCTACAGTTATCTGTGAGCCGATCTTTAAGATGTTGAAGAAGAACGCCACTACCAAATGGACTGATGATTGCCAAAAAGCTTTCGACAGAATCAAGGAATACCTGTCAACACCACCAGTCTTGATCCCGCCCGAGCCAGGTAGACCTCTATTACTCTACCTTGCAGTATTGGATGGAGCTTTTGGATGCGTTCAGGGGTAGCATGATGAAACGGGAAGGAAGGAGCAGTCCATATATTACCTCAGTAAGAAGTTCACCCCATACGAGGCCCGATATTCTCTGTTAGAGCGCATATGTTGTGCTTTTACTTGGTTAGCATAGAAGCTGAGGCACTATTTCTGTGCCAATACTACATATCTCATATCAAGGATGGATCCCTTGAAGTACATCTTCCAGAAGCCCATGCCCACTGGCAAGCTAGCCAAGTGGCAAATCCTGTTGAGTGAATTCAACATTGTTTACGTGACTCAGAAAGCGATGAAGGGACAGGCACTAGCAGACCACCTTGTTGAAAATCCCATGGACGGAGAATACGAACCCCTAAAAATGTATTTTCCTGATGAAGAGGTATCATTCAAAGGAGAAGATATTGCAGAATCCTATGACGGTTGGAGAATGTTTTTTGACAGAGCAACAAACTTTAAGGGAGTTGGCATACGAGCTGTCCTGGTATCAGAAACCGGTTAGCATTATCCGGTGTCTACCAAACTCAGGTTCCCGTGTACCAACAACATGGCCGAGTACGAAGCCTACATCTTAGGGCTCAAGATGGCTATTGACATGAACATTCAAGAGTTGCTAATGATCGGAGATTCAGAACTACTTATACATCAGGTCCGAGAGGAATGGGCAACCAAGAACTCCAAGATACTCCCGTATTTGCATTATGTACAGGAATTGAGGAAAAGGTTCACAAAGACAGAATTCCAACATGTTCCTAGAGTCCAGAATGAGTTTGTCGATGCATTGGCTACCCTGTCATCTATGATACAACATCCAGACAAGAAATTCATTGATCCCATTCCTGTAAAGATCCATGATCATCCAGCTTAGTGTGCTCATGTTAAGGAAGAAGCAGACGAAAAACCTTGGTTTCATGATATCAAGGAGTATTTGACGAAAGGATAATACCCAGAACTTGCAAATCCTACTCAGAAACGCACACTTTAGAATTTGTCCAATAATTTCTTTCATAGCGGAGGAATCCTGTATAGGAGGACTCCTGATCTTGGATTATTAAGGTGTGTCGATGCAAAGGAAGCATCCAGGCTACTAGAGGAAATTCAAGCTGGGACCTGCGGTTGCATATGAATGGCTTTGTCTTAGCAAAGAAGATACTCTGAGCTGGTTACTTTTGGATGACTATGGAGACAGATTGCATCCAGTATGTCTGGAAATGCCACCGCTGTCAGATACATGGAGACATGATAACGGTACCTCCAAGCGAGCTTAATGCAACAAGCTCGCCATGGTCGTTCGCCCCTTGGGGAATGGATGTTATTAGACCAATCGAGGCTGTTGCTTCCAACGGGCATAGGTTTATCCTAGTAGCAATCGACTATTTCACCAAGTGGGTCGAAGCAGCATCCTACAGAGCAGTAACTAAGAAGGTCGTGGCAGACTTTGTCCGTGATCGTATCATCTATCGATTTGG